>NC_136340.1:5645766-5666859 GCF_964198595.1 Lampetra fluviatilis | reverse complement strand
ATTGAGTGAGCGAGTGAGTTAGTGAGTGAGCTGGTGAGTGAGTGAGCGAGCGAGCGACTTCATGAGTGAGCTATTGAGTGAGCGAGTGAGTTAGTGAGTGAGCTGGTGAGTGAGTGAGCGAGCGAGCGACTTCATGAGTGAGCTATTGAGTGAGCGAGTGAGTTAGTGAGTGAGCTGGTGAGTGAGTGAGCGAGCGAGTTAGTGAGTGAGCTGGTGAGTGAGTGAGCGAGCGAGTTAGTGAGTGAGCTGGTGAGTGAGTGAGCGAGCGAGCGAGCGACTTCATGAGTGAGCGAGTGAGTTAGTGAGTGAGCTATTGAGTGAGCGAGTGAGTTAGTGAGTGAGCTATTGAGTGAGCGAGTGAGTTAGTGAGTGAGCTATTGAGTGAGCGAGTGAGTTAGTGAGTGAGCTATTGAGTGAGCGAGTGAGTTAGTGAGTGAGCTATTGAGTGAGCGAGTGAGTTAGTGAGTGAGCTATTGAGTGAGCGAGTGAGTTAGTGAGTGAGCTATTGAGTGAGCGAGTGAGTTAGTGAGTGAGCTATTGAGTGAGTGAGTGAGCGAGCGAGCGACTTCACGAGTGAGCTATTGAGTGAGCGAGTGAGTTAGTGAGTGAGCTATTGAGTGAGCGAGTGAGTTAGTGAGTGAGCTATTGAGTGAGCGAGTGAGTTAGTGAGTGAGCTATTGAGTGAGCGAGTGAGTTAGTGAGTGAGCTATTGAGTGAGTGAGTGAGCGAGCGAGCGACTTCATGAGTGAGCTATTGAGTGAGCGAGTGAGTTAGTGAGTGAGCTATTGAGTGAGTGAGCGAGTGAGTTAGTGAGTGAGCTATTGAGTGAGTGAGTGAGCGAGCGAGCGACTTCATGAGTGAGCTATTGAGTGAGCGAGTGAGTTAGTGAGTGAGCTATTGAGTGAGCGAGTGAGTTAGTGAGTGAGCTATTGAGTGAGTGAGTGAGCGAGCGAGCGACTTCATGAGTGAGCTATTGAGTGAGCGAGTGAGTTAGTGAGTGAGCTATTGAGTGAGCGAGGTGAGCGAGCGAGCGACTTCATGAGTGAGCTATTGAGTGAGCGAGTGAGTTAGTGAGTGAGCTATTGAGTGAGTGAGTGAGCGAGCGAGCGACTTCATGAGTGAGCTATTGAGTGAGCGAGTGAGTTAGTGAGTGAGCTATTGAGTGAGCGAGTGAGTTAGTGAGTGAGCTATTGAGTGAGTGAGTGAGCGAGCGAGCGACTTCATGAGTGAGCTATTGAGTGAGCGAGTGAGTTAGTGAGTGAGCTATTGAGTGAGCGAGTGAGTTAGTGAGTGAGCTATTGAGTGAGTGAGTGAGCGAGCGAGCGAATGAGTTCATGTGTGAGCTATTGAGTGAGCGAGTGAGTTAGTGAGTGAGCTATTGAGTGAGCGAGTTAGTGAGCTATTGAGTGAGTGAGTGAGCGAGCGAGCGAATGAGTTCATGTGTGAGCTATTGAGTGAGCGAGTGAGTTAGTGAGTGAGCTATTGAGTGAGCGAGTTAGTGAGTGAGCTATTGAGTGAGTGAGTGAGCGAGCGAGCGAGTGAGTTCATGTGTGAGCTATTGAGTGAGCCAGTGAGTTAGTGAGTGAGCTATTGAGTGAGCGAGTTAGTGAGTGAGCTCTTGAGTGAGTGAGTGAGCGAGCGAGCGAGCGAGTGAGTTCATGTGTGAGCTATTGAGTGAGCGAGTGAGTTAGTGAGTGAGCTATTGAGTGAGCGAGTTAGTGAGTGAGCTATTGAGTGAGTGAGTGAGCGAGCGAGCGAGCGACTTCATGAGTGAGCTATTGAGTGAGCGAGTGAGTTAGTGAGTGAGCTATTGAGTGAGCGAGTTAGTGAGTGAGCTATTGAGTGAGTGAGTGAGCGAGCGAGCGAGTGAGTTCATGTGTGAGCTATTGAGTGAGCGAGTGAGTTAGTGAGTGAGCTATTGAGTGAGCGAGTTAGTGAGTGAGCTATTGAGTGAGTGAGTGAGCGAGCGAGCGAGTGAGTTCATGTGTGAGCTATTGAGTGAGCGAGTGAGTTAGTGAGTGAGCTATTGAGTGAGCGAGTTAGTGAGTGAGCTATTGAGTGAGTGAGCGAGCGAGCGAGCGAGTAAGTTCATGTGTGAGCTATTGAGTGAGCGAGTGAGTGACATTGAGTGAGCTAGTGAGTGAGCGAGTGAGTGACATTGATGAGCGAGTGAGTGAGCGAGTGAGCGAGTGAGCTATTGAGTGAGCTGGTGAAGTGAGCGAGTGACATTGAGTGAGCTAGTGAGTGAGCGAGTGAGTGACATTGAGTGAGTGAGTGAGCGAGTGAACTATTGAGTGAGCTAGTGAGTGAAATAGTGAGATAGTGAGTGAGCGAGGAAGCTATTGGGCTAGCATGTGAGTGAGCTTGTGAATGAGCTCGTGAGTGGGCTAGTGAGCGAGTGAGTGAGTGAGCTAGTGAGTGAGATAGTGAGTGAGTGAGATAGCGAGCGAGTGAGCGAGTGAGTGAGATAGTGAGCTACAATGTGAGTTACGGAGCTAGAATGTGAGCGAGTGAGATAGTGAAATAGCGAGTCAGCTAGAGTGTAAGCGAGCAAGTGAGCTATTGAGCTAGTGAGCTCGTGACCTAGCAAATGAGCTAGTGAGTTCGTGAGTTCGTGACCTAGTGAGTGAGCTAGTGAGTTCGTGACCTCGTGACCTAGCGAGTGAGCGAGTGAGTTCGTGACCTCGTGACCTAGCGAGTGAGCGAGTGAGTTCGTGACCTCGTGACCTAGCGAGTGAGCTAGTGAGTTCGTGAGTTTGTGACCTAGCGAGTGAGCTAGTGAGTTCGTGACCTCGTGACCTAGCGAGTGAGCTAGTGAGTTCGTGAGTTTGTGACCTAGCGAGTGAGCTAGTGAGTTCGTGAGTTTGTGACCTAGCGAGTGAGCTAGTGAGTTCGTGAGCTAGCGAGTTCGAGCCCTAGCAAATGAGCGAGTGAGTTCGTGACCTCGTGACCTAGCGAGTGAGCGAGTGAGTTCGTGACCTCGTGACCTAGCGAGTGAACGAGTGAGTTCGTGACCTAGTGAGCTCGTGACCTAGCGAGTGACCTAGTGAGTTCGTGACCTCGCAAGTAACCCAGTGAGTTCGTGACCTAGCGAGTGAGTTTGTGAGCTCGTGACCTAGCGAGTGAGCGAGTGAGTTCGTGACCTCGCAAGTGACCTAGTGACCTCGTGACCTAGCGAGTGATCTAACAAGTTCGTGACGTCGCCAACGAGTGTCCGCCACGCATCCGACGCCTTCCCGATCGACCCGCGGTGCCCGACCGTCATGCCTAGCGACGGGCGCTGCCCCCTCCAACTGCTGCTGCTGCTGCTGCTCACGCAGGGAAGCGTAGCAGCATCATCATCATCAGCAGCACTATCATCATCAGCACTATCATCATCAGCTGAGAGCGCACCATCCCGCACGGCGCCAGCGCCGCAACCGCAGCCGCGCTCAGCGGCCGCCCGCTTCCTGGCCGAGCTGTCAGGCGGCGGGGTCCGTCGCCTCTGGGTCATCAAGGCGCCCCGGCCGACGGACGGGTACTTCCGTCTGATGGAGAGCCTCATGAAGGCCGAGGTCTACTGCGAGCTGGCGGAGAGGCACTTCCACCAACTCGTGTTGTTCGAGAGCGGCGGCGGCGGAGGTGGTGGAGGAGGAGGTGGAGGAGGAGGTGGAGGAGGAGGTGGAGGAGGTGGTGGAGGCGGAGAAGGAGGAACGGACGAGGGGGGCACGACGGTCGAGCACCAAACCGCCGCCGGCATCTCGCGGCGCATCACGGACGAGGGCCGCGTGGTGCGCGCCGGCGTGAGCGCCGAGCTGGTGCCCAGGCTGCTCTCCTACCTGAACTTTGAGAAGGGCAAGTTCGGCATGCTCGTGCTGCGCAAGAACCTGCAGGTGTGACCGCAAGCGACTCCGCAAGCGCGAGAGACGTGGCGAGCGAGCGAGAGAGACGTGGGGAGCGGTGGGGGGTAGCCGTCGGCTGTGGAACCCGACGACCGCGGGTTCGATTCCCGCTCGCGGACAACACGTGTGGCGATTGTCGGAACCGGTCCCGGGGCCTCGACTAGGCCGAGTCGATCTCGAATGAGTAGCTGGTGCGGCAGAGGTCGCAACCGGGTACCCGATACCCGTACCCTACCCGATAACCGGCTACCCGTACCCGGCCGGGTACGGGTAGCCATTTGCGACCCTGGTGCGGCCGGGTACGGGAAGGCCGTGAGTCACTGGTGAGTCACCGTGATTGTCACTCATTTCCCAACGTCTTGTCTCTTCTCACAATTCAAGTTTCCTAGAATCAACCCACCCGCGCCTGCAACATGGCTTCATCCCAGAGGTCGCAATCGGGTACCCGATACCCGTACCCGTACGTAGCCAACCGTGCTGTGAGTGTGTGTTGAACTTCTTTCGCACCGTACGTAACCAACCCTGCTACGTGTGTGTGTGTGTGTGTGTGCCCGTGTGCCCGTGCGCGCGTTGACCTTCAGGTGCAGGAGCGGTACCCCTACCCGGTGAGGCTGGAGGCCATCCTGGAGACAGTGGACCGCCTGCCGGCGCGGCGCGTCGAGAAGTTGCGCCAGCGTGGCTTCGTGGAGCGGTGCAAGGCCGCCGGAGTCGAGGGCCAGGAGGGGGGCGGGGGAGCGGGGGGCCGCGGGGATGGCCGCCTCGCGCCCGGCAGACGAGGTGGTCAGCCGGCGGGGAGGCAGGAGGGTCAACCGGTAGGTAGGCAGGAGAGTCAGCCGGTGGGCAGACAGAATGGTCAACCGGCGGGGAGGCAGGAGGGTCAGCCGGCGGGGAGGCAGGAGGGTCAACCAGTGGGGAGGCAGGAGGGTCAACCAGCGGGGAGGCAGGAGGGTCAACCAGCGGGGAGGCAGGAGGGTCAACCGGCGGGGAGGCAGGAGGGTCAACCAGCGGGGAGGCAGGAGGGTCAACCAGCGGGGAGGCAGGAGGGTCAACCAACGGGGAGGCAGGAGGGTCAGCCGGTAGGTAGGCAGGAGAGTCAGCCGGTGGGCAGACAGAATGGTCAACCGGCGGGGAGGCAGGAGGGTCAACCGGTAGGTAGGCAGGAGAGTCAGCCGGTGGGCAGACAGAATGGTCAACCGGCGGGGAGGCAGGAGGGTCAGCCGGCGGGGAGGCAGGAGGGTCAGCCGGCGGGGAGGCAGGAGGGTCAACCAATGGGCAGACAGAATGGTCAGCCAATAGGAAGGCAGGAGAGCCATCCAATGGGCAGACAAAATGGTCAGCCAGCGGGTAGGCAGGAGGGTCAACCGGCGGGAAGGCAGGAGAGCCAGCTGGTAGGCAAGCAGGAGAGTCAGCCAATGGGCAGACAGAATGGTCAGCCGGTAGGTAGGCAGGACAGCCAGCCAATAGGAAGGCAGGACAGCCAGCCAATAGGAAGGCAGGACAGCCAGCCAATAGGAAGGCAGGACAGCCAGCCAATAGGAAGGCAGGACAGCCAGCCAATAGGAAGGCAGGACAGCCAGCCAATAGGAAGTCAGGAGGGCCACGGCAGCCAGGAGTCCCAGAGCAGGCCGCGGGGACAGCCGGAGGAGGAAGAGGAGGGGGAGAGGGTGGCGGAGAGGAAGGAGATGCTGCGCCGGTTGATCGTCAGCCGGCTAGAGAGGCTACGTGGTGCTGGTGGTGATGGTGATGCTGGTGGTGGTGGTGGTGCTGGTGGTGGTGATGCTGGTGGTGCTGATGGTGGTGGTGCTGGTGGTGCTGGTGGTGGTAACGGCTCTCCCATTATCACAACGCCACCGACGACCACGACAACAACCACAACCACGACGCCACCACCGCCACCGACCACCACCACCACCACCACCACGGCGACGGCGACGACCCGGGAGGTCACGACCGTTCCTCCGGCTCCCACCGCGCCCGCTCGGCCTCGCCCGGCGCCCGTCGCCGCGACGACCGCGAGGGCCTCCGACGACGGCCGCGGCGACGATGGCGACGGACGACGACGAGGAGGAGGAGGAGGTGGAGGAGGTGGAGGAGGTGGAGGAGGTGGGGAGGTCCCCGCGTCGTCTGCGGAGTCGGACGTCGGAGGGGGGGGGGTCGCGAAAGAGGAGCAGGGAGCGAGCCGGGAGGAGGAGGAGGCGGCACAGCCGGAGACGGGCGGGCGACGCGGCGGCGGCGACGGCGGCGAGCGGGAGAAGTCGCCGCACGTCGGCACCGAAGCTTCCACGCGGGTGGACAAGACGAACAAAAAGAAGGTGGAGGAGGAGGTGGCGGTGGCGGTGGCGGTGAACAAAAAGGGGGATAAGGGCGGTGGTGGTGGCGGCGTTGGTGGTGGCGGTGGCGGTGGCGGTGGTGGCGGCGTTGGTGGTGGTGGCGTTGGCGGGATTGGTGGTGGTGGCGTTGGTGGTGGCGGTGGCGGCGTTGGTGGTGGTGGCGTTGGTGGTGGCGTTGGTGGTGGCGGTGGTGGCGTTGGTGGTGGTGGTGGCGGCGGCAAGAGGAAGCCGGCCGCGGGCGTCGCCACCGGCGGCAAGGGCCGTGCCGAGGAGGTGGAGAGACGCACGCCAAGACCACCAGCGCAGGCCAAGCCCGGGGACAGGAGGGCCGGGAAAGGTGGAGGAGGTGGAGGAGGAGGTGGAGGTGGTGGAGGTGGAGGTAAGAAAGCCCCCGCCAAGAAGGAGAAGAAGCGGAAGAAGCCGGAGAGGAAGCCGGCGACGCGTTCGCTCGCCGCCTTCCTGCAGCAGTTCCACAACAAGCGTCGCCTCCTGGTGAGAGACTCACCGCACCCGCCGTGCGAGAGAAGTTCGACACACACTAATATTATAACAATATTCTAACAAGATTTTAATAAAATTATAATACGATTCTAACAAGATTCTCGCTAGATTATAACAGGATTTTAATGAAAGTATAACAAGATTCTAACAAGATTATAACAATATTCTAACGAGATTATAACAAGGTTCTAGCAATATATATTTTGCCACTGGTAAAGGAGATGTCTCATAGTGTAAATGCGTACCCCGAGCTCTCAATGCTCTGATAGTGCGCTGTCTTTGAGTTGTGCGCCTTTTGGCGTCATCTGGTCCAACACCATGTGAGACTAGGCTCTAAGAAAAGCTGTCTCGGGTGTGGACCAATCAACTTCAAGGACAGTGCATATCATTATCATCATCAGAGTTGTTTCTTTTTGTTTGCATCTTGACTGTTTGTGTTGTGGTTATTGCAAACATGATGCCTTGTATAAAGGTGTCCGTTTTTGTACCAGTTAAAAGGGTTATTGCAAACATGATGCCTTGTATAAAGGGGTCAGTTTTTGTACCAGTCGAAAGGGTAAAAACCTCTTACCAAGTTCAACACACACACAGCGCGGTTGGTTACGTACGGTGCGAAAGAAGTTCAACACACACACAGCGCGGTTAGCCAATCAGACACGAGTCCTGGAGCTACCCCTAACATCGCCTCGGCCCCCCCTTCACCCGCCCCCTGAGTCACCCCCCCCCCTCCCTCTCTGGGTCTGTTTTGCATTGGGAAGCTGTTGACGTTGCAAGTCGGGCGCTCTCTCTGAAGATGATGAGTAACACGTGTGCGTGTGTGCGTGTGTGTGTGTGCGTGTGTGTGCGTGTTGGCATGTGTGTGGGCACGTGTGCATGTGTGTGTGCGTGTGTGTGTGCGTGTGTGTGCATGTTGGCATGTGTGTGTGCATGTGTGTGTGTGTGCATATGTGTGTGTGTATGTGGGCATGTGGGCATGTGTGTGCGTGTGGGCACGTGTGCATGTGTGTGTGCGTGTGTGTGTGCGTGTGTGTGCATGTGTGTGTGCGTGTGTGTGTGTGTGCGTGTGTGTGTGTGCATGTTGGCATGTGTGTGTGCATGTGTGTGTGTGTGTGCATATGTGTGTGTGTATGTGGGCATGTGGGCATGTGTGTGCGTGTGGGCACGTGTGCATGTGTGTGTGCGTGTGTGTGTGCGTGTGTGTGTGTGCATGTGTGTGTGTGCGGGCATGTGTGGTTGCATGTGTGTGTGTGTGCGTGTGTGTGCAAGTGTGTGTACGAGTGTGTGCGTGTGGGCATGTGTGTGTGTGCATGTGTGTGTGCGTGTGGGCATGTGTGTGTGTGTGCGTGTGTGTGCAAGTGTGTGTACGTGTGTGTGCGTGTGGGCATGTGTGTGTGTGTGTGCATGTGTGTGTGTGCGTGTGTGTGTGCGTGTGTGTGGGGAGCGGTGGGTGTGGTGGTTAGCGCTACACTGCTCTATGAACCCGACGACCCAAGTTCGATTCCCGCTCACGGCCAACACCACCGGTCCTGGGCCTCCGCTAGGTCGACTTAGCCTCAAATGAGCACCTGGTGTAGCGGTGTGTAGCAAACATCGCCACTGGGGAGACAAAGGCGGCCGGGCGTGGTGTTGGCCACCCACCCCCTCGTGTGCCACAGTGCCGGTAGCCTTCATAGGCGCTCTCTAGCAACACTTGCCCTAAGAGTCTGTTAGAGGCTATACGGGGATCTTTGTCTTTGTGTTTATCTCTACACGAGTCTATGGCTCTCTGTGTGAGTCTACAGCTCTCTGTGTGAGTCTATGGGTCTCTGTGTGAGTCTACGGCTCTCTGTGTGAGTCTACGGCTCTCTGTGTGAGTCTATGGGTCTCTGTGTGAGTCTATGGGTCTCTGTGTGAGTCTACGGCTCTCTGTGTGAGTCTATGGGTCTCTGCGTGAGTCTATGGCTCTCTGTGTGAGTCTACGGGTCTCTGCGTGAGTCTATGGGTCTCTGTGTGAGTCTACGGGTCTCTGTGTGAGTCTACGGCTCTCTGTGTGAGTCTACAGCTCTCTGTGTGAGTCTACGGGTCTCTGTGTGAGTCTATGGGTCTCTCTGTGAGTCTACGGGTCTCTGCGTGAGTCTATGGGTCTCTGTGTGAGTCTACGGGTCTCTGTGTGAGTCTACGGCTCTCTGTGTGAGTCTACAGCTCTCTGTGTGAGTCTACGGGTCTCTGTGTGAGTCTATGGGTCTCTCTGTGAGTCTATGGGTCTCTGTGTGAGTCTATGGGTCTCTGCGTGAGTCTATGGGTCTCTGCGTGAGTCTACGGCTCTCTGTGTGAGTCTACAGCTCTCTGTGTGAGTCTACGGGTCTCTGTGTGAGTCTATGGGTCTCTGCGTGAGTCTATGGGTCTCTGTGTGAGTCTGTGGGTCTCTGTGTGAGTCTATGGTTCTCTGCGTGAGTCTATGGGTCTCTGCATGAGTCTACGGGTCTCTGTGTGAGTCTATGGGTCTTTGCGTGAATCTATGGGTCTCTGTGTGAGTCTATGGGTCTCTGTGTGAGTCTTCGGATCTCTTTGTTAGTCTACTGGTCTCTGTGTGAGTCTATGGGTCTCTGTGTGAGTCTATGGCTCTCTGCGTGAGTCTATGGGTCTCTGTGTGAGTCTGTGGGTCTCTGTGTGAGTCTGTGGGTCTCTGTGTGAGTCTATGGGTCTCTGCGTGAGTCTACGGCTCTCTGTGTGAGTCTACGGGTCTCTGCGTGAGTCTACGGCTCTCTGTGTGAGTCTATCAGTCTCTGCATGAGTCTATGGGTCTCTGTGTAAGTGTCCGAGTCTACGGGTCTCTGTGTGAGTCTACGGCTCTCTGTGTGAGTCTACGTCTCTGCGTGAGTCTATGGGTCTCTGCGTGTGAGTCTATGGGTCTCTCTGTGTGAGACTACGGGTCTCTGAGTGAGTATATGGCTCTCTGCGTGAGTCTATGGGTCTCTGCGTGAGTCTATGGGTCTCTCTGTGCGAGTCTACGGGTCTCTGAGTGAGTATATGGCTCTCTGCGTGAGTCTATGGGTCTCTGCGTGAGTCTATGGGTCTCTGTGTGAGTCTGTGGGTCTCTTTGTGAATCTATGGGTCTCTGTGTGAGTCTGTGGGTCTCTGTGTGAGTCTATGGCTCTCTGCGTGAGTCTATGGCTCTCTGTGTAAGTCTATAGGTCTCTGTGTGAGTCTATGGGTCTGTCTATGGGTCTCTGTGTGAGTCTACGGATCTCTTTGTGAGACTATGGGTCTCTGCATGAGTCTATCAGTCTCTGTGTGTGAGTCTAGGCTCTCTGTGTGAGTCTACGGCTCTCTGTGTGAGTCTACGGGTCTCTGTGTGAGTCTATGGGTCTGTCTATGGGTCTCTGTGTGAGTCTACGGATCTCTTTGTGAGTCTACGGGTCTCTGCATGAGTCTATCAGTCTCTGTGTGTGAGTCTATCAGTCTCTGTGTGAGTCTACAGGTCTCTGTGTGAGTCTACGGCTCTCTGTGTGAGTCTACGGGTCTCTGTGCGAGTCTCTGTGTGAGTCTACGTCTCTGTGTGTGAGTCTACGTCTCTCTGTGCGACTCCACTGCATCTCTGACTGCGCGATTGTCGGATCTTCGCCCCCTCCCACCCCCGGTCCGCCTCTCTCCGGCGTGTTCCTCCTCCGGCAGCTACTGACCGCCCCGAGTGAGCGCAGCGCCATGTACTCGCAGCAACGCGACGAGTACCTGGAGCACGTGTGCCGGATGGCGCTTCGCAAGATCACCATCCTCACCATGATCGGCAACCTGACCTCCAGCTCCTTCCGCATGGACCACTACCAGATGGGTGGGCGCGGCCGCGTGAACCGGGCGGCGTAAACCGCGTGACTTAGACCACTTGACATGAACCACGTAGCATAAACGACTTGCACGTACGTACACACTACCAATGCGCACACAACAACAACAACAACCGCCATTCGCCACTAAGTGGCAGTGACGTCACCACGACGCTTGTGCCAGGCCATGTGCACGTTGAGGCTGCCACGTGAAGTGTCGAACGCCCGCTGGCAGGAGGTCACGGGGCAGACCCAGGTGCCACGGGTCGACTGACTGAGATGACCGAGATGACTGGCTGATGCACCACCTGTGTCCCCTACTGTGCCAACTTGCTGTGCTTTAGCCACCCGGCGCTCCGCTCGTTGTTGTGAGCGTCACTCCTCCGCCCTCCGTTGTTGTTGGAGGGCGACTGCCTCCAACTGCCCAGTATCAGCGTCCTTCACGAGCCTCCTGCAAAGAGGCCGATCTTGACACCGCTGGTACCGGTCATCGGCAAGTCCACTCAGCTCCACGTCCTCCTGTACCACATCACTCCATCTCTTCTCTAGCCCGTGCCGCGCCCGTTTAGCCCCCTCGATCCGGCCGAACAAAAGCTGTTTAGGCATGCGGTGGCTGGGCATGCGGGCTACATGACCCAGCCAAAGCAGCCTTGCCTGCCGGAGGAGCTCACCGATAGGACTTTGTCCAGATCTTTCGAGGATTTGTGAGCTCCTCACACAATCCAGCCTGGTTGAACCCAGGATTGATCGTAGGCAGGCCAGCCTAAATGTTTATAATCGGCGACGATGCTCCATTAGGGGGGTCCACGTTTCGCAAGCGTAGAGAAGGGAGGAAATGACCGTGGCCGAGAAGACCCGAAGCTTCGTGCGGAGCGACAGACCAGGCAGCTTCCACACAGCGTTACGCAACCGATGAAAAGATATTGCCGCTCGACTGATTCAGAGTGAAACCTCTGCTCTTAAACCGGAGCCGGTCATGAGCACACTGCCCAGGTATGGGAAACTCTCCACTCTCTCCACAACTGCCCCATCACCGATTGGGAGTTGTGCGGGTGGAGTGGCGGATGGTACAAAATACCCAGGCAGGTGCTTCGCTTTGGTGGGGCTGATGGTAAAGCCCCACCTCTTAGTGGCACGCTCCAGTTTCAGCAGCAGCGTCTCCAACTCCTCCTCTGAGTGAGCCGCAATTACCAGGTCGTCGGCATACATAACGTGGTTGACCAATAGGGAGCCATCCCTTGACCACACCCGAGCATCGATCAGCCTCCCATTGTATCTGTACCAGATGGAAATTCCACCGGTACAGCTACTGAAGGCTTCATGAACTACGTGGTCGAAATAGATGTTTAATAATGTGGGAGCCAGAGAACAACCCTGTCGCACCCCAAGGTGTACAGGGAATGGCTCTGACTCCCGGCCACGTAGTTTTACCCGGGCCTGCTCACCATCATGAAGGTCCTTAATGAGCATGAGCAGAGGGTCAGGGACTCCAAAAGCACGAAGAACAACCCAGAGCCCAGGCCTACTGATGGTATTGACCAGGTTAATAAAGCAGAGATGTAGGTCTTGTTGGAATTCCCTACACCTCTGCTATAGCAGACGGACAGAAAATATGGCATCTGTGCAGGACCGCCCTTTCCTGAAACCGCATGCCGAGCAAGGCGATGTTGAATAATCCTTGCCAGGACCTTTCCCGGCACACTGAGGAGTGAGATGCCCCTGTAGTTGTTACAGTCTGTGCGGTCCACCTTCTTAAAGAGGGGGACAACCAGGGCATCCTTCCAATCCTGCGGAACCTGTCCAGTGGTCCAGACTGTTGTTATGATGTCATGTAGGGCAGTCTGCGCACAAACGCCACCCTCCCTTAGCATTTCGCTAGGGAGATCATCTCTGCCCGGTGCCTTTCCTGGTCTCAGACTCCGGATCGCCCTCAGTACTTCCTCATCAGATGGCACCTCAGCCAGCCACTCACAGGGGGTGACTTCTTCCAATATTTGAGGCACCGCAGCCTCAGCAGGGTCATCCCCACTTTGTCCCACGATGTTTTCCAGGCTGAGGGATTTCCCCTCCCCCAGGACCTCACAGAAATGCTCAGCAAATCTGCAAACCTGTTCCTGGAGGTCGGAGATTGGATCACCGTTCTTTCCCCTAATGATGGTAATTGGTGTGGCGCTGCAGGTTTCTTTTTTGATGGAGTTAAAGAGCGATTTGTAATCACGGGCCACTGAGGCAGACTCCATCTCCTCAGCAACCCGCGACCACCAACCATCTTTGCAGCGCCTCACGGCTCTCCGAACCTCCGAGCGAAGGCTGCGGTAAGCCTCCTCATTCTCTGATGTGGGATGCTGTAGACAATTAGTGGGCCTGTCGCTTTTTCTCATCCAGCCTGAATAACTCGTCTGTCAGCCAGGGTTTCTGGGGAGGTCTGGACTGTGTACCCAAAGCAATCATTGCAACTGCATGACTCACAGTCCTAAACCTCGCCCATTTACCCTCGACATCAGGAGGAGTGGGGGACGATGCCAACCCCAGCCGCAAGAGATGATGAAATTCTCGCTTGCAACTTCCATCAGCTAGCTGAGACCAGGCCACCTTAGGTTGGAATGGGGTCCTGGGTGTACACCCACCACCGGAGTGGAAGAATGGCAGGCGCATCTTACAGATGACAAATCGATGGTCAGAGGGCAGATAAGCTCCACGGTAGGTCCTGGTGTCAAGGACATGGGCTCGCATCCGCTGGTCCATCACTATGTAGTCCAGCAGATGTTCTTGCCTGGACGCGGCATGCATCGATGATGTTGTGTGGATGCGACGATGCCGGAACAGCGTGTTGGTAATTACAAGCCCATGGGCTGCACAAAAATCTAGCAGCCTCCGACCGTTGTTATTGAGCTGATCTGGCCCATGCCTTCCAATCACTCCAGACCAGGTGCCAGCATCATGACCAACTCGGGCATTGAAGTCACCCAACAGGATGACTCTATCCCGAGTGGCCACTTTAGCCAGCACCTGTGACAGGAGGTCATAGAAGGCATCTGACTCATCGGCCTTGCCTGCATCCCTCCACAGATGTTCGTCTTCGGTGGGGACATACGTAACCACGACCACCACTCCTCGCCTCTGGTTGATGGGAGGTGAGCCCAAAGTGGCCTGGGGCTAACAGCTTCCCACACCTCACCGCCACGCTCCCACGTCCCCTTCATTCTTTTGTTCAGAAGAAGAACCACACCCTGTTGTTTGGCAGTCTCCTGCCCCGAGTAGAGGACTGTCCACCCCTCATGGTGGCAGGAGCCAGAGCCGGTCCACCGGACCTCCTGAATGCCACAGAGATCCAGGCGGTACCGGTCCAGCTCCCGACAGAGGAGTGGCAGCCTCTCCTCCGCAGTGAGCGTTCGAACATTCCACGTGGCCACACTTAGTGGCTTTTCGTTGATTCTGGAGGAGCCCCGAGGGTAAGGATTCAATCTCCTGGCTCCGCCAGATGGAGTTTGGCCAGGAGACGTCATTGACGCCTGTCCCCCCGGGGCCTCCGGCACAAGCTTATTAATTAGCTGTTCTCCACGTGGTTTAGTGGTGATGTATTGAAGGTGGAGGTGTTACCAGCCCCTCGTACCCGTCCAGAGCCCCCATTTAGCCGCTGTGGTGGTCACAAACGCCCTGAGGGGAGAGGCCAATCGGAATTGGCCCGCCCCCCCCCACAGCACTGTCCACGACAGCGTTGCCCGTCCGGCACCACGGGGAGGTAGGGGGTTGTTTTTGCCGGACACACGTACAATGTACGTACACACGTACGTACACACATACGTACACACATACAATGTACGTACACACGTACGTACACACACACAATGTACCTACACACACACAACGTACGTGCACACACACAACGTACGTGCCGGTGATCGACGGTGATTGACGGTGATTGTCGCTTTCCCCTTCCGCGGCAGAGAACGAGAAGTCGCTGCGGGTCAGCGAGGCTCTTCGCCCCGACCTCGTGCTGGAGCTTCGCAAGGAGTTTGGGATGACCTACAACCACTTCTTCATGGTGCTCACCGACCTGGACATGAAGGTCAAGGTACGCGCGGTGTGACCGTGGTGGTGGTGGCGGTGGTGGCGGTGGTGGTGGTGGTCCTGGGTCCAGAGTGTGTCATCCCCCCCCACTCATCACGTGTCCCCCCCCCACTCATCACGTGTCCCCCCCCCACTCATCACGTGTCCCCCCCCCCACTCATCACGTGTCCCCCCCCCACTCATCACGTGTCCCCCCCCCCCCACTCATCACGTGTCCCCCCCCCCCACTCATCACGTGTCCCCCCCCCACTCATCACGTGCCCCCCCCCCACTCATCACGTGTCCTCCCCCCACTCATCACGTGTCCCCCCCCCACTCATCACGTGTCCCCCCCCCCCACTCATCACGTGTCCCCCCCCCCCACTCATCACGTGCCCCCCCCCCACTCATCACGTGTCCCCCCCCCCGCTCATCACGTGTCCCCCGCCCCCCACTCATCACGTGTCCCCCCCCCACTCATCACGTGTCCCCCCCTCACTCATCACGTGTCCCCCCCTCACTCATCACGTGTCCCCCCCCCCCCCACTCATCACGTGTCCCCCCCCCCCACTCATCACGTGTCCCCCCCCCCCACTCATCACGTGTCCCCCCCTCACTCATCACGTGTCCCCCCCCCCACTCATCACGTGTCCCCCCCCCCCACTCATCACGTGACCCCCCCCCACTCATCACGTGTCCCCCCCCCACTCATCACGTGTCCCCCCCCCCACTCATCACGTGTCCCCCCCTCACTCATCACGTGTCCCCCCCTCACTCATCACGTGTCCCCCCCCCCACTCATCACGTGTCCCCCCCCCCCCACTCATCACGTGTCCCCCCCCCCCACTCATCACGTGTCCCCCCCTCACTCATCACGTGTCCCCCCCCCCCACTCATCACGTGACCCCCCCCACTCATCACGTGTCCCCCCCTCACTCATCACGTGTCCCCCCCCCCCCACTCATCACGTGTCCCCCCCCCCACTCATCACGTGTCCCCCCCCCACTCATCACGTGTCCCCCCCCCACTCATCACGTGTCCCCCCCCCACTCATCACGTGTCCCCCCCCCCCACTCATCACGTGTCCCCCCCCTACTCATCACGTGTCCCCCCCCCCACTCATCACGTGTGTCCCCCCCCACTCATCACGTGTCCCCCCCCCTACTCATCACGTGTCCCCCCCCCCACTCATCACGTGTCCCCCCCCCCTCACTCATCACGTGTCCCCCCCCCACTCATCACGTGTCCCCCCCCACTCATCACGTGTCCCCCCCCCACTCATCACGTGTCCCCCCCCCTCACTCATCACGTGTCCCCCCCCCCACTCATCACGTGTTCCCCCCCCCACTCATCACGTGTCCCCCCCCCCCTCACTCATCACGTGACCCCCCCCCCCCCCCTCAGCAATACTACGAGGTACCGATCGCGATGGCGGCCGTGTTTGCGCTGGTGGACACGTTCCCGTCGCGCCTGCGGGAGATGGAGCGAGAGAAGCGCGAGGGGAGCTCCTGCACCCAGGAGGATCGCCCCCTACGCTCCCTCGAGAACTTCCTCGCCCGGTGAGAGCCCCTCCCCCTCGCCCCCCGGTGAGCCCCTCCCCCTCGGTGAGCCCCTCGCCCCCCGGTGAGCCCCTCCCCCTCACCCCCCGGTGAGCCCCTCCCCCTCGCCCCCCAGTGAGCCCCTCCCCCTCGGTGAGCCCCTCGCCCCCCGGTGAGCCCCTCCCCCTCCCCCCCAGTGAGCCCCTCCCCCTCGCCCCCCGGTGAGCCCCCCTCGGTGAGCCCCTCGCCCCCCGGTGAGCCCCTCCCCCTCCCCCCCGGTGAGCCCCTCCCCCTCGCCCCCCGGTGAGCCCCTCCCCCTCGGTGAGCCCCTCGCCCCCCGGTGAGCCCCCCTCGGTGAGCCCCTCGCCCCCCGGTGAGCCCCTCCCCCTCCCCCCCGGTGAGCCCCTCCCCCTCGCCCCCCGGTGAGCCCCTCCCCCTCGCCCCCCAGTGAGCCCCTCCCCCTCGGTGAGCCCCTCGCCCCCCGGTGAGCCCCTCCCCCTCACCCCCCGGTGAGCCCCTCCCCCTCGCCCCCCGGTGAGCCCCTCCCCCTCGCCCCCCGGTGAGCCCCTCCCCCTCGCCCCCCGGTGACCCCCCTCCCTCGGTGAGCCCCTCGCCCCCGGTGAGCCCCTCCCCCTCCCCCCCGGTGAGCCCCTCCCCCTCGCCCCCCGGTGAGCCCCTCCCCCTCGCCCCCCAGTGAGCCCCTCCCCCTCGGTGAGCCCCTCGCCCCCCGGTGAGCCCCTCCCCCTCACCCCCCGGTGAGCCCCTCCCCCTGGCCCCCCGGTGAGCCCCTCCCCCTCGCCCCCCAGTGAGCCCCTCCCCCTCGCCCCCCAGTGAGCCCCTCCCCCTCGGTGAGCCCCTCACCCCCCGGTGAGCCCATCCCCCTCGCCCCCCGCGACGGAGGAGAGGTTGCCGGTGTCTACACCTTGAACTCTGCACCTTGAACTCTTCACCTTGAACTCTGCACTTTGAACTCTGCACCTTTGAGCTCTTCACCTTGAACTCTGCACCTTGAACTCTGCACCTTTGAGCTCTTCGCCTTGAACTCTGCACCTTGAACTCTGCACATTGAACTCTGCACTTTGAACTCTGCACCTTTGAACTCTGCACCTTTGAACTCTTCACCTTGAACTCTGCACCTTGAACTCTGCACATTGAACTCTTCACCTTGGCCACGTGTCCAGCGCAGCGGCGGTGGTGGTCGCGCTGTGACACGTCACGGTGGCCAGCAGATGTTGACTACCTCGCCTGGTACACAGGAGGTCGTGGGTTCAATCCCAGACACTGAGAGATGTTGACTACCTCGCCTGGTACGCAGGAGGTCGTGGGTTCAATCCCAGACACTGAGAGATGTTGACTACCTCGCCTGGTACGCAGGAGGTCGTGGGTTCAATCCCAGACACTGAGAGATGTTGACTACCTCGCCTGGTACGCAGGAGGTCGTGGGTTCAATCCCAGACACTGAGAGATGTTGACTACCTCGCCTGGTACACAGGAGGTCGTGGGTTCAATCCCGACCCCTCCACATTTAGAATCAACGTCAAGCATTCACACTATTTGGCTGCAATCAATTTCCTCCGTATGTATCTGTATGCACGTTGAACTTCTTTCGCACCGTACGTAGCCAACTGTGCTGTGTGTGTGTGTGTCTGTGTGTGTGTCTGTGTGTATGTCTGTGTGTGTGTCTGTGTGTGTGTCTGTGTGTGTCTGTGTGTGTGTGTTGAACTTCTTTCACACCGTACGTGGGCCCCGACAGATTCCGCTGGCGACGTCGTCTCTTCGTGATCTCGAGCCCCTCGGACGAGGACTGGAGCTACCAGCAGCAGCTGTACTCACTCAGCGGGCAGGCCTGCAACCTCGGTAGCCAGGGGGTGACCACCACCACACTCGCTCACTCACTCGCTCACTCGCTCGCTCACTCACTCGCTCACTCACTCGCTCACTCACTCGCTCACTCACTCACTCACTCTCGACTGGAGCTACCAGCAGCAGCTGTACTCACTCAGCGGGCAGGCCTGCAACCTCGGTAGCCAGGGGGTGACCACCACCACACTCGCTCACTCACTCGCTCACTCACTCACTCACTCTGGACTGGAGCTACCAGCAGCAGCTGTACTCACTCAGCGGGCAGGCCTGCAACCTCGGTAGACAGGGGGTGACCACCACACTCGCTCACTCGCTCGCTCACTCACTCGCTCACTCACTCGCTCACTCACTCACTCTGGACTGGAGCTACCAGCAGCAGCTGTACTCACTCAGCGGGCAGGCCTGCAACCTCGGTAGACAGGGGGTGACCACCACACTCGCTCACTCGCTCGCTCACTCGCTCGCTCACTCACTCGCTCACTCACTCGCTCACTCTGGACTGGAGCTACCAGCAGCAGCTGTACTCACTCAGCGGGCAGGCCTGCAACCTCGGTAGACAGGGGGTGACCACCACCACACTCGCTCACTCACTCGCTCACTCACTCGCTCACTCACTCGCTCACTCACTCGCTCACTCACTCGCTCACTCACTCGCTCACTCACTCGCTCACTCACTCGCTCACTCACTCGCTCACTCTGGACTGGAGCTACCAGCAGCAGCTGTACTCACTCAGCGGGCAGGCCTGCAACCTCGGTAGCCAGTGGGCGACCACCACACTCACTCACTCGCTCGCTCACTCGCTCGCTCACTCACTCACTCACTCGCTCGCTCACTCGCTCAATCACTCGCTCGCTTTCTCACTCGCTCTCTCACTCGCTCACTCGCTCACTCACTCACTCGTTCATTCGCTCACACACTCGCTCACTCGCTCACTCACTCACTCACTCGCTCGCTCACTCGCTCGCTGTCTCACTCACTCACTCGCTCACTCACTCACTATCTCACTCACTAACTCGCTCACTCTCTCACTCACTCGCTCGCTCGCTCACTCACTCGCTCACTAACTCGCTCGCTCACTCTCTCACTAACTCGCACGCTCACTCACTCGTTCCCTCACTAACTCGTTTGCTCACTCGCTCGCTCCCTCACTCGCTCACTCGCTCTCTCACTAACTCGCTCGCTCGCTCACTCGCTCGCTCCCTCACTCGCTCGCTCACTCACTCGCTCACTCAATCGCTCTCTCACTCACTCACTCGCTCTTTCACTCACTCGCTCCCTCGCTGTCTCACTATCTCACTCGCTCGCTCCCTCACTGTCTCACTCACTATCTCGCTCTCTCACTCGCTCGCTCTCTCACTCGCTACCTCACTAACTCGCTTGCTCCCTCGCTCGCTCCCTCGCTCAGTAACTCATTCACTCCCTCGCGAACTGGCTGGCTCGCTCGCTCCCTCACTCGCTCTCTCGCTTACTCACTCGCTCCCTCCCTCGCTCTCTCGCTCGCTAACTCGCTCACGAACTGGCTCCCTCACTCACTAACTGGCTCACTCCCTCACTCGCTCGCTAACTGGCTCCCTCGCTCGCTAACTCACTCACTCGCTCGCTAACACTTCGCCACGCACACACACACACACACCCACACACACACCGCCACACACACACACAAAGACAATGGATTTCCCATGTATGTGTGTATCTTCAACTTTTTTCACACCGTACACACACACACACAAAGACAGAGAGATGCCCCGTGTAGCCTGTGTAGCGCCCTAGATGGGCCACACTTACCATCTAGGGCAGGATCCCACACACCTAAGCCCCTCGGCGACCCCAACGGGGGAGGGGGGGGGGCTGCGTGGGATCTAGGATCCCACGCAGCCCCCCCCCCTCGATGAGCAAGTGGCATGAAAGGGCACCTCCCCAGCCGATCTGGACCCAGTTGAAGGCCGAAGCCGCAGAGATGCGAGGTAGGGCCCTGAGACCCCCAGCCCCGCTGTGCTTACCAGGGCCGGGACTCCTCTGTGCGGCTCAGCGGTGAGACGCTGGGAAACCCCGGCCCGACGTCCTTGTAGCAGAGGGTCGCAACCGGGTCACCCGATACCCGTACCCTACCCGATACCCGGCTACCCGTACCCGGCCGGGTACGGGTAGGCCGTGAGTCACTGGTGAGTCACCGTTTGTCACTCATTTCCCAACGTCTTGTCTCTTCTCACGATTCAAGTTCCTAGAATCAACCCACCCGCGCCTGCAACATGGCTTCATCCCAGAGGTCGCAATCAGGTACCCGATACCCGTACCCTACCTGATACCCAGCCCTGAGGCAGTGACTCACCCAGACAGCGGTGTAGGAGGACCATGAGTCTAGTTCTGTGTCAGGGTGAGTCAGCCCTGAGGCAGTGACTCACCCAGACAGCGGTGCAGGAGGACCCTGAGTCTAGTTCTGTGTCAGGGTGAGTCAGTCCAGAGGCAGTGACTCACCCAGAAAGCGGTGCAGGAGGACCCTGAGTCTAGTTCTGTGTCAGGGTGAGTCAGTCTGTAGGCAGTGGCTCACCCAGACAGCGGTGCAGGAGGACCCTGAGTCTAGTTCTGTGTCAGGGTGAGTCAGTCCAGAGGCAGTGACTCACCCAGAAAGCGGTGCAGGAGGACCCTGAGTCTAGTTCTGTGTCAAGGTGAGTCAGCCCTGAGGCAGTGGCTCACCCAGACAGCGGTACTGTAGGACTATAACCCAGAGTATTCATGGACTGCACTGCCGAGCGTGGTGGCTTAATGAATAGAGTTGCCTTCAAGAACTGTCTCCGACGTCTCCTGAATCCACACCAGAGGTCGCAAACGGGTTTTGATTCCTTACCCGTACCCGTACCCGGCCGGGTATCGGGTAGGGTACGGGTATCGGGTACCCGATTGCGACCTCTGGGATGAAGCCATGTTGCAGGCGCGGGTGGGTTGATTCTAGGAACTTGAATTGTGAGAAGAGACAAGACGTTGGGAAACGAGTGACAAACGGTGACTCATCAGTGACTCACGGCCTACCCGTACCCGTACCCGGCCGCACCAGGGTCGCAAACGGCTACCCGGCTACCCGTACCCGGCCGGGTAGCCGGGTATCGGGTACGGGTATCGGGTACCCGG
>NC_136340.1:5633266-5643266 GCF_964198595.1 Lampetra fluviatilis | reverse complement strand
CATTCCATGAACGTGACCAACTCGTCACGATTACAAACAGGGATCTGAGTGGCTGTTGGGTTTAGGTTGGGTTCGTGAAACTGCGAGAGGTTGGGGGGTGTGGGGTGGGGGAGGTCTCATTCCTGAAATGTGAAGAGCCTAATGACTATTTAACTATTTTATATATGATTTTAAAAAATGTACCCTTCTATCTGGCAACAAAACTGACACCTTTTTTTTTACAAGGAGTCATGTTTGCAAAGACCACAATACCTGCAGTCATAATGCAAACAAAAAACACAACTCTGATAATGTATGTGCACTGTCCTTGAAGTTGATTGCTTGCCCCGAGCTCTCATACTCTGATGGTGCATTGTCTTTGAGTTGTGCGCCTTTTGGCGTCATCTGGTCCAACACCATGTGAGACTAGGCTCTAAGGAAAGCTGTCTCGGGTGTGGACCAATCAACTTCAAGGACAGTGCACATACATTATCAGAGTTATGTTTTTTTTGCATTTTGACTGCAGGTATTGCGGTCTATGCAAACATGACTCCGTGTAAAAAAAAAGGTGTCAGTTTTGTTGCCAGATAAAAGGGTTAAAAAAAACAATTATCATATTTTTTACTGGCAAATAAGGTTCCAATGGTATTTTATATATTTCTATTTTACCAGGTGTAAGCGTCCATCACCCCCCCCCTCCCAACACAACTGAGTCTACGTAAGCGGTCGCTCAGAATGGCGGCTGTCTGGTCATCGTCATCATCATCGTCGTCGCGTTGAAATTTATACAGCGGCAGGCAAAGACTCTAAACGCGCCGCGTTGATTCTAAACGCGGAGGGGAAGGACCCGGAGAAAATTCCACGCGACCATGGGGAGAGAGAGAGAGGGAGACACGCAGACTCCCAAATATATAACAGGCGTCAGGGTCGGGATCGAACCCACGACCTCCTGTAGACCAGGCAAGGTAGTTAACATCTCCTAGCCACCGTGATGATGATGATGAGAGAGAGACACGCAGACTTCAAATATACAGCAGCAGCAGGCATCGTCAGGGTCGGGATCGAACCCACGACCTCCTGTAGACCAGGCAAGGTAGTTAACATCTCCTAGCCACCGTGATGATGATGATGAGAGAGAGACACGCAGACTTCAAATATACAGCAGCAGCAGGCATCGTCAGGGTCGGGATCGAACCCACGACCTCCTGTAGACCAGGCGAGGTAGTCAACATCTCATAGCCACCGTGATGATGATGAGAGACACGCAGACTCCAAATATACAGCAGCAGCAGGCGTCGTCAGTGTTGGGATCGGACCCACGACCTCCTGTGTACCAGGCGGGGTAGGCGAACACGACGATGATGACGATGTTGATGATAACGATGATGACGATGTTGATGACGATGATGATAACGATGATGATGACGACGATGATGATGATGATGACGACGATAACAATGATGATAACGATGACGACGATGATGATGATAACGATGATAATAACGATGACGACGATGATAACGATGATGACGATGACGATGATAACGATGACGACGATGATAACGATGACGACGATGACGATGATAACGATGATGATGACGATGATGATAACGATGATAATAACGATGACGACGATGATAACGATGACGACGATGATAACGATGATGACGATGATGATAACGATGATGATAACGATGATGATAACGATGACGATGATGATAACGATGATGATAACGATGATGATGATAACGATGATGACGATGATAACGATGATGATAACGATGATGATAACGATGATGATGATGATGATGACGATGATAACGATGATGATGATGATGACGATGATGATAACGATGATGATGATAACGATGATGATGATAACGATGATGATAGCAATAATAATCGTGTTGTTCGTATGTCGTGTGTCCCGTTCCTTGACGTCCGTCTGGCATGCCCCGTGTGCTTACTCGCGTGAACCACGTGGTCTTCGTGCGCAATGGCTGCTGGGAAGAATGGAGAGCTGTGAAGAAGCGGGTTAGATACTGTAGTACGTTTTTACCCTTTTAAACTGGTACAAAACTGACACCTTTATTCAAGGCATCATGTTTGCAATAACCAAAACACAAGTAGTCAAAAAAGCAAACAAAAAGAAGCAACTCTGATAATGAGATTAAAGGGTTGTTATCATTATCAGAGTTGCTTCTTTTTGTTTGCTTTTTAGACTACTTGTGTTCTGGTTATTGCAAACATGATGCCTTGAATAAAGGTGGCAGTTTTGTACCAGTTTAAAAGGGTAAAAACCTACTACTATATTTTGCCACTGGTAAAAGAGATCTCATAGTGGGTTAGGTACTCTTAGGTTTTTTCGGTAAAGTCACGTAGGTAAAAAAACAAAATTAAAAGTTAATAAAAAGTGATAATGGAAATAAAATAAAATAATAAAAATCACGACGTTTCGGAGGCAACACGAGTCTCCGTCATCAGGTGGGACCGTCACAGCTAAAATGACTGCATCAATAACGTGATTTATTATTTTAGTTTGTTTCCATTATTACTTTCAATAACTTTTAATTTTAATGAATCCTTGCAGTCACGACAGCTTCAAACCAAGCGTGTTAGACCACGTTCACCGGCAAACGTCGGCACGACGTCCCGCCAACGTTGGCTCAACGTCGGCCCACTACAGTTCAAGTTTCATGTATTAGGTATAGCCCTGTGAGCCATTCGGCTCTTGAATCGGGTGCAACCGCAACAAACAAAAAACAAAAACATGAACAGGAAAACATCTTCAAGTGACTCTGTGCAAACAGAAAATCCAAGAAAAGACAACAAAATATTGCAGAAAAAAACACCGTGTACACCAACACTGTGTGCAAAAATCCCAGTGGGATGCAAGTCAAACAACAACAACAACCACAAGACAACTTAGATTAAGGCCAATCAGTCTAACTCTGTACTACAACAACACAAACATGGCCAAACCAATACACTTTTCGAAATCACCAAAATAAAGCCATGAAAGCAATGAAAAAGCAATCGTAGGAACTGTGACGGAACTTTCACAATAAATGGCATAAACAACATGTACTCCCCACCACGCTACGGCAAATCTAGACACGGTTCACTCTCCCGGCCCGTACCACGAGCTGGGTCCAAGACCGCGTGGCTAGAAGCTTCTGTAACCCCGCGTGGATCTTCATGACGAGCAACACGAAGAACCCCTCGCCCCTCACGCTGGGGCTAGCTCCGCCCCTCGCCCCGCCCACCTTCCAGGCCTTTCTGCCTCTTTCCCAAAGGCTCCCGAGAGCTCTTTTGGAGCACGTGACCGCGCAGAGCCCCGGCCCCCCTCCAATATCGTCCGGTCACGTGCCGGCAGGTCAACCGGCATATCGTGCCCCAAGGTGACCCTGGCCGGCTGACGCTCCCGCACCGGGAGCCCGTACCGGGAGCCCGTACCGGGAGCCCGTACCGGGAGGCCGTACCGGGAGCCCGTACCGGGAGCCCGTACCGGGAGCCCGTACCGGGAGCCCGTACCGGGAGGCCGTACCGGGAGCCCGTACCGGGAGCCCGTACCGGGAGCCCGTACCGGGAGCCCGTACCGGGAGCCCGTACCGGGAGCCCGTACCGGGAGGCCGTACCGGGAGCCCGCACCGCACGCTGCCAAGCCTGGTGGTGCCCATTCAGACGCTGTCTTCCCGACAGACCTGTTCTCCGCCTGAGGACGGCTGCTTGCGTTGTGGCCGAAACGTCGTGAGAATTGTATTTTATTATGTTTTTATTTTTATTATTTTATTATTTCCCTTCTACGTGACTTTACCGAAAGAACCAAGAAGATATAGACAACACGTTCTGCTTAATTAAATAGACTTTTTAATACAAGTTTTCTCCTACAACATCAGAGTGCAGCGCCACATTAAATTCGCACTACAATGACAATAGTTTAAAGCGATTTGAAGCATGTTTTATTTTCAAAATGGAAATGTTTTTTTTTGGGGGGGGGGGGGCAGAGCTTTGTGACGTCATATTTGAGGGTTGGGGGGTCTGACTTTTTGTGACGCCGTGTGACGTCATATTTGAGGTGGGGGGGGTAAAAAATCGTTCAAAATCGCGTGACGTCATTTATGGACGGACCCACAGGCACATTTCAAATGGTAACCGTCCTCGTCACAAAATCAAAGTTTGTGGGGCATCAGATCCACTTTGTGAACTTTTTTTAGAGGCATTAAGCAATTAGGAAACAACACAAACTACACAGGGACAAAAAAATAAATTTTTTGTTAGTGATATCTGAACGGGTATTGGGCCTCCCCTAGGTCGACTCAGCCTCAAATGAGTAACCTGGTGCTGTGTGGCAGTAAACATCGCCACTGGGGAGACAAAGGCGGCCGGGCGTGGTGCTGGCCACCCACCCCCTCGTGTACCGTGCCGGCCTTCATAGGTGCTGCTACTAACAGCACTTGCCCCTGCAGTCTGTTAGAGGCTACACGGGGGATCTTTGTCTGTGTATAGGCGCTGCTACTCGCTATTGCTAACAGCACTTGCCCCTGCAGTCTGTTAGAGGCTACACGGGGGACCTTTGTCTTTTACTTTGGCTGGCTTTAATTCGGTCACGGGGACACTTTTTAACTGTTAAACTTCTGATTTATTTTCGGTAAAATTTCCGCCGTGAACATTGGCAATGTACATCACACGCACGCGCGCACAGACAAAGACCCCCCGTGTAGCCTCTGACAGGCTGTAGGGGCAAGTGCTGTTAGCAGTAGCAGCAGCACCTATACACAAAGATCCCCCGTGTAGCCTCTGACAGGCTGTAGGGGCAAGTGCTGTTAGCGAGTAGCACCTATGAAGGCTACCGGCGCTGTGGTTACACGAGGGGGCGGGTGGCCAGCACCACGCCCGGCCGCCTTTGTCTCTCTAGAAGCGATGTTTACTACACACCGCACCAGGTACTCATTTTGGGCTGAGTCTACCTAGGGGAGGAGGCCCAGGAACGGTTCAGATAATCGTCACTGGGTGGTGGTGGCCGTGAGCGGGAATCGAACTCGGGTGGCCAGGTTCGTAGCGCAGCGTAGCGCTAACCGCTGCACCACCGCTCCCCACACACGCACAGGTACACACACACACAGGTACACACACACAGGCACACACACACACAGGCACACACACACAGGGTACACACACACAGACACACACACAGGGTACACACACACACACAGGTACACACACACACAGGGTACACACACACAGGCACACACACACACACAGGTACACACACACAGACACACACACACACAGGGTACACACACACACACAGGTACACACACAGGGTACACACACACACAGGCACACACACACAGGTACACACACACACACAGGGTACACACACACACAGGTACACACACACACAGGTACACACACACACACAGGGTACACACACACACACAGGTACACACACACAGACACACACACACAGGTACACACACACACAGGCACACACACACACAGGTACACACAAACAGGTACACACACACACAGGTACACACACAGGCACACACACACACACACACAGGCACACACACACACACAGGTACACACACACACAGGTACACACACACAGGTACACACACACACACAGGGTACACACACACACAGGTACACACACACAGACACACACACACACAGGGTACACACACACACAGGTACACAGACACACACACACAGGTACACACACACAGACACACACACACACACACAGGGTACACACACACAGACACACACACAGGGTACACACACACACACAGGTACACACACAGGGTACACACACACAGGCACACACACACACAGGTACACACACACACAGGTACACACACACAGGTACACACACACACAAGTACACACACACAGGCACACACACACACAGGGTACACACACACAGGCACACATACACACAGGTACACACACACACAGGTACACACACACACACACACAGGCACACACACACACAGGCACACACACACACAGGCACACACACACACAGGTACACACACACACAGGTACACACACACACAGGCACACACACAGGTACACACACAGGTACACACACACACAGGTACACACACACACAGGTACACACACACAGGCACACACACACAGGCACACACACACACACAGGTACACACACACACAGGTACACACACACACAGCACGTCTGGCCACGTACGGTGCGAAAGAAGTTCACACACACATGTAGCATGGTTGTCTGGATTGTGATAACCGATCTGAGTTGCGAAACGTGGACCCCCCTAATGGAGCATCTTCGCCGGTTAGAAACATTCAGGCTGGCCTGCCTACGATCCATCCTGGGTTTAACCTGCAGGCTGGATTGTGTGAGGAGCTCACAAATCCTTGAAAGATCTGGGCAAAGTCCCATCGGTGAGCTCCTCCGGCAGGCAAGGCTGCGTTGGCTGGGCCATGTAGCCCGCATGCCCAGCCACCGCATGCCTAAACAGCTTTTGTTCGGCCAGATCGAGGGAGCTAAATGGGCGCGGCACGGGCTAGAGAAGAGATGGAGTGATGTGGTACAGGAGGACGTGGAGCTGAGTGGACTTGCCGATGACTGGTACCAGCGGTGTCAAGATCGGCCTCAGTGGAGGAGGCTCGTGAAGGACGCTACTGGGCAGTTGGAGGCAGTCGCCCTCCAACAACAACGGAGGGCGGAGGAGCGACGCTCACAACAACGAGCGGAGCGCCGGGTGGCTAAAGCACAGCAAGTTGGCACAGTAGGGGGCACAGGTGGTGCATCAGCCAGTCATCTCGGTCATCTCGGTCAGTCGACCCGTGGCACCTGCTGGGTCTGCCCCGTGACCTCCTGCCAGCGGGCGTTCGACACTTCACGTGGCCTCAAGGTGCACTTGGCCTGGCACAAGCGTCGTGGTGACGTCACCGCCACTTAGTGGCGAATGGCGGTTGTTGTTGTTGTTGTGTGCGTGTGTGTGTGTCACTGTGTGTCTGTGTGTGTGTGTCTGTGTGTGTGTGTGTTTGTGTGTCACTGTGTACCTGTGTGTGTGTGTGTCTGTGTGTCACTGTGTACCTGTGTGTGTGTGTGTCTGTGTGTCACTGTGTACCTGTGTGTGTGTGTGTCACTGTGTACCTGTGTGTGTGTGTCTGTGTGTCTGTGTGTCACTGTGTACCTGTGTGTGTGTGTCTGTGTGTCACTGTGTACCTGTGTGTGTGTGTTTGTGTGTCACTGTGTACCTGTGTGTGTGTGCGTGTGTGTGTGTCACTGTGTACCTGTGTGTGTGTGTGTGTCACTGTGTACCTGTGTGTGTGTGTCTGTGTGTCACTGTGTACCTGTGTGTGTGTGCGTGTGTGTGTCACTGTGTACCTGTGTGTGTGTGTGTATGTGTGCGTAGCGGGCAGACTTGTAGGGCTGCCAGGCAGTGGTGAGGTGCAGTGCAGGCGACACAGAGATTAGAAGGGGGTCTCAGGGGGTGATTGAGGGGGTGATTGAGGGGGTGATTGAGGGGGTGATTGAGGGGGTGATTGAGGGGGTGATTGAGGGGGTGATTGAGGGGGTGATTGAGGGGGTGATTGAGGGGGTGGTTGAGGGGGTGGTTGAGGGGGTGATTGAGGGGGTGGTTGAGGGGGTGGTTGAGGGGGTGATTGAGGGGGTGATTGAGGGGGTGGTTGAGGGGGTGATTGAGGGGGTGATTGAGGGGGTGGTTGAGGGGGTGATTGAGGGGGTGATTGAGGGGGTGATTGAGGGGGTGATTGAGGGGGTGATTGTGGGGGTGGTTGAGGGGGTGATTGAGGGGGTGATTGAGGGGGTGATTGAGGGGGTGCAGGCAGTGTGGGGGGGCTGCTAGGGTGAGGGAAGACCCCTGAATGTTTGCAGGATGGCGTTGGTCTGGTGGATGAGTCTGTTGGCACTGATGAACACGTTCACGGGCCTGCACACACACACACACGTGAACACATACACGCACACACACGTTCACACATACACGCACACACACACACACACACGTGAACACACACACGTGAACACACACACGTGAACACATACACGCACACACACGTGAACACACACACGCACACACACACACACACACACGTGAACACACACACGTGAACACATACACGTGAACACACACACGTGAACACATACACGTGAACACACACACGTGAACACACACACGTGAACACATACACGCACACACACGTGAACACACACACGCACACACACACACACACACACACGTGAACACACACACGTGAACACATACACGTGAACACACACACGTGAACACATACACGCACACACACGTGAACACACACACGCACACACACACACACACACACGTGAACACACACACGTGAACACATACACGTGAACACACACACGTGAACACATACACGCACACACACACACACACACACGTGAACACACACACGTGAACACACACACGCACACACACACACACACACACGTGAACACACACACGTGAACACACACACGTGAACACACGCACGTGAACACACACACGTGAACACACACACGTGAACACATACACGCGCACACACATACACACACACACACACACACGTGAACACACACACGTGAACACACACACGTGAACACACGCACGTGAACACACACACGTGAACACACACACGTGAACACATACACGCGCACACACATACACACACACGCACACACACACACACACGTTCACACACACACGTGAACACACACACACACACACGTTCACACACACGTTCACACACACACGTGAACACACACACACCACACACACCACACACACACACGTGAACACACACACACACACGTTCACACAACAACAACAACAACAACCGCCATTCGCCACTAAGTGGCGGTGACGTCACCACGACGCTTGTGCCAGGCCATGTGCACCCTGAGGCCACGTGAAGTGTCGAACGCCCGCTGGCAGGAGGTCACGGGGCAGACCCAGGTGCCACGGGTCGACTGACCGAGATGACTGAGATGACTGGCTGATGCACCACCTGTGCCCCCTACTGTGCCAACTTGCTGTGCTTTAGCCACCCGGCGCTCCGCTCGTTGTTGTGAGCGTCGCTCCTCCGCCCTCCGTTGTTGTTGGAGGGCGACTGCCTCCAACTGCCCAGTAGCGTCCTTCACGAGCCTCCTCCACTGAGGCCGATCTTGACACCGCTGGTACCAGTCATCGGCAAGTCCACTCAGCTCCACGTCCTCCTGTACCACATCACTCCATCTCTTCTCTAGCCCGTGCCGCGCCCGTTTAGCCCCCTCGATCCGGCCGAACAAAAGCTGTTTAGGCATGCGGTGGCTGGGCATGCGGGCTACATGACCCAGCCAACGCAGCCTTGCCTGCCGGAGGAGCTCACTGATGGGACTTTGCCCAGATCTTTCAAGGACTTGTGAGCTCCTCACACAATCCAGCCTGGTTAAACCCAGGATGGATCGTAGGCAGGCCAGCCTAAATGTTTCCAACCGGCGAAGATGCTCCACTAGGGGGGTCCACGTTTCGCAAGCGTAGAGAAGGGAGGGAATGACCGTGGCCGAGAAGACCTGAAGCTTCGTGCGGAGCGACAGACCAGGTAGCTTCCACACAGCGTTACGCAACCGATGAAAAGATATTGCCGCTCGACTGATTCGGAGTGAGACCTCTGCTGATAAACTGGAGCCGGTCATAAGCACACTGCCCAGGTATGGGAAACTCTCCACTCTCTCCACAACTGCCCCATCACCAATTGGGAGTTGTGGGGGTGGAGTGTCCGATGGTACAAAATACCCAGGCAGGTGCTTAGTTTTGGTGGGGCTGATGGTAAGGCCCCACCTCTTAGTGGCACGCTCCAGTCTCAGCAGCAGCGTCTCCAACTCCTCTTCTGAATGAGCAGCTATTACCAAATCATCGGCATACATAACGTGGTTGACCAATAGGGAGCCATCCCTTGATCGCACCCGGGCGTCGATCAGCCTCCCATTGTATCTGTACCAAAT
>NC_136340.1:5620766-5628266 GCF_964198595.1 Lampetra fluviatilis | reverse complement strand
ACTCACTCAACCACTCACTCACTCACTCAACCACTCACTCAGCCACTCAACCACTCACTCACTCAGCCACTCACTCATTCAACCAGTCACTCACTCAGCCACTCATTCACTCACTCAACCACTCACTCAGCCACTCAACCACTCACTCACTCAACCACTCAGCCACTCACTCAAACACTCACTCAACCACTCACTCAACCACTCACTCACTCAACCACTCACTCACTCACTCAACCACTCACTCAACCACTCACTCAACCACTCACTCAACCACTCACTCAACCACTCACTCAACCACTCACTCAACCACTCAACCACTCACTCACTCACTCAGCCACTCAACCACACACTCACTCAACCACTCACTCACTCACTCAACCACTCACTCATTCACTCACTCAACCACTCATTCACTCACTCAACCACTCACTCACTCACTCAACCACTCAGCCACTCACTCAACCACTCACTCAACCAGTCACTCACTCACTCAACCACTCACTCACTCAACCACTCACTCAGCCACTCAACCACTCACTCAGCCATACACTCATTCAACCACTCACTCACTCACTCAACCACTCACTCAGCCACTCACTCACTCAACCACTCACTCAACCACTCAACCACTCACTCATTCACTCAGCCACTCACTCAACCACTCACTCACTCACTCAGCCACTCACTCACTCACTCAGCCACTCACTCATTCACTCACTCAACCACTCATTCACTCACTCAACCACTCACTCACTCACTCAACCACTCAGCCACTCACTCACTCACCCACTCACCCACTCACCCACTCACTCACTTGATGGTCTGCAGGAAGCGCACGCGATCACGGATCTCGTCGGGGATGCGCCCCAGGATGGTCTTGAGCGAGCGAGCGCGCTCACTCAGCTCCACCAGGGACCCCTCGCAACACTCCACTCGCAACTCTGCACACGGCGGGGGGTCACGGGGGGGGGGGTCACGGGGGGGGGGTCACGGGGTGGGGGGTCACGGGGGGGGGTCACGGGGGAGCCACGGGGGGTCACGGAGGGAGACGGTGGGGGAGACACACGGGGAGACACGCCGAGAGACACGGGGGGAGGCAAGCCGAGAGACACACGGGGGGAGACAAGCCGAGAGACACGGGGAGAGACACGGGGAGAGACACGGGGAGAGACACGCGAAGAGACACGGGGAGAGACACGGGGAGAGACACGGGGAGAGACACGGGGAGAGACACGGGGAGAGACACGCGGAGAGGCACGGGGGGAGACACGGGGAGAGAGACGCGGAGAGACACGGGGAGAGACACGGGGAGAGACACGGGGAGAGACACGGGGAGAGACACGGGGAGAGACACGGGGAGAGACACGCGGAGAGGCACGGGGAGAGAGACGGGGAGAGACACACGGAGAGACACGGGGAGAGACACGCGGAGAGACACGGGGAGAGAGACGGGGAGAGACACACGGAGAGACACGGGGAGAGACACGCGGAGAGACACACGGAGAGGCACGGGGAGAGACACGGAGACACGCAGAGAGACACGCCGAGAGACATGGGGGGAGACACACGGAGAGACACGGGGAGACACGCGGGGGGAGACACGGGGAGACACAGGGAGACACGCGGGGAGAGACACACGGGGAGACACACGGAGGGACACACGTGGAGAGACACGGGGAGAGACACACGGAGAGACACGCGGAGAGACACACAGAGAGACACACGGGGGGAGACACACGTGGAGACACGTGGAGAGACACGGGGATACACGGGGAGAGACACGGGGAGAGACACGGGGAGAGACACACGGGGAGACACGGGGAGAGACACACGGGGAGAGACACACGGGGAGAGACACACGGAGACACACGGGGAGAGACACGGGGAGAGACACACGGGGAGACACGGGGAGAGACACACGGGGAAAGACACGGGGAGAGACACACGGGGAGAGACACGGAGACACACGGGGAGAGACACGGGGAGAGACACGCGGAGAGACACACGGGGGGAGACACACGGGGAGAGACACACGGGGAGAGACACGGGGAGAGACACGCGGAGAGACACGGGGAGAGACACGCGGAGAGACACGGGGAGACACACAGAGAGACACACGGGGGGAGACACACGTGGAGACACACGGAGAGACACGTGGGGTGTGTGCTCACCCTCCAAATCCTCAGCCGCCATCCTCAGCAGCGCCTCTGGGAAGTTCACTGCCTCCCTCTCCTGCTTCAAGATGCCCAGGATAATCTCCTGGGTGATGCCCGGGTTGCCCCGCTCCGCCTGGACAAAGGAGACAAAGATCCCCCGTGTAGCCTCCGCAGACTGCTGGGGCAAGTGCTGTCAGCAGCAGCAGCAGCAGCAGCAAGTGAGCGAGCCCTTTTAAATCGCCTACAATGACGACATTTCTGTCCCACGCGCACCTCCCATTAGCACGGTTGGCAACGTACGGTGTGAAAGAAGTTCAACACACAGATACACACACACACGCGCACAGACAGACACACACAGACACACACACACAGACAGACACACAGACACACACACACACAGACATACACACACACACACATACACACACACACAGACACACACAGACAGACACACACACACGCACAGACACACACACACAGACACACACACACAGACACACACGCACAGACAGACACACAGAAACACACAGACACACACACACAGACACACACAAAGACACAGCACGGTTGGCAACGAACATGACTACATTGCTACAGATGGTGAAACGTTGCCGTTGGCGAAGAGGAAAGTGTCTGTGTGTGTGTGTGTCTGTGTGTGTGTCTGTGTGTGTGTGTGTCTGTGTGTGTGTGTGTCTGTGTGTGTGTGTGTGTCTGTGTCTGTCTGTGTGTCTGTGTGTGTGTCTGTGTGTGTGTGTGTCTGTGTGTGTGTCTGTGTGTGTGTTTGTGTGTCTGTGTGTGTGTGTCTGTGTGTGTGTGTGTCTGTGTGTGTGTATCTGTGTGTGTGTCTGTGTGTGTGTCTGTGTGTGTGTGTGTCTGTGTGTGTGTCTGTGTGTGTGTCTGTGTGTGTGTCTGTGTGTGTGTGTGTCTGTGTGTGTGTCTGTGTGTGTGTCTGTGTGTGTGTGTGTGTGGCTGCTTTGGGTACGCGGTCCAGACCTCCCCGGGAACCCTGGCTGACGGAGGAGGTGTTCAGGTTAATTGAGAAAAAGCGACAGGCCCACTCTCATCGCCTACAGCATCCCACGTCAGAGAATGAGGAGGTTTACCGCAGCCTTCGCTCGGAGGTTCGGAGAGCCGTAAGGCGCTGTAAGGATGGGTGGTGGTCGCGGGTTGCTGAGGAGATGGAGTCTGCCTCAGTGGCCCGCGATCACAAATCACTATTTAACTCCATCAAAAAAGTAACCTGCAGCGCCACACCTATTACCATCATTAGAGGAAAAAACGGTGATCCAATCTCCGACCCCCAGGAACTGGTTTGCAGATTTGCTGAGCATTTCTGTGAGGTCCTGGGGGAGGGAAAATCTCTCAGCCAGGAAAACATCATGGCACAAAGTGGGGATAACCCTGCTGAGGCTGCGGTGCCTCAAATATTGGAAGAGGTCACCCCCTGTGAGTGGCTGGCTGAGGTACCAGCTGTTGAGGAAGTACTGAGGGCGATCCGGAGTCTGAGACCAGGGAAGGCACCGGGCAGAGATGATCTCCCAAGCGAAATGCTGAGGGAGGGTGGCGTTTGTGCACAGACTGCCCTATATGACATCATAACAACAGTCTGGACCACTGGACGGGTTCCGCAGGACTGGAAGGATGCCCTGGTGGTCCCCCTCTTTAAGAAGGGGGACCGTACCGACTGTAACAACTACAGGGGCATCTCACTCCTCAGTGTGCCGGGTAAGGTCCTGGCAAGGATTATTCAACATCGCCTTGCTAGGCACGCTGAGGAGAGGCTTGCGGAGCCCCAATGCGGTTTCAGGAAAGGGCGGTCCTGCACAGATGCCATATTTTCTGTCCGTCTGCTACAGCAGAGGTGTAGGGAATTCCAAAAAGACCTACATCTCTGCTTTATTGACCTGGTCAAGGCCTATGATACCATCAGTCGGACTGGGCTCTGGGTTGTTCTTCGTGCTTTCGGAGTCCCTGACCCTCTGCTCACGATCATTAAGGACCTTCATGATGGTGAGCGGGCCCGGGTAAAACTACGTGGCCGGGAGTCGGAGCCTTTCCCTGTACACCTTGGGGTGCGACAGGGATGTCCTCTGGCTCCCACATTATTTAACATCTATTTCGACTGCGTAGTTCGTGAAGCCTTCAATAGCTGTACCGGGGGAATTACCATTTGGTACAGATATAATGGGAGGCTGATCGACGCCCGGGTGCGATCAAGGGATGGCTCCCTATTGGTCAACCACGTTATGTATGCCGATGATTTGGTAATAGCTGCTCATTCAGAAGAGGAGTTGGAGACGCTGCTGCTGAGACTGGAGCGTGCCACTAAGAGGTGGGGCCTTACCATCAGCCCCACCAAAACTAAGCACCTGCCTGGGTATTTTGTACCATCTGGCACTCCACCCCCACAACTCCCAATCGGTGATGGGGCAGTTGTGGAGAGAGTGGAGAGTTTCCCATACCTGGGCAGTGTGCTTATGACCGGCTCCAGTTTATCAGCAGAGGTCTCACTCCGAATCAGTCGAGCGGCAATATCTTTTCATCGGTTGCGTAACGCTGTGTGGAAGCTACCTGGTCTGTCGCTCCGCACGAAGCTTCAGGTCTTCTCGGCCACGGTCATTCCCTCCCTTCTCTACGCTTGCGAAACGTGGACCCCCCTAGTGGAGCATCTTCGCCGGTTGGAAACATTTAGGCTGGCCTGCCTACGATCCATCCTGGGTTTAACCAGGCTGGATTGTGTGAGGAGCTCACAAGTCCTTGAAAGATCTGGGCAAAGTCCTATCAGTGAGCTCCTCCGGCAGGCAAGGCTGCGTTGGCTGGGTCATGTAGCCCGCATGCCCAGCCACCGCATGCCTAAACAGCTTTTGTTCGGCCGGATCGAGGGGGCTAAACGGGCGCGGCACGGGCTAGAGAAGAGATGGAGTGATGTGGTACAGGAGGACGTGGAGCTGAGTGGACTTGCCGATGACTGGTACCAGCGGTGTCAAGATCGGCCTCAGTGGAGGAGGCTCGTGAAGGACGCTACTGGGCAGTTGGAGGCAGTCGCCCTCCAACAACAACGGAGGGCGGAGGAGCGACGCTCACAACAACGAGCGGAGCGCTGGGTGGCTAAAGCACAGCAAGTTGGCACAGTAGGGGGCACAGGTGGTGCATCAGCCACTCGTCTCGGTCATCTCGGTCAGTCGACCCGTGGCACCTGGGTCTGCCCCGTGACCTCCTGCCAGCGGGCGTTCGACACTTCACGTGGCCTCAGGGTGCACATGGCCTGGCACAAGCGTCGTGGTGACGTCACCGCCACTTAGTGGCGAATGGCGGTTGTTGTTGTTGTTGTTGTGTGTGTGTGTCTGTGTGTGTGTCTGTGTGTGTGTGTGTGTCTGTGTGTGTGTCTGTGTGTGTGTCTGTGTGTGTGTCAAGATCGGCCTCAGTGGAGGAGGCTCGTGAAGGACGCTACTGGGCAATTGGAGGCAGTCGCCCTCCAACAACAACGGAGGGCGGAGGAGCGACGCTCACAACAACGAGCGGAGCGCCGGGTGGCTAAAGCACAGCAAGTTGGCACAGTAGGGGGCACAGGTGGTGCATCAGCCAGTCATCTCGGTCATCTCGGTCAGTCGACCCGTGGCACCTGGGTCTGCCCTGTGACCTCCTGCCAGCGGGCGTTCGACACTTCACGTGGCCTCAAGGTGCACATGGCCTGGCACAAGCGTCGTGGTGACGTCACCGCCACTTAGTGGCGAATGGCGGTTGTTGTTGTTGTTGTTGTGTGTGTGTCTGTGTGTGTGTCTGTGTGTGTCTGTGTGTGTGTCTGTGTGTGTGTGTCTGTGTGTGTGTGTCTGTGTGTGTGTCTGTGTGTGTGTCTGTGTGTGTGTCTGTGTGTGTGTCTGTGTGTGTGTGTCTGTGTGTGTGTGTCTGTGTGCGTGGAGACGTCCCACCTTGGTGAAGGCCGCTCTCAGCGTCTGAGCCGCGGCCAAATCCTCGTTCTCCAGCTGCAGCGAGATGAGTTTCAAGATGAGGACGAGACGTTAGTGCGATGATTGCAATCACTGTGATAGCCACACAATGTATTGAATCCAATAATTGTTTATTTTCTATCTATCATCGCCACTACTACTATCACTATCATCATCACTAGCATCACCACTATCATCATCATCACCATCATCATCACTATCATCATCATCACTATCATCATCATCACCATCATCACTATCACCATCACTATCACCATCACTATCATCATCATCATCACCATCACTATCATCACCACTACTACCATCACTATCATCATCACAATCATCATCACTATCATCACAATCACTATCATCATCATCACTATCATCATCACCATCACTATCATCATCACAATCACGGCTGCAGTAGCTCATCTGACAGCGCCGCGCTCTGCCCGTAGGCTTCCAGACCTCCGAAGGAACGTTCCAGACGGCCGCGGAAGCTCATCTGACAGCGCCGCGCTACGCCGACTGACCGCCGCTGCAGCGAGGATTGACCCCGAGTCTGCGTGATGCGATGGTGGTGGTGGTGGCGGTGATGGTGGTGGCGGTGATGGTGGTGGCGGTGATGGTGGTGCCGGTGATGGTGGTGGCGGTGATGGTGGTGGCGGTGATGGTGATGGCGGTGATGGTGGTGGCGGTGATGGTGGTGGCGGTGATGGTGGTGGCGGTGATGGTGGTGCCGGTGATGGTGGTGGCGGTGATGGTGGTGGCGGTGATGGTGATGGCGGTGATGGTGGTGGCGGTGATGGTGGTGGCGGTGATGGTGGTGGCGGTGATGGTGGTGCCGGTGATGGTGGTGGCGGTGATGGTGGTTTAGAGCTTGGGCCGAACGATTTGGAGAAAATATCTCGTTGCCATGTGTCTGGTGCCGGAGCGCCAGAGCTCGCAAACGGGTTTTGATTCCTTACCCGTACCCGTACCCGGCCGCACCAGGGTCGCAAACGGCTACCCGTACCTGGCCGGGTACGGGTAGCCGGGTATCGGGTAGGGTGCGGGTATCGGGTACCCGGTTGCGACCTCTGCCGAGCGCTCCGTGATCGTCGCGACGAAGCGGGTCACTCGCCTGCCTGAGCACGGGGCTCATGACCACGTGCAGTGACAGGGAGAGCGCAGCTCCGTCAACAAACATCCTGGCACCCCCTTCCATCGCCGGCGGTGTCGCCGGTGTTGTCGGTGTCCACCTCCCGCTCGACCCCACCTCCTCCTCCTCCTCCTCGCTCCCCTCCTCGCTCCTCCTCGCTCCTCTTGCTCTCCGTGCCTCTTGGTCGAAGCCCGGCAGGAGCCGCTGTGAGAGGGAGACGGCCTGCTGAGCGACACGAAACAACATCGTC
>NC_136340.1:5611636-5618066 GCF_964198595.1 Lampetra fluviatilis | reverse complement strand
CACTACTACCACTACTACTACTACTACCACTACTACCACTACTACCACTACTACCACTACTCACCACTACTACCACTACTACCACTACCTACCACTACTACCACTACTACCACTACCTACCACTACTACCTACTACTACCACTACTACCACTACTACTACTACTACCACTACTACTACCTACTACTACTACCACCACTACTACCACTACTACTACTACTACCACTACTACTACCACTACTACTACCACACTACTACTACCACTACTACTACCACTACCACTACTACTACCACTACTACTACTACCACCACTACTACCACTACTACTACTACACTACTACAACCACTACTACCACTACTACTACTACTACCACTACTACTACCACTACTACTACCAACACTACTACCACTACTACTACTACTACCACTACTACTACCACTACTACTACCTACCACTACTACCACTACTACTACCACACTACTACCACTACTACTACTACCACTACTACCACTACTACTACTACCACTACTACTACTACCACCACTACTACCACTACTACTACCACTACTACTACTACTACCACCACTACTACCACCACTACTACCACTACTACTACCACTACTACACTACTACCACTACTACTCACTACTACCACTACTACTACCACTACTACTACTACCACTACTACTACTACCACCACTACTACCACTACTACTACCACCACTACTACCACTACTACTACTACCACTACTACCACTACTACTACCACCACTACTACTACTACCACTACTACTACCACTACTACCACTACTACCACTACTACCACTACTACTACTACTACCACTACTACCACTACTACCACTACTACCACTACTACCACTACTACTACTACTACCACTACTACCACTACCACCACCACTACCAACCACTACTACCACTACAACCACTACTACCACTACTACCACTACTACCACTACTACCACTACTACCACTACTACCACTACTACTACTACTACCACTACTACCACTACTACCACTACCACCACTACTACCACTACTACCACTACTACCACTACCACCACTACTACACACTACTACCACTACTACCACTACTACCTACTACTACCACTACTACCACTACTACTACTACTACCACTACTACCACTACTACCACTACTACTACACCACTACTACCACTACCACTACTACCACTACTACCACACTACTACTACCACTACTACCACTACCACTACCACCACCACTACCACCACTACTACCACTACAACCACTACAACCACTACCACCACCACTACCACCACTACTACACTACTACTACCACTACTACTACCACTACTACCACTACTACTACCACCACTACTACCACTACCACCACCACTACCACCACTACTACACCACTACTACCACTACTACTACTACCACTACTACCACTACTACCACACCACTACTACTACCACTACTACCACTACTACCACTACCACCACCACTACTACCACTACACCACTACTACTACTACCACCTACTACACCACCACTACCACCACTACTACTACTACTACTACCAACTACCACCACTACTACTACAACCACTACTACCACTACTACCACTACTACCACTACCCACTACCACTACTACACACCACTACTACTACTACCACCACTACTACTACCACTACTACCACTACTACCACTACCACCACTACTACTACTACCACTACTACCACTACTACCAACTACCACTACTACCACTACTACCACTACTACTACTACACACCACTACACTACCACTACTACCACTACTACCACTACCACCACTACTACTACTACCACTACTACCACTACTACTACTACCACTACTACCACTACTACCACTACCACTACAACCACCACTACTACTACCACTACTACCACTACTACTACTACCACACTACTACTACACTACTACCACTACTACTACTACCACCACTACTACTACCACTACTACCACTACTACTACTACCACTACTACTACTACTACCACTACTACCACTACTACTACTACCAACACTACCACCACTACTACTACCACTACTACCACTACTACTACTACTACCACTACTACCACTACTACTACTACCACTACTACTACTACTACCACCACTACTACTACCACTACTACCACTACTACCTACTACTACCACCACTACTACTACTACCACTACTACTACTACCACTACTACTACCACTACTACTACTACCACCACACTACTACACTACCCACTACTACTACCACTACCACTACTACTACCACTACTACTACCACTACTACTACACTAACAACACTACACACCACTACAACTACCACCACTACTACACTACTACCACTACTACCACAACTACTACAACTACCACAACTACTACCACAACAACTACTACACCACTACTACTACCACCACTACTACTACTACTACCACTACACCAACCACTACTACTACCACTACTACCACTACTACTACTACCACAACTACAACTACTACCACAACTACTACCACTACTACCACTACAACTACTACCACTACTACTACTACCACCACTACTACTACCACTACTACCACTACTACTACTACACCACTACTACTACTACTACCACTACTACACCACTACACCACTACTACCACACCACTACTACCACCACTACTACTACCACTACTACCACTACTACTACTACCACACTACTACTACCACTACTACCACTACTACCACTACTACTACTACCACCTACTACACTACTACTACCACTACTACTACTACCACTACTACCACTACTACTACTACTACCACTACTACTACTACCACACTACTACCACTACTACCACTACTACTACTACTACCACTACTACTACTACCACTACTACTACCACTACTACTACTACTACTACCACTACTACTACTACCACCACTACTACCACTACTACCACTACTACTACTACTACCAACTACTACTACTACCAACAACTACCACTACTACTACCACCACTACTACCACTACTACAACACCACTACTACTACCACTACTACTACTACCACTACTACCACTACTACTACTACCACTACTACCACTACCACCACTACTACCACTACACTACCACTACTACCACTACTACCACTACTACTACTACCACTACTACTACCACCACTACTACACTACCACTACAACTACCACCACTACTACACTACTACTACCACTACTACCTACTACCACTACTACTACTACTACTACCAACCACTACTACTACTACTACTACCACTACTACCACTACAACTACCACTACTACTACACCACCACTACTACTACTACCACTACTACTACTACCACTACACTACTACACCACTACTACCACTACCACTACTACACTACTACCACTACTACTACCACCACTACTACCACTACTACCACTACTACTACTACCACTACTACACACCACTACTACTACTACCACCACTACTACCACTACTACTACCACAACTACTACTACCACTACTACTACTACTACCACTACCACTACAACCACTACACCACTACTACCACTACTACTACTACCACTACTACTACCCTACACTACCACTACCACTACTACCACTACTACCACTACTACTACTACCACTACTACTACCACTACTACTACCACTACTACTACTACCACTACTACCACAACTACTACTACCACCCACTACTACTACTACCACTACTACTACCACTACACACTACTACCACTACTACTACTACCACTACTACTACTACCACTACTACTACTACCACTACTACTACTACACTACTACACTACTACTACCACTACTACTACAACACCACACTACTACCACTACTACCACTACTACTACTACTACACTACCACTACTACTACTACCACTACTACCACTACTACTACTACCACTACTACTACTACACTACTACCACAACTACTACTACCACTACTACAACTACCACTACTACTACTACCACTACTACTACCACTACTACTACTACTACCACTACTACTACTACCACTACTACTACTACTACCACTACTACAACTACTACACCACTACTACTACCACTACAACTACTACCACTACTACTACTACTACCACTACTACTACAACCACTACTACTACAACTACCACTACTACTACCACTACTACACTACCACTACTACTACTACCACTACTACTACTACTACCACTACTACAACCACTACTACTACTACCACTACTACTACTACCACTACCACTACTACTACTACCACTACTACTACTACCACAACTACTACTACTACCAACCACTACTACTACTACTACTACCACTACTACTACCCACTACTACTACTACCACTACACTACTACTACCACTACAACTACTACCACTACTACTACTACTACTACCACTACTACTACCACTACTACTACTACCACTACTACTACTACCACTACTACTACTACCACTACTACTACTACTACTACCACTACTACCACTACCACTACTACCACTACTACAACACCACTACTACTACTACTACCACTACACTACTACCAACTACACCCACTACTACAACTACCACTACTACAACTACCACTACTACTACTACTACTACCACTACTACTACCACCTACTACAACACCACACTACTACACCACACTACACTACTACCACTACTACAACCACTACTACTACACTACCACCACTACTACTACCACTACACTACTACTACTACCACTACTACAACTACCACACTACTACTACCACTACTACTACAACTACAACCCACTACTACTACTACCACTACTACTACTACCACTACTACACTACTACTACCACTACTACTACTACCACTACACTACCACTACTACTACTACCACTACAACTACTACTACTACCACTACTACTACTACCACAACTACTACAACTACCCACTACTACTACAACCTACTACCACTACTACAACCACAACTACTACTACCACTACTACTACTACAACTACCACTACAACTACCACTACTACTACTACCACTACAACTACTACCACTACACTACACTACAACTACTACCACAACTACTACTACCACAACACTACTACACCACTACCACTACTACCACTACCACAACCACTACCAACACTACTACACTACCACAACTACTACTACTACCACTACACAACCACTACAACTACTACTACCAACTACTACTACTACTACCACTACTACCACTACAACACTACAACCACACTACCACAACTACTACCACCACTACTACCACTACAACTACCACTACCACTACTACAACTACCACTACTACTACAACACTACACTACCACTACTACCACAACTACTACTACTACCACTACTACAACTACCACTACTACCACTACTACCACTACAACTACTACCACTACTACTACACACTACACTACCACTACTACCACTACAACTACCACTACTACTACCACTACTACTACTACCAACTACTACCACAACTACTACTACCACTACTACTACTACCACACTACTACCACAACAACCACTACAACTACTACCACTACTACTACCACTACTACTACCACACTACTACCACCAACTACAACTACCACTACCACTACTACTACCACTACTACAACTACCACTACTACTACCACACTACTACAACCACTACTACAACTACCACTACTACTACTACCACTACTACTACCACTACTACCTACAACTACCACTACCTACTACTACCACCTACTACTACCACTACTACTACCACTACTACTACCACTACTACTACTACTACTACCACTACTACTACTACCACTACTACACTACCCACTACTACCACTACTACTACCACTACAACTACCACTACTACTACTACTACTACCACTACTACTACTACCACTACTACTACTACTACCACTACTACTACTACCTACTACCACTACTACCACTAACCACTACTACCACTACTACTACTACCACCACTACTACTACCACTACTACTACCACTACTACCACTACTACTACCACTACTACTACCACTACTACAACTACTACTACACACTACCTACTACACTACCACTACTACTACCACTACAACCACTACTACCACTACTACAACTACCACTACACTACTACTACCACTACTACCACAACTACTACTACCACTACTACTACAACTACTACCACTACTACTACTACCACTACTACTACTACACTACTACCACTACTACTACCACTACAACTACTACCACTACTACTACCACTACTACCACTACTACTACTACAACTACACTACTACTACCACTACTACTACCACTACTACAACTACTACTACCAACTACTACTACTACTACCACTACAACACACTACAACTACCACTACTACTACACCACTACTACT
>NC_136340.1:5564136-5606636 GCF_964198595.1 Lampetra fluviatilis | reverse complement strand
GTGTCTCCGCCTCTCTCTCTCTCTCTCTCTGTGTCTCCGCCTCTCTCTGTCTCTCTGTGTCTCCGCCTCTCTCTGTCTCTCTGTGTCTCTGTCTCTCTCTCTGTGTCTCCGCCTCTCTGTCTCTCTGTGTCAATGTCTCTCTGTGTCTCCGCCTCTCTCTGTCTCTCTGTGTCTCTGTCTCTCTCTCTGTGTCTCCGCCTCTCTGTCTCTCTGTGTCAATGTCTCTCTGTGTCTCCGCCTCTCTCTGTCTCTCTGTGTCTCTGTCTCTCTCTGTGTCTCCGCCTCTCTGTCTCTCTGTGTCAATGTCTCTCTGTGCCTCTCTCTGTCTCTCTGTGTCCCGCCTCTCCCCGCAGCCACCTGGCGTGCGAGGAGGAGCGCACGGACGTGGCCCAGCTGCTGCTCCAGCACGGCGCCAGCGTCGACGTCGCGAACCGCGAGGGGCTCACGCCGCTGCAGGTGGCGCCAAGGGGCCTCGCCACGCTGCTCCGCAGGGCGCTGTGCCCCCCCACACAAAGCTAAAGCCCCCCCCCCCCCAGCGGCAAGAGCGATGGACAATTCCACGTTGCCGTGGCGAGGGCCGGTCCTGGGCTGAAGATTTATTTTATTTTACGAAGGAAAGGCCGTGACCCCCTGTGACCCCCCGTGACCCCCTGTGACCCCCCGTGACCCCCCGTGACCCCCCGTGTCATCATCACCACCATCATCCTCACCATCTTCATCATCATCGTCATCATCTTCATCATCATCACCACCATCATCACCACCATCATCCTCACCATCTTCATCATCATCGTCATCATCACCACCATCGTCATCACCACCAGCACCATCATCTTCATCATCATCGTAATCATCACCACCATCATCAACATCACCATCATCGTCATCATCACCACCATTATCATCATCACCATCATCACCACCATCGTCATCACCACCAGCACCATCATCTTCATCATCACCACCATCAACATCACCATCATCGTCATCATCACCACCATCATCTTCATCACCAACATCATCATCACCACCATCATCTTTCGATTTAAAGCTTTCGTGACTGCAGGGATTCATCTTCTTGGTTTTTTCGGTAAAGTCACGTAGCAGGGAAGTAATAAAATAATAAAAATAAAACATAATAAAATGAAACAATTCTCACGACGTTTCGGCCACAACGCAAGCAGCCGTCCTCAGGTGGATTGTCTCATTCTTCACCTGAGGACGGCTGCTTGCGTTGTGGCCGAAACGTCGTGAGAATTGTTTCATTTTATTATGTTTTATTTTTATTATTTTATTACTTCCCTTCTACGTGACTTTACCGAAAAAACCAAGAAGACACCATCATCTTCATCACCAACATCATCATCAACACCATCGTCATCACCACCGTCATCATCACCACCGTCATCATCATCACCATCATCGTCATCATCATCACCATCATCACCACCATCACCACCATCACCACCATCGCCACCACCATCATCACCACCACCGTCATCACCGTCGCATCGAAATTTGTGACATTTACAGCCGCAGCAGCGGCAGACACATTGCTCTTAAACGCGCGACGTCGATTCTACATGGAGAGGGGGAAACCTGGAGGCCCCGGAGAGAAATCCACACCCACACGGGGAGAGAGACACACGCAGACTCCAGACACACACAGCAGCAGGCATCGTCAGCGTTGGGATCGAACCCACGACCTCCTGCGTACCAGGCGAGGTAGTCAACATCTCCTAGCCACCGTGATGCTACACAGCAGGAAAATACGACAAATTGCTTAACCTTAAACACCCGGTCGTTCATGAAAGTTGAAGGCAGTATAGTACTATAGTAATAGTGCTGGATGAAGCTACTGTGGGGCCTATTGATGTTATAAAGGAGCCATAAATAAATAAATAACTCTGAAGTGTAACTTGTCTCGTTTCATTTTGCAATACAGCCCAGAACATACGACAGATTGCTACCCTTAAACACCCGCTCGTTCGTAAAAGTCCAAGGGCGGTGCAGTACTATAGCAATAGAGCAAGTGCAGAATCACCGAACCGGGAATTGATAGTTTTGTGCGGGACCCCGTAGCGTTTGTAGCTGCTACATATGCAGCTACTTGTGCTACTAGGATAGTGAGACACTGATTAGTAGAATGTGTAGCTACTTGTGCTACTAGGATAGTAAGACACTGATTAGTAGAATGTGCAGCTACTTGTGCTACTAGGATAGTGAGACACTGATTAGTAGAATGTGTAGCTACTTGTGCTACTAGGATAGTGAGACACTGATTAGTAGAATGTGTAGCTACTTGTGCTACTAGGATAGTGAGACACTGATTAGTAGAATGTGCAGCTACTTGTGCTACTAGGATAGTGAGACACTGATTAGTAGAATGTGTAGCTACTTGTGCTACTAGGATAGTGAGACACTGATTAGTAGAATGTGCAGCTACTTGTGCTACTAGGATAGTGAGACACTGATTAGTAGAATGTGCAGCTACTTGTGCTACTAGGATAGTAAGACACTGATTAGTAGAATGTGTAGCTACTTGTGCTACTAGGATAGTAAGACACTGATTAGTAGAATGTGTAGCTACTTGTGCTACTAGGATAGTGAGACACTGATTAGTAGAATGTGTAGCTACTTGTGCTACTAGGATAGTGAGACACTGATTAGTAGAATGTGTAGCTACTTGTGCTACTAGGATAGTGAGACACTGATTAGTAGAATGTGCAGCTACTTGTGCTACTAGGATAGTGAGACACTGATTAGTAGAATGTGCAGCTACTTGTGCTACTAGGATAGTAAGACACTGATTAGTAGAATGTGTAGCTACTTGTGCTACTAGGATAGTAAGACACTGATTAGTAGAATGTGTAGCTACTAGCATAAGACACTGGCTACGTATGGTGTGAAAGAAGTCCTACGTCCACGCTTGTACCCTTCATGACTATGGGAGTAAAGAAATATTTAGAACAAATGCTCTGAACGGCGTGGAACACGTTGAAGCACTGTGTGTGTGTTTGGGAGCGGTAGTGTAGTGGTTAACGCTACGCTGCGCGTTTTCGTGACTGCAAGGATTCATACTCTGTTTTTTTGGTAAAGTCACGTCGGTAAAAAAATGAAATAAAACTAAATTTAGTCATTTTATTTTAAAATTAAAACAAAATTGTTGTTTTCATCTATTTTTTTTATTTTCAAATGAAATAAAGTAAATGAAAACTAAATGTAGTTTTCATTTATTTTATTTTTTTACCGTGATTCATAGCCAATGGCCACCACTGTCGTTTCTTGCGAACCAAAATCAACAAATCACCAAATGTTAAATTGCAAAAAGACATTCCTTTATTCAAACCCACCGTCCTTTCACGATGCTGTGCAACTTGTCAGCAGGCCTGACCCACCACCCCCAGCCCTCCCGAAACGCGACTTTGCTTGGACAACACCGGCAGGACCACGTCGCGACATCAGATTTCTATTTCGCCACCGCCCAGCATCGCCGCCGCGTACTCCGTTGGGGAGTGGGATACGTTTCGATTTTACTGGTAGGAACCCTCCTGGTTACACCAGCCCACAGGGGATTATTGTGTCCGTCCGTCGGGGGGGGGGGGGGGGGTAATATTGCGCCACTACCGCCACCACAAGCCACCACAAGCCACCGTGTAAAAATTCTCTCTCCTCTCAAGAGTTTTAAAAAGCGTTGCGCCTCGCGCGAAACGGGCAAATAAATAGCGGGCGGCGCCAAATCGCTTGCGGCGAGCCTCCGTTAAAACCGAAACAAAAAAAGCGTCAAAATTAACAGCCGGCGTTTAAAAAACAGAAACACGAGCGAGCTTTTTGGAAACTAAAAGCCGGGCAAACGTGCAACCACTGGGCGTGCGGCGAGCTTCTTTCGCGCCGTACGTAGCCAACCGTGATGACATCGGAGGTGCGTGGGGGACACGGAGGAGACATGAAATGTGGGGACGGGGGGACGGGGGGACGGGGGGACGGGGGGACGGGGTGGAAAATGCATTTCGACTGCCGTCGATTGCAAAAATAATCATTTGTTCGGTCTATTCCCCCCTACGGACACGTACCGACTAAACACTAAAACACAAACCCCCACGCACACGGGGCCAAGAGAAAAAAAACACGCACAGGGCTCCCCCCCCCCTCCATCCCCTCCAGCCCGCGACGGTGGGTCAGAACCCCTCCCCAAGTGCAGTGTGGGTGTAGGTTGCACGGCATTGTGGGGGCGATTGTCTTGGGGCGGGGCGGGGAAGATGCTGAAATATCCCAGTGGGCTCCTGGGCAAGAGATGGAGATGATCTAATCTGATCGTTGTTTTTAACCCTTTTATCTGGCAACAAAAACTGACACCTTTATTTACAAAGCGTCATGTTTGCATAGTTGTGCGCCTTTTGGCGTCAGCTGGTCCAACACCATGTGAGACTAGGCTCTAAGGAAAGCTGTCTCGGGTGTGGACCAATCAACTTCAAGGACGGTGCATACATTATCAGAGTTGTGTTTTTTGTTTGCATTATGACTGCAGGTATTGTGGTCTATGCAAACATGACTCCTTGTAAAAAAGGTGTCAGTTTTGTTGCCAGATAAAAGGGTAAAAAAGTATAACCCGTAAAAACTAAGTTTTTCACTATAAATCCTTTAAATGCGTGGCGGCTAGGGTCCTCTCGTCCTCTGGCTTGAGATGGCTGCCACCTATGGGTCAGATGATTGCATTGCACCATTAAGCAATTGGTAATTACATATAATTTTTTGTCCTAAAAAATGTAAAATTTTGGGAAAAAAAAATTCACGAACATCAATTGTCACGCACAACGAGTCTATGTGCAAAATGTCAGCTCGATTGGATCACGGGAAGTGGGTTAAAAAACGACCGAAAGATTTGCACGGTCCTAAGCAAGCAAGCACGCAAGTGAACTTAATATAAAGGATTTAAAAAACACTGATCATATTTTGCTACTGGCAAATGAGGTTCCAATGATGATTTAATCTGTGAAGGTAAAAGGGACTTTTCCCGGCAAGAGGTTGATGGCTGCCACCGCTGCCGGCGAGGGATCGGCGCTGCACCACCGCCGACGAATGAGGTGGGAAGCTCAGAAGGTGGGGGGAGGGGGGTGCCTACACGTCACCCCACAACACACACATGACCTGCTGGTGGTTCGACTGTGTGTGTTGTTGTTACTGCTGTGTGGGTCAGAGGTTGGGGGGGGGGGGGGTTGGGGAGGATGAGGGGGAGGATGGGAGGGCGGGGAGGAGACATCTCAGAAGGAGGTGGGGGAGAGAGTCCCAACACTTCACCACACCAGACACGCACATACACACAGACACACACACAGATACACACACACACAGACAGACAGACAGACACACACAGACAGACCCACACACACAGACAGACCCACACACACACACGACCCGCCGGTTTAACCATGTCACTGTTACTGCGGGGTCAGAGGAATGATAATTTCAGGAACTCTCCTCCCCCCCTCCCACCACCAATCCCCCGAACAAGTTCTTAGTCTTTCCCCAGGAGGCGTTGAAACCTGTGGGGGGCGAGGAGGAGGGGGGAGGGGGGGGGGCACGTGAGGGGGGTAAACGGAAGCGGTTCGATCAGAGCTCATCGGTCGGTCTGCGGCTCGCATCATCCTCCGCTGCTGCTGCTGCTGCCTCCGCCGGTTCGTCTGCGTTGCCGCTCGTCAGCTGCTCCTCCTGCTGCTGCTGCCGCTGCTTCTTCTTCTTCTTGCCCTGCGATGATTTGGAGGAGGAGGAGGAGGCGGCGCCGTCGTCGCCTTTGCGCTCGGTCCACTCCTCCGCGAGGCACGCTGGGTGACGGACACACGCCGTGTGCGTTGTTAAGCGAGAGCAGCGCGCGTCGGCATGGGCAGCGCGCGCGTCAGCGAGGCTGTGTGACACACGTAGTGGGTGATAGCGTGGCGGGTGTGCGCGCTAGCAAGGACATGCGTTGACACAACGCAGTTGCGTTAGCGAGGCTGTGTGACACACGTGGGTGCGTTGTAGCAAGGCCATGCGTTGACACAATGCAATTGCGTGAGCGTTTGGTGGCGAGTGAGCGAGTTGGTACTGTGCAAGTTTAGCGGTGGGGCACTCAGAGCACCGAACCCGGCACGACATGAGTTCGATTCCCGCTCACGATTATCCAAATCGGTCCGGGGCCTTCCCTAGGTCGGCTCAGCCTCAACCGAGTACCTGGTGCATTGTACAAACATCGCTGCTACTAGAGAGACAAAGCCGGCTGGGCGTTCACAGGTGCTGCTCGCTAACAGCACTTGCCCCTACAGTCTGTTAAGGCTGCACGGGGGATTATTGTCTTTTTATGAGTTCGCGAGGGATGGTGTGAGTAGTAGGGCGAGTGAATTAGCGAGTTGAGTAGAAGCCACTTGGTAATGTGGGAGTAGCAGTGAGAGTATAAGCCAGCTGGTAGTGTGTGTGTGTGTGGCGGGGTGAGTGAGTGTACAAGCCAGCTGGTAGTGTGTGTGTGTGGCGGGGTGAGTGAGTGTACAAGCCAGCTGGTAGTGTGTGTGTGTGTGGCGGGGTGAGTGAGTGTACAAGCCAGCTGGTAGTGTGTGTGTGTGTAGCGGGGTGAGTGAGTGTACAAGCCAGCTGGTAGTGTGTGTGTGTGTAGCAGTAGGAGTATAAGCGAGTTGCGTTGCTACCTTTATCCTGGCCACGCAGAATGTGCTTCTCACACAGGAACACCTTGAGGTCTTCCTGCTGGTGGTGCCAGTACCAATCCTCAATCACCTCCTCGTATTCGCCCATCATCATGTCGCACTGAGCACACGCGTAGGGGGGGACATTGGGTCAAACGGCAGGGGAACAAAGGCTGCGCGAGTTTGCGCAAGAGTTGAGAGAAAGTAAAACTATGATTTTTATTTTTAAATCCTTTATATTAAGTTCGCTTGCTTGCTTAGGACCGTGCAAATCTTTCGGTCGTTTTTTAACCCACTTCCCGTGATCCAATCGAGCTGACATTTTGCACACAGACTCGTTGTGCGTGACAATTAATGTTCGTGAAATTTGTTTTGCAAAATTTTACACTTTTTAGGACAAAAATATTATATTTAATTACCAATTGCTTAATGGTGCAATCATGTGACCCATAGGTGGCAGCCATCTCAAGCCAGAGGACGAGAGGACTCTAGCCGCCACGCATATAAAGGATTTATAGTGAAAAACTTTGTTTTTACGGGTTATACTTATTATTTCATCCGGTGCAAGGCTCACACGGATCGACCTCGCTCTCACAAACAATGCCCCGACTAAGTGGAGAATCATCACTCGTCGATTTCGGATTCATACAGAAGCCCTGTCCGTCACGTGCAAATCTAGAGTAGCCAAATCTTCTGAACACACTATGAGACATCTCCTTTACCAGTGGCAAAATATAGTAGTAGGTTTTTACCCTTTCAACTGGTACAAAAACTGACACCTTTATACAAGGCATCATGTATTACTTTATTTTGCCACTGGTAAAAGGAGATGTCTCAGTGTAAATGCTTACCGAGCTCTCAATACTCTGATAGTGCCCTGTGTTTGAGTTGTACGCCTTTTGGCGTCATCTGGTCCAACACCAATGGAGACTAGGCTCTAAGAAAAGCTGTCTCGGGTGTGGACCAATCAACTTCAAGGACAGTGCATACATCATCATCATCATCATCAGAGTTGTTTCTTTGTTTGTATTTTGACTGCTTGTGTTGTTCTTATTGCAAACATGATGCCTTGTATAAAAGGTGTCAGTTTGTGTACCAGTTGAAAGGGTAAAAACCTCTAAACACACGTAGACGCTAAATGTGGAGGGGAAAAACCCCAGTGTGTGTGTACGCAGTGAGGAGTTGGTACTGAACCTGTTTCTTTAGGTCGGCGACCTCTGCCGACGTCTCGTTCCACAGCTCGTAGGGGATGTCCATCACCACCTTCACGCCCTTGTGCACCAGCCCGTGCAGGGTCTGAAACGTCTCGCTCATGCCCTGCGAGCATCACCAGAATCGTCAGGAATCAGAATCTGTGTAATGTGAGGACATATCCGGGTTGCTGTTGGATTACACCTCGTACGATGATTGGCTCTGCCGGTCCTGGCCCATAGCCAATGGGGAGAAGTCTAGGGGCGTGGCCCTGACCTAACGGGAAGGTGGCAGCTGTGAGTAGAGGATTGGTTCTGCTGGCTTTGGCCACAGCCAATGGGGAGACGAGTCAGGGGCGTGGTCCTGGGAGCCTACCATGGAGTCTAGAAGATTCCATGGAGGCTAACCAGGATTGGTGGAAAGGTACCACGTGACCCGGGTATTAAAATGGGTGGAGACGAACGACACGTGGTCAGATCTGGAACGAACGGAGGGTGAGGCCACGCTGGAGCGGGGTCCAGGCTGCCACGTGGCCGCGCGTGTCTCTCTCTCTCCCTCTGACGCTGTCTGTCGGCAGCGTGAAGGAGTAAGATGGGAGTGTTGTGAACGAAAGACAAATAAAGACCGGATTCCAGAAGTCGCTTCTACGACCTTTATTACATCTGTATTGACGCTGGTGGAGAGAATTCGTTGAGCTGTGAAAGCTCTTTTTTTCTACACGATGCCCAGAATGGGTGTACGGGGGTTGATAGCTCGGAGATTCTTTACCTAACAAAATAAAAGTACAGTAAAACCTTGGATTGCGAGCATAATTCGTTCCGGAAATGTGTTTGTAATCCAAAGCGCCCGTACATCAGTTGTGATCACGTAACGCTCGGCAGACAAAGCGTACACGTGCTACTCGTGTTGCAAGACCCCTCGCTCGTTTATCAAATTAATATTTAGTTAATATTTTTGCTCGTCTTGTAAAACACTCGCAGACCAAGTTACTCGCAATCCTAGGCTTTACCTGTAGTTTTTTCTTCTTGGTTCTTTCGGTAAAGTCACGTAGAAGGGAAATAATAAAAATAAAACATAATAAATCAAATTCTCACAACGTTTCGGCAACAACGCAAGCAGCCATATACGTATGTATATGGCTGCTCATTCAGACGCTGTCTTTCCGACAGACCTGTTCATTCAGACGCTGCCTTTCCGACAGACCTGTTCATTCAGACGCTGCCTTTCCGACAGACCTGTTCATTCAGACGCTGCCTTTCCGACAGACCTGTTCATTCAGACGCTGCCTTTCCGACAGACCTGTTCATTCAGACGCTGCCTTTCCGACAGACCTGTTCATTCAGACGCTGCCTTTCCGACAGACCTGTTCATTCAGACGCTGCCTTTCCGACAGACCTGTTCATTCAGACGCTGCCTTTCCGACAGACCTGTTCATTCAGACGCTGCCTTTCCGACAGACCTGTTCATTCAGACGCTGCCTTTCCGACAGACCTGTTCATTCAGACGCTGCCTTTCCGACAGACCTGTTCATTCAGACGCTGCCTTTCCGACAGACCTGTTCATTCAGACGCTGCCTTTCCGACAGACCTGTTCATTCAGACGCTGCCTTTCCGACAGACCTGTTCATTCAGACGCTGCCTTTCCGACAGACCTGTTCATTCAGACGCTGCCTTTCCGACAGACCTGTTCATTCAGACGCTGCCTTTCCGACAGACCTGTTCATTCAGACGCTGTCTTCCCGACAGACCTGTTCTTCACCTGAGGACGGCTGCTTGCGTTGTGGCCGAAACGTCGTGAGAATTTTATTATGTTTTATTTTTATTATTTCCCTTCTACGTGACTTTACCGAAGGAACCAAGAAGATGAATCCCTGCAGTCACAAAAGCTTTAAATCGAAATTGACTGTAGTTTTTTAAATATATTTTTTTGAGCGATTCGTTTGCATACCCATACCCACACTTTGCACTCGCGTCGTAGTTTTTGTTTGGGTGCAACATTCTGACCCAGTGCCCCGACTGGACATTTGCGAATAAAAGATCTTCACGGCTCATCGGATTCCTCCTCCGGAACAAATCAATATTCCGATTCGTAATGGCCGTGTCAGACACGCCGCCAGAAAACCTTGAGAAGGGCATCTTCCGCAAGAAGTCCATGACACACACACACACATCTGGAGATTTGTGAAATCCGTAAATTTGCCCCAATTTTCTGTGACTATTCAAGATAGAATCAGAATTTGAATGCATACTGTGGGAGCAATTCGACGCGCTACGAAAACATTTTTTTTCACTTCACAGGATGTCCAGTAAAGGGGGCACACGGTGGTCAAAACTTTACAATGACGTACGTTACGAAAACACGATGGGAGCGCAAAGCATAGGGAAGGCAATTACCAAGTTAAAAAAAACCCACTGAGCTATTACTTTATACTGGTAAGAACCTCCTGGTTACACCAACCCACAGGGGATTATTGTGTCTGTCGTGCAGGGAGGGGCTGGGTGGGGAGGGTGGGGAGGGGCTGGTCACCCCGTGGTGCCCTTATAAAACTCAACGTGTAACCTACTCACGCCGGCTGGTGCCCGCCCTCACAGGTCGGGCATATTTGCGGAATACACCAGGCCATTGACCGAGCAACCCAACGTGTTCCTACCAGCTCCCTCCGCAGGAATGTGTTAGGGGAAGAGATGTCTTCCGGAAGATGACTGAACAAAGTAGCTTTAAATCATCTTAATCTGCAGATTAAGATACAGGGGGCAGGGTGGATAGAAAGTGCATCTTACACTCCTGAGAACACGACGCTTGTTTAACCGATTGGCCGTTTACTTGATTGCAATAGTCGAGCGAAGGGGTTGTCTTAATAGACGAGTTCAATTGGCGTCATCTTCCTCGCATGGTATGTAGCCGGGGTTCAGGGGTCCCGGCAGCCGGGGTTCAGGGGTCGCGGCAGCCGGGGTTCAGGGGTCGCGGCAGCCGGGGTTCAGGGGTCGCGGCAGCCGGGGTTCAGGGGTCGCGGCAGCCGCGGTTGAGGGGTCGCGGCAGCGCGGTTGAGGGGTCGCGGCAGCGCGGTTGAGGGGTCGCGGCAGCGCGGTTGAGGGGTCGCGGCAGCGCGGTTGAGGGGTCGCGGCAGCGCGGTTGAGGGGTCGCGGCAGCGCGGTTGAGGGGTCGCGGCAGCGCGGTTCAGGGGTCGCGGCAGCGCGGTTCAGGGGTCGCGGCAGCGCGGTTCAGGGGTCGCGGCAGCGCGGTTCAGGGGTCGCGGCAGCGCGGTTCAGGGGTCGCGGCAGCGCGGTTCAGGGGTCGCGGCAGCGCGGTTCAGGGGTCGCGGCAGCGCGGTTCAGGGGTCGCGGCAGCGCGGTTCAGGGGTCGCGGCAGCGCGGTTCAGGGGTCGCGGCAGCGCGGTTCAGGGGTCGCGGCAGCGCGGTTCAGGGGTCGCGGCAGCGCGGTTCAGGGGTCGCGGCAGCGCGGTTCAGGGGTCGCGGCAGCGCGGTTCAGGGGTCGCGGCAGCGCGGTTCAGGGGTCGCGGCAGCGCGGTTCAGGGGTCGCGGCAGCGCGATTCAGGGGTCGCGGCAGCGCGGTTCAGGGGTCGCGGCAGCGCGGTTCAGGGGTCGCGGCAGCGCGGTTCAGGGGTCGCGGCAGCGCGGTTCAGGGGTCGCGGCAGCGCGGTTCAGGGGTCGCGGCAGCGCGGTTCAGGGGTCGCAGCAGCGCGGTTCAGGGGTCGCGGCAGCGCGGGGTTGGGGGGGGGTAGACAAAGTAGGTGACGAGCCGCCCCACCTTGGCGAAGCGGTTGCTCCCGTCGCGCTCCTTGTGCACGTTGTACTCAAGCAAGCGGTTGCAGACGTCCTCCGTCGCCTCGATCAAGCGCGTCTCCCTGGGCAGGAGGAAGACGCTCGCTCAGCGCCAACGCCGTACACGTCGCACCGAATATACAACGTGGACAAAGATCCCCCCCGGGACCGGTTCAGATAATCACCACCGGTGTTGGTGGTGGCCGTGAGCGGGAATCGAACTCGGGACGCCGGGTTCGTAGCACAGTGCAGAAACCGCTACACTGCCGCTCCCCACGTGGATGGCCGCACAGCAATAACAATAACTGCCATTTGCCACCAAGTGGCAGTGAAGGCACACCATGGGGCTTGTGCCAGGCTATGTGCATGTTGAGGCCACGTGAAGTGTCGAACGCCCGTTCGGCAGCATGTCACGGGGCAGACCCAGGTGCCATAGGTTGACCGACTGAGATGACTGGCCAAAGCACTATATACACACACACACACACAAGATCCCCCGTATAGCCTTAACAGACTGTAGGGGCAAGTGCTGTTAGCGAGCACCTATGAAGGCCGGCACGGCACACGAGGGGGTGGGTGGCCAGCACCACGCCCGACCGCCTTTGTCTCTCCAGTGGCGATGTTTACACACCACACCGGGTACTCGTTTCAGGCCGAGTCGACCTAGGGGAGGCCCAGGACCGGTTGAGATAATCGTCACTGGTGTTGGCCGTGAGCGGGAATCGAACCCGGGTCGCTGGGTTCATAGCGCAGCGCGCTAACCGCTACACTACCGCTCCCCACCACACGTACACACGCACACACGCACACACGCACACACACACGCACACACGCACACACGCACACACGCACACACGCACACACACACGCACACACGCACGCACGAGTGACGGTACTTGATCTTGTGCCGGGGCTTGTCCACGAAGCCGGACTGCGTCTCCAGGACGTCGTGAGACTTTCCAGTCTCCTCAAACGACTTGGTCAGCTCCACGGCGAGGAACTTGCACACTGAGGGGGGGGGGGGGGGAGTTAGCGCATGACACCTCCGATGAACACCCGGTGGCTACGTACGGTGCGAAAGAAGTCCGGTCGTCACTCGCAGCGGCAGCAGCGGCGGCGCCGGCGGTGGCAGCGTCAGTGCTGGCTTTTGCCTGGTGGTCGCCGCATCGCACGTACGCTCCTGCTACCGTCTGGAACGCTCTTCTTTCCGATATATAGGAAGCCACTGGAGGACTTTTAAATCATCTCGATTGAAAACTAATTTTATTTATAACTGCTTTTTGTGTTTAGTTTGTTGCAGAGGTCGCAAACGGGTTTTGATTCCTTACCCGTACCCATACCCGGCCGCACCAGGGTCGCAAACGGGTACCCGTACCCGGCCGTACCCGTACCCTACACCCGTACCCGGCCGGGTACGGGTATCGGGTACCTGATTGCGACCTCTGGGATGAAGCCATGTTGCAGGCGCGGGTGGGTTGATTCTAGGAACTTGAATTGTGAGAAGAGACAAGACGTTGGGAAATGAGTGACAAACGGTGACTCACCAGTGACTCACGGCCTACCCGTACCCAGCCGCACCAGGGTCGCAACCGGGTACCCGTACCCGGTTGCGACCTCTGGTTTGTTGTCCCCCCCCCCCCCTCCGTGCCTCCGATTAGCACGGGAGGCCACGTACGGCGCGAAAGAAGTTCAGCGCACACATTTCAATCTCGACACCAGGGCCTGTGTCAACCACGCTGCGCCACGCGCCGATACGCAATTGGCTGGGTCTGACGTGCCAATTTCAGATTGGTCGACTCGCATGCCAATTTTTGATTGGTCCACCCTCGCACGTACCGTTTTCCGATTGGCTAGTTCCGTCCTTGGCGATTTTATTATTAATCACCGCTTTTTTTGCATGAATCGGTCGTCCTTGAAAAGGCAGAAACATTTTGTGGGGGAAGTTGGTGACCGTTCCAGCTTTACCACATGGCTTCCCTTTTTCCATACTACTTTCCAGAAAATCCGAAAATACATTTCTTTCACAATTATTGGCAAGAACGATCATTATTGGCGCTGCTATGGCATGATGTTACCTCCTTCGCCTGGTATACAGGAGGTTGTGGGTTCAACCCAGACCCTGTATATTTGGAGTTTGAATGGTTCTCCGTGTGATCGCGTGGATTTTTCTCCGGGTCCTCCTCCAGTTTTTCCCTCCACATTTCGCCCCATCGTCACCCGTTCAGAGTATTTGTATTTGGCTGCTATACATTTTCACGTGAGAAGCCAATTCCAAATATACAGCAGCAGGCATCGTCAGGGTCGAGATCGACCCCATGAACCTCCTGCATACCAGGCGAGGTAGTCAACAACTCCTAGCCACCGTGATGATGATGAGAGAGAGAGACGCAGACTACAAATATACAGCAGCAGCAGGCATCGTCAGGGTCGGGATCGAACCCACGACCTCCTGCGTACCAGGCGAGGTAGTCAACATCTCCTAGCCACCGTGATGATGATGAGAGAGAGAGACGCAGACTCCAAATATACAGCAGCAGCAGCAGGCATCGTCAGGGTCAGGGTCGAACCCACGACCTCCTGCGTACCAGGCGAGGTAGTCAACATCTCCTAGCCACCGTGATGATGATGATGAGAGAGAGAGAGAGATACGTAAACTCAAAATATACAGCAGGCATCGTTAGGGTTGGGATCGAACCCACGACCTCCTGCGTACCAGGCGAGTTAGTCAACATCTCCTAGTCACCGTGATGATGATGATGAGAGAGAGAGAGAGAGACACGCAAATTCCAAATATACAGCAGGCATCGTTAGGGTTGGGATCGAACCCACGACCTCCTGCGTACCAGGTGAGGTAGTCAACATCTCCTAGCCACCGTGATGATGATGATGATGAGAGAGAGAGACACGTAAACTCCAAATATACAGCAGGCATCGTTAGGGTTGGGATCGATCCCACGACCTCCTGCATACCAGGCAAGGTAGTCAACATCTCCTAGTCACCGTGGCGTCCCGCAACCCGCCCTCTACACACCAGCGGATTTCATCGCTCCATCTCCTTGGTGAAGAACATAAACCTCAGACTAGTTCCATTCCTTGACTGCCACTCCGTTATTACCCTTGACCATCACAGCCATCGTCCCTTCTATCGCTGCGACACGTCCTGTCCAAGCGGCGCTTTACTTTGTAATATAAAAATAGTTTATAGTTTTATTTGTATATTATTAAGCGATTTTTGTTTTACCCTTCCTGTACTTTGCCCTCCGATCGTGTCTTTGTATTGTTTGCCGTTCTAACATTCCGACCCCGTGCCCTCTACTGCATATCCTGTGAAAAATATCTTTATATCCCATCGGATGCCTCCTCCCGTATGAATACAAATCCCGATTTGATTTTGAATTGTCACAAAACATTGGGGAAAATTTACGGATTTCACAAAACCTCCAGATGTTTGCGATGGACTTCTTGCGAAAGATGCCCATCTCAAGGGTTTCTGGCGTAGTGTCTGACACGGCCATTATGAACAGGAATATTTATTCATACAGGAGGAGGAATCCGTTGAGCCACAAAGCTATTTTTTTATATTTAGTAATGGCACAAGGGTCAAAATGTTACAACAAATAATACAAAAACATCAGTCTAACACGTAGCAGGCTTTCGCGACCAATATTATTCATAATCAACGTTTTTGGGTTTAGATCGCGTTATTTATAAATGTGTCGTAACCCTCCACCACCCGACACGGCCAATCAGCAAAACAAAAGTGTCACGTTGACAAAAGACAAAATAGTTCACTGCTTTAGCCCACCGGTGTGTTGAAGCGTGAAACCACAACATTTACAATTTTTGAGTAGCACGACGTTTCGCTGGTAATTGCATCCAGCATCATCGGGCAATTCGCTAGAATGGTGAGGCTCTGCTGTGTCTCCCGTTCTTATATAGAGCAGCAGCAGCAGCAGGGTGACGTCATCATTAATTAATGATGACGTCACCCTGCTGCTTATATAGAGCAGCAGCAGCAGGGTGACGTCATCATTAACTCATCAACTCATCCGATTGGCCGTGTCGGGTGGTGGAGGGTTACGACACATTTATAAATAACGCGATCCAAACCCAAAAACGTTGATTATGAAAAATAAAAAACCACGACAGGAGTGGAAAGTATGGGATAGGTAAAGCGAGCAAATCACTCAAAAAAAAAAGATGCAGCCCATAATGTTTGGAATAACTTGGTGAAGATGTTTGGAATCGAAACTTTACCATTCTTGTCCGAGTTTAAAATCACTTTTGAGCATCAGATTTCCTTTCGCAGGTACGTGCAATTGATCACTTTGCATTGCAGACTAAGTGTATATACACAATTACAATATGATGCATTATACTGACCTTGCTAAAATGTGTATGCCGATTGTACCATGCCTGATGTACGACCTTGCCATTCTGAACTTGACCATGAATAGGTTTTTTTATCATATAGGGTTTTTTTTTGCTGTAAACAGGTTGATAGTGTAACCAAACAAAAACACACAAACTAGCCAGCACATTAATCCAGGCCTTGGAGGAGTGGTGCATTAGGTGACGAGATGTTAACGACCTCGCCTGGTATACAGGAGGTCACGGGTTCAATCCCCACCCTGGTGCCTGCTGTATATTTTGAGTTTGCGTATCTCTCCGCGCGTGTGGTCGTGTGGATTTTTCTGCGGGTACTCCGGTTTTTCCCCTTCACATTTAGATCAGCCGCTTCGTCGAGCTGTCATTTGTGGCTAGGTGGCTTCTGAAAAAGAAGAGCTTCATCGCTAAAGCGGACCTTAGCTGGTGAAATAGAAAAAAAATTAACAGTTTAAAATGAGTGCCCATTACGAACCTCCAGACATCCAACCCCAGGGGTGCACAGCAAGCATTTCAGCCATGCAGAATCAGGGTCTCAAACAGTCATTAGGAATCCACTCACATGGCCCACACGAACAAGACATCATTACAAGTCTCCTGACACAGCCATCCTGAACACTCACATGGCCCATATGAAGCAACATTGCCCTTATAAACCTACTGACAGCCATTATGAACCCATTAACATGTCTGTTATGAACCAACATGGGCATTATAAACCAAACACATTCCTGCGGAGGGAGCTGGTAGGAACGTTGGGTTGCTCGGTCAATGGCCAGGGTCAACGGCGGCGTGGTGTATTCCGCAAATATGGCCGACTGTGAGGGCGGGCACAGGCCGGCGTGAGTAGGTTAAACGTTGAGTTTTATAAGGGCACCACGGGGTGACCAGCCCCTCCCCACCCAGCCCCACCCCTCACCCAGCCCCACCCCTCACCCAGCCCCACCCCTCACCCAGCCCCACCCCTCACCCAGCCCCACCCCTCACCCAGCCCCACCCCTCACCCAGCCCCACCCCTCACCCAGCCCCACCATCACCACCCAGCCCATTTTTGGATGCACGAAAGACGGACACAATAATCCCCTGTGGGCTGGTGGAACCAGGTGGTTCCTACCAGTAATAGCATAGCCATTATGAATTTTGTGCCATGGCCATTATATGAATCCCATAACATTGTAATTATGAACCCAGTGGCATGACCATTATGAACCTACTAACATGCATGCAGAACTTCTTTTGCACCATGTAGCAAACCATGCCAACCATGCTAACATGGCCATTAGGAACCCGAGACATCAGTTCAGTTCATTTATTTAGGCATAGCCCTGTGAGCCATGCTTCTCTTGAAATCGGGTGCAACCGCAACAAACAAACACATGAAAAAGAAACGTCTTAAAAAGTGCCTACGCGCAACAGAAAATCCAGGAAAAAAACAGAAAAGTCTTCCAGAAAAAGCACCGTCATGAAGCTACTGGAATGACCACGATTCATTGACATGGACATCGTGAAATCATTGATATGGCCATTATGAACTCACTGACATGGCCATTATGAATCTACTGGAATGACCACGATTCATTGACATGGCCATTATGAACTCATTGATATGGCCATCATGAATCTACTGGAATGACCACGATTCATTGACATGGCCATTATGAACTCATTGATATGGCCATCATGAAGCTACTGGAATGACCACGATTCATTGACATGGCCATTATGAACTCATTGATATGGCCATCATGAATCTACTGGAATGACCACGATTCATTGACATGGACATCGTGAAATCACCGATATGGCCATCATGAAGCTACTGGAATGACCACGATTCATTGACATGGCCATTATGAACTCACTGACATGACCATTATGAACTCACTGACATGACCATTATGAAACCCACACGCACGTCAATTACGAAGCAAGTGACATGACGATCATGCGTCTACCGACAAGATTATTGCGATTAATTCACTTAACACGACCCGTTGATGCACCGACCTGAAATGTGCATCATTATAGCGCTGTGGGCTACGTGCCGTGCGAAAGAAGTTCAACAACAAATAACAGAAAATTTAGCTGCGACGGTCCCACCTGATTCGTGTTGCCTCCGAAACGTCGTGATTTATTATTTTATTTCTATTATTTTTTCTATCATTTTTATTATTTATTTTAATTTTTACCTACTTGGTGACTTCGCCGAAAAAAACCTAAGAGGGTGAATCCTTGCAGTCACGAAAGCTTCAAATCTAGAATAACTATAAACACACCGACATGGCCATTACGAACCTTAAGAACTTGGCACATGATGCACCGTACGGAACCTGTCACATTACGAACCTTACGAACTTGCCACATAAATAAAATATAACATCATAAAGCGGCGTTGACTCGTCAATGCAGAACGCTACAGTACAGGAACCACGCGGGCCGCTGTTGTTTTTTGCCGTACCGATAAAACATGAAACTCCCCACATTGACGTACTAATTATCTACGTCATTTAACCACCACAACAAACAAACAAACAACCCCTCACCCTCCTCACCCCGCTCACCATCATCGTTTAAATGCCTCCCCCATGGACTCACCCTCACACTTGTTGGGCAGCTTCACAGGTTCGTCGTCTTCGTCCGCGCGGTCGCCTCGGTCTCGCTTGGCGCACGCCAACGCCACCAGCAACGCCGCGACGAACATCTCTCGCAGCATCCTTGATTTTTTAAAACAAAACTAATTAAAATCGCTAATATTTAATTGCTTTAATATTTACCTCACAAGCCGCCACCACCGCCGCTGTTGACATTCCTCTTGAAGCTTCTACGGGCCCCCTCCTTTTATAGTAACAGCCCCACCCCCCGACTTCCTCGATCCTCTGCTGCCATTGGTCAGGAGGCGCGCACGTGAGCCGGGCCCCGTCGCGCGTGCGCGCACGCCATTGGACGTCGTCCGCGCGGGTGCGCGCGCCGACCGGAAACGCGGCGCGGTGTGCTGGGGGGTGGGGGCATGGGGGGGCTAGGGGGGGGGGCTGGAGGGGGGCGGAGATGACCCCCCCCGAAAAAAGGCGGGAAAATGTTGGTTGGGTGCGAAATTCAAAGAAGTCCTCACGTCCGCCGGAAACGGAATGACACGTGGCTGGTGGGAGGGGGGCGGGGGGTTTGAGGGGAGGGTGGGGGAGGGGAAGAGGGAGGTTTGGGGGGCGGGGGAACGGAGAGTGGGGGGTGGAGAGAAGGGGGCGGGTGAGGGGAGGGTGGGGAGGAGGGGGTATCTGGGGGGCGGGGGAGGGGAGAGTGGGGGGTGGAGAGAAGGGGGGAGGGGTCTAGGGGCGGGGAAGAGGGAACGGAGGGTGGAGGGGGTGGAGAAGAGGGGGGGGCGGGGAGGAGGGGGCATCTGGGGGGCGGGGGAGGGGAGAGTGGGGGGTGGAGAGAACGGGGGGGGGGGTTTGGGGGCGGGAGAGGGTGGGGAGAAGGGGATTCTGGGCAACGGGGGGAGGGGAGGGTGGGGGGGGGGTCAGCGCGCAGCCAATCAGAACGCGGAACGCGTCACTTTGAATATCAACGAAATTTGCATATCGTACTCTTTGGTATTTCGGTAAAGTCACGTGGGTATAAAATAAAATGAATTTACGACGTTTCGGGCGCAACACAAGCGTCCTGTTGCGCCCGAAACGTCGTGATTTGTTTGTTTTTCTACCCACGTGACTTTATAATATTTGAAGAATGGATATTAAATGCGAAATTATACTAAAAACATTGTAAAAACGTAACATTCAAAGAAACGTGGTTAATCGATGTATTCATATTTACTATGTGATTAGTTCTTTCGGTAAAGTCACGTAAAAAGAAAACTAAAAATAAAATAAAAATGTAAAAAAATAATAAAATAATAAAATCTTCTTGGTTCTTTCGGTAAAGTCACGTAGAAGGAAAATAATAAAAATAAAACATAATAAAATAATGTAATAGAATATAATAAAATAATAATACAAATAAAACAAAATAATAAAATAAATTTGTTTTATTTTTCTTATTTTATTATTTCCCTTCTACGTGACTTTACTGAAAGAACCAAGAAGATGAATTCCTGCAGTCACGAAAGCTTTAAATCGAAACAATAAAAAATAATAATAAATAAAATAAAACAGGGGAATGGTTGGTAAGCGAACACATTGGCCTCTATAACAACAGCTTTTACCCTTGCTGGCGTTTCGCCAGGAACCACAACCACCTTCATCAGATGCTAGTTGTAATCTGGCTGTCCGCCTGATGAAGCTGGTTGTAATTACTTTCATTAACTTTTAATTTCATTTTTTACCTACGTGGTGACTTTACCGAAAGAACTAAGCGTATGAATCCTTGCAGTCACGAAAGCTTCGAATCTAGAACTGGTTGTAATTGCTGACGAAACGTCAGAACTCGGATCGTAAATCTTGTGGATTTTCTCTCCAACACACAACCGGTTGGTGGTGTGCTAATGCAGTGCGCTAATTCACAGGCACTAGCAGGAGGTTCTCTCTCTCTCTCTCTTGTATTCCGGCCTTCACAGCAGAGGTCGCAACCGGGTACCCGATACCCGTACCCTACCCGATACCCGGCTACCCGTACCCGGCCGGGTACGGGTAGCCGTTTGCGACCCTGGTGCGGCCGGGTACGGGTACGGGTAGTACGTGAGTCACTGGTGAGTCACCGTGTGTCACTCATTTCCCAACGTCTCGTCTCTTCTCACAATTCAAGTTCCTAGAATCAACCCACCCGCGCCTGCAACGTGGCTTCATCCCAGAGGTCGCAATCGGGTACCCGATACCCGTACCCTACCCGTACCCGGCCGGGTACGGGTAGGGTACGGGTACGGCCGGGTACGGGTACCCGTTTGCGACCCTGGTGCGGCCGGGTACGGGTAAGGAATCAAAACCCGTTTGCGAGCTCTGCTTCACTGCCTTTAGGGCAGGGGTGGGGGAACGTCTAGGCCCACGGGCCGTATAAGTCCCACGAAAACATTTGGATCTGGCCCTGCCAAGGCAACCGCAGGCGGGACTCGAAATTCAATAAATCTCGGAGCAAACCTGGAAAAGCAGTTGCGAGTAGCAGCAGCAACATCAACAACACCAGCTAACATCATCATCAACAGCAGCTAACATCATCATCAACAGCAGCTAACATCATCATCAACACCAGCTAACATCATCATCAACACCAGCTAACATCATCATCAATACCAGCTAACATCATCATCAACACCAGCTAACATCACACGCCTCAAATTTCGATTTAAAGCTTTCGTGACTGCAGGGATTCATATTGTTGGTTATTTCGCTAAAGTCACGTAAAAGGGAAATAATACAAAATAAAGCAATCACACGCCTCGCCAAAGAGAAGCAGTTCCAGCCATCACATTAGGGGCGAGTTAATTAAATGTTTGACCAAATATAACAACGGGACAATTTTTAAGTTGATAATTTTGTATGGCCCGCGAATGATGTTACAAATATCCAAATGGCCCTTGGCAGAATAAAGGTTCCCCCAGCCCTGGTTTAGGGCATAACCACGCACCGGGTCGGTACAGCCAACATGCTGCCCGACCCACAGGGCGAAGATCGCGGCGACAATGACGCTGAGTTCCACTCCAGATCGCAGCAACCCCGACCCTGAGTCGGAGCTCGTCCTTTTATTGGTCACAGACCGACAACGTGGTTACACTGACTGGTCTGTACGCCGGTCAGGGGCGGGGCGGTTTATGAGTGGGGGGCGGAGGGGCGGGGCGGTTTATGAGTGGGGGGCGGAGGGGCGGGGCGGTTTATGAGTGGGGGGCGGAGGGGCGGGGCGGTTTATGAGTGGGGGGCGAGGGGCGGGGCGGTTTATGAGTGGGGGGCGGAGGGGCGGGGCGGTTTATGAGTGGGGGGCGGAGGGGCGGGGCGGTTTATGAGTGGGGGGCGGAGGGGCGGGGCGGTTTATGAGTGGGGGGCGAGGGGCGGGGCGGTTTATGAGTGGGGGGCGGAGGGGCGGGGCGGTTTGTGAGTGGGGGGTGGAGGGGAGGGGCGGTTTATGAGTGGGGGGTGGAGGGGAGGGGCGGTTTATGAGTGGGGGGGCGGAGGGGCGGGGCGGTTTGTGAGTGGGGTGGAGGGGCGGGGCGGTTTATGAGTGGGGGGCGGAGGGGCGGGGCGGTTTATGAGTGGGGGGCGGAGGGGCGGGGCGGTTTATGAGTGGGGGGCGGAGGGGCGGGGCGGTTTATGAGTGGGGGGCGGAGGGGCGGGGCGGTTTATGAGTGGGGGGTGGAGGGGAGGGGCGGTTTATGAGTGGGGGGGCGGAGGGGCGGGGCGGTTTGTGAGTGGGGGGGGGTGGAGGGGCGGTTTATGAGTGGGGGGGGTGGAGGGGAGGGGCGGGTAGAGGTCAACGGTGACGTCACTAACCACGCCCACGTCACGCGACGTCACCGCCCCTCATGAATATGTAACAGGCGCGAGGAGCTCATTTGCATATTAAGTCTCCTCGCCCGGATGCTGAGGCGACTTTTGCCCACCCGACCGTTAATTTAAAACCGCAGTTCAAGATTTTGTGTTTTTGTTTAAACTTTGACGCGCGGCGATTTATCGAGCGACCGTCAAGACAACCATCGCGGTGAGCTCGGCCGCGTTGTTGGAAGGAGATCGTCATCTGTGGCTTGTGTTTTGTTGGTTGCTCCTGTGGCGTCAACTCGTTTTTAAGGCCTTGCCTGTGTGTGCTAGCTAACAGCACTTGCCCCTACAGTGTGTACAGGCTACACGGGGGACCTTTGTCTGTGTGTGCTAGCTAACAGCACTTGCCCCTACAGTGTGTACAGGCTACACGGGGGACCTTTGTCTGTGTGTGCTAGCTAACAGCACTTGCCCCTACAGTGTGTACAGACTACACGGGGGATCTTTGTCTGTGTGCTAGCTAACAGCACTTGCCCCTACAGTGTGTACAGGCTACACGGGGGATCTTTGTCTGTGTGTGCTAGCTAACAGCACTTGCCCCTACAGTGTGTACAGGCTACACGGGGGATCTTTGTCTGTGTGTGCTAGCTAACAGCACTTGCCCCTACAGTGTGTACAGGCTACACGGGGGATCTTTGTGTGTGCTAGCTAACAGCACTTGCCCCTACAGTCTGTTAGAGGCTACACGGGGGATCTTTGTCTGTGTGTGCTAGCTAACAGCACTTGCCCCTACAGTGTGTACAGGCTACACGGGGGATATTTGTCTGTGTGTGCTAGCTAACAGCACTTGCCCCTACAGTGTGTTAGAGGCTACACGGGGGATCTTTGTCTGTGTGTGCTAGCTAACAGCACTTGCCCCTACAGTGTGTACAGGCTACACGGGGGATCTTTGTGTGTGCCACTAACAGCACTTGCCCCTACAGTCTGCTAGAGGCTACACGGGGGATCTTTGTCTGTGTGTGCTAGCTAACAGCACTTGCCCCTACAGTGTGTACAGGCTACACGGGGGATCTTTGTCTGTGTGTGCTAGCTAACAGCACTTGCCCCTACAGTCTGTTAGAGGCTACACGGGGGATCTTTGTCTGTGTGTGCTAGCTAACAGCACTTGCCCCTACAGTGTGTTGAGGCTACACAGGGGATCTTTGTCTGTGTATAGGTGCTGCTACTCGCTACTACTAACAGCACTTGCCCCTACAGTGTGTACAGGCTACACGGGGGAGCTTTGTGTGTAGGTGCTACTTGCTAACAGCACTTGCCCCTACAGCCTGTTAGAGGCTACACGGGGGAGTTTTCTCTTTGAGAGGGTGAGGGGAGCGGTGGTGCAGCGGTTAGCGCTACGAACTCGGCGACCCGGGTGCGATTCCCGCTCACGGCAACCAACACCACCGGTGACGATTATACGAACCGGTCCTGGGCCTCCCCTAGGTCGACTCAGCCTCAAATGAGTACCTGGTGTGGCGGTGTGTAGTAGTTAAACATCGCCACTGGGGGAGAGAGGGCGTGGTGCTGGTAGCCACCCACCCCCTCGTGTGCCACTAACAGCACTTGCCCCTACAGTCTGCTAGAGGCTACACGGGGGATCTTTGTCTTTGGTGGGGGGAGCGGTAAGAGAACAGAGTTCGATTCACGCTCATGGCCACCGTCACGTCCATCACCACCTCCATGACCACCTCCACCACCACGTCCATCACCACCACCATCATCACCACCACCATCATCGACATCATCACCACCACCATCATCGACATCATCACCACCACCATCATCGACATCATCACCACCACCATCATCGACATCATCACCACCACCATCATCGACATCATCACCACCACCATCATCAACATCATCATCACCGCCATCATCACCACCGCCACCACCACCTCCATCATCACCACCGCCACCACTAACACCACACCACCACCACTATCATCAACACCACCTCCATCACCACCTCCATCACCACCTCCATCACCACCTCCATCACCACCTCCATCACCACCACTATCACCACTATCATCACCACCATCATCATCATCATCACCACCATCATCATCTCACCACCATCGTCAACATCATCACCACCATCATCAACATCATCACCACCACCATCATCAACATCATCACCACCACCATCATCAACATCATCATCACCACCGCCACCACCGTCACCACCACCATCATCACCACCACCATCATCAACACCACCATCATCATCACCACCACCTCCATCATCACCTCCATCATCACCACCGCCACCACCAACACCACGACCATCATCACCACGACCATCATCACCACCACCATCATCACCACCACCATCATCACCACCACCATCATCACCACCACCATCATCAACACCACCACCATCATCAACACCACCACCATCATCAACACCATCATAGTGCTGTACTAGTAACGAATTGTAAATGTCGTAGTGGGTTTAACTCTCCAACACACAGCAACCGGTTAGTGCTGTACTAGTAACGAATTGTAAATGTCGTAGTGGGTTTAACTCTCCAACACACAGCAACCGGTTAGTGCTGTACTAGTAACGAATTGTAAATGTCGTAGTGGGTTTAACTCTCCAACACACAGCAACTGGTTAGTGCTGTACTAGTAACGAATTGTAAATGTCGTAGTGGGTTTAACTCTCCAACACACAGCAACCGGTTAGTGCTGTACTAGTAACGAATTGTAAATGTCGTAGTGGGTTTAACTCTCCAACACACAGCAACAGATTAGTGCTGTCCTAGTAACGACTGTCAACCCCCTATCAGCGCCCTACCGTATTACAGACCAACTCAGACCTTATTGATCACCCCGTGCCCCTTACACATCTCAACGTTTATCCTACAAAGTCCCATCACAAGAGAGAAACACAAACAAATAGACAATTGATAAATTGTTGTTTAGCCTTCTATCTGGCAACAAAACTGACGCCTTTTTTTACAAGGAGTCATGTTTGCATAGACCACAATACCTGCGGTCGGAATGCAAACAAACAACACAACTCTGATAATGTATGTGCACTGTCCTTGAAGTTGATTGGTCCACACCCGAGACAGCTTTCCTTAGAGCCTAGTCTCACGTGGTGTTGGACCAGATGACGCCAAAAGGCGCACAACTCAAAGACAATGCACCACCAGAGTATGAGAGCTCGGGGTGAAGCATTTACACCATTGGAACCTCATTTGCCAGTAAAAAATATGATAATAGTTTTTTTACCCTTTTATCTGGCAACAAAACTGACACCTTCTGTCTCAGGTGTGGACCAATCAACTTCAAGGACAGTGCATACATTATCAGAGTTGTGTTTTTTGTTTGCATTATGGCTGCAGGTATTGCGGTCTATGCAAACATGACTCCTTGTCAAAAAAAAGGTGTCAGTTTTGTTGCCAGATAGAAGGGTAAAAAACAATTATCGAGTAGCCGTTTGTCACTCATTTCCCAACGTCTTGTCTCTTCTCACAATTCAAGTTCCTAGAATCAACCCACCCGCGCCTGCAACATGGCTTCATCCCAGAGGTCGCAATCAGGTACCCGATACCTGTACCATACCCGGCCGGGTACGGGTACCCGTTTGCTACCCTGGTGCGGCCGGGTACGGGTACAGGTAAGGAATCAAAATCCGTTTGCGACCTCTGCTGTACAAGAATCTACGGTGTTGAACCGTGTGGGTTGACGCGGTGTGGAAAGATCAACGGCGGTTTGTCCTTTGGGCTAGACTCCGCAGTAGGAATGTGGAATTTCCCGACCACTGGCACTGCTGCTGCTGAGGTCAAAGACGAGAGGCGAGCATCGCCGATGGCAGTGTGAGTGTGTGTGAGTGTGTGTACGTGTGTGTGTGTGGGTACGTGTCTGTGTGTGTACGTACGTGTGTGTGTACGTGTGTGTCTGTGTGTACGTGTGTGTCTGTGTGTCTGTGTGTACGTGTGTGTGTCTCTGTATGTACGTGTGTGTGTCTGTATGTACGTGTCTGTGTGTGTGTACGTGTCTGTGTGTGTGTACGTGTGAGTGCGTGTACGTTTGTGAGTGCGTGTGTGTGTGTGTACGTACGTGTGTGTGTGTGTGTACGTGTGTGTGTACGTGTGTGTCTGTGTGTACGTGTGTGTCTGTGTTTGTACGTGTCTGTGTTTGTACGTGTCTGTGTTTGTACGTGTGTGTGTGTGTGTACGTGTGTGTGTGTGTACGTGTGTGTGCTCGGCCTCTGTGGAGGAGGCTCGTGAAGGACGCTACTGGGCAGTTGGAGGCAGTCGCCCTCCAACAACAACGGACGGCAAAGGAGCGACGCTCACAACAACGAGCGGAGCGCCGGGTGGCTAAAGCACAGCAAGTTGGCACAGTAGGGGGCACAGGTGGTGCATCAGCCAGTCATCTCGGTCATCTCGGTCAGTCGACCCGTGGCACCTGCTGGGTCTGCCCCGTGACCTCCTGCCAGCGGGCGTTCGACACTTCACGTGGCCTCAACGTGCACCTAGCCTGGCACAAGCGTCGTGGTGACGTCACCGCCACTTCGTGGCGAATGGCGCTTGTTGTTGTTGTTGTTGTGTGTGCTCATTTGGAGGCAAGAGATTGCGTTGAATGCAAGTCAAAGGTTGATGGTGGGGGTGGTGATGTTGGAGGAGGAGGAACGCAAGTGGTTAGCGAGCTTGAACTTTGAAACGCGACGAATTCCAAAGCATCTTCTTGGTTCTTTCGGTAAAGTCGTCACGTAGAAGGGAAATAGTAAAATAATAAAAATAAAACATAATAAAATAATTCTCACGACGTTTCGGCCACAACGCAAGCAGCCGTCCTCAGGTGAAAAATAGGTCTGTCGGGAAGACAGCGTCTGAATGAACAGGTCTGTCGGAAAGACAGCGTCTGAATGAACAGGTCTGTTGGGAAGACAGCGTCTGAATGAACAGGTCTGTCGGAAAGACAGCGTCCGAATGAACAGGTCTGTCGGAAAAACAGCGTCCGAATGAACAGGTGTCGGAAAGACAGCGTCTGAATGAACAGGTCTGTCGGAAAGGCAGCGTCTGAATGAACAGGTCTGTCGGAAAGACAGCGTCCGAATGAACAGGTCTGTCGGAAAGACAGCGTCTGAATGAACAGGTCTGTCGGAAAGACAGCGTCCGAATGAACAGGTCTGTCGGAAAGACAGCGTCTGAATGAACAGGTCTGTCGGAAAGACAGCGTCTGAATGAACAGGTCTGTCGGAAAGACAGCGTCCGAATGAACAGGTCTGTCGGAAAGACAGCGTCTGACAGCCCTGTTCGTTGTCTTTCCGACAGACCTGTTCTTCACCTGTCGTGAGAATTGTATGTTATTATGTTTTATTTTTATTATTTTATTAGTTCTCTTCTACGTGACTTTACCGAAAGAACCAAGAAGATGAATCCCTGCAGTCACGAAAGCTTTACATCGAGACTTCCAGAGTATTTATCTCTGCAAGAGCAATCCTATGAGCTCTAAAGCTCTTTCCCCCCCCCCCCCCCACAGATGTCCAGTGGGGGCACGGGGTCAGAAAGTTGCGCGTGTACAGTACGTTGAACTTCTTCTGCACCCTACGTAGCCAACCGTGCTGTGTGGCCGAAACGTCGTGAGAATTGTGTTATGTTTTATTTTTATAATTTTATTATTTCCCTTCTACGTGACGACTTTACCGAAATAACCAAGAAGATTGCAGAACTAATTTCTCTACGACTGCTTGTTGTGTTTACTTTGTGGTCCTTCCCTCGCGCACCTCCGATTCAGCACGGTGGGCCACGTACGGTGCGAAAGAAGTCCAAGTACGTGCGTGTGCAGCGTCGTCTGATTCTCGCGCGCCTTCGTGCAAATGGTGCTTAATTTCCCCCCCCGATCTCGTCACCCAGGGGACTGAACTGGTGCTCCGTCGTGCAGCGACCGATCCAGCCGTTCGCTCATCTGGCTCGACCGCTAACTCAGCCATCGACTGGTCGCTCGTTCACCCACCCACCCACTCACCGACTAATCTACTCATCCACTCACCCACCAGTTTGTGCACTTAACCATTACACCGCACCGTCCGATTCTAGCACGTTTGGCTACGTACGGCAAGCGAAGGAAGTTCAACGTGCACACGTACTTACACACACACCCCCAACATATCCACACTTACCCGCTCACCCACTCACCACCAACACCACCTACTCACCCACTCACCCACTCACCAACACCACCCACCCACTCACCACCAAGCCCACTCACCACCAACACCACCCACCCACCCACTCACCACCAACACCACTCACTCACCAACACCACCCACTCACCACCACCAACACCACCCACCCACTCACCACCACCAACACCACCCACCCACTCACCACCACCACCACCAACACCACCCACTCACCACCACCAACACCACCCACCCACTCACCACCACCACCACCAACACCACCCACTCACCACCACCAACACCACCCACCCACTCACCACCAACCCCACCCACCCACTCACCACCAACCCCACCCACCCGCTCGCCACCACCAACACCACCCACTCACCACCAAGCCTACCCACCCACTCACCACCACCAACACCACCCACCCACTCACCACCACCAACACCACCCACCCACTCACCAACACCACCCACCCACTCGCCACCACCAACACCACCCACTCACCAACACCACCCACCCACTCACCACCAAGCCTACCCACCCACTCACCACCACCAACACCACCCACCCACTCACCACCACCAACACCACCCACCCACTCACCAACACCACCCACCCACTCGCCACCACCAACACCACCCACTCACCACCACCAACACCACCCACCCACTCACCAACACCACCCACCCACTCGCCACCACTAACACCACCCACTCACCACCAACACCACCCACCCACTCGCCACCACCAACACCACCCACTCACCACCAACACCATCCACCCACTCACCACCAAGCCTACCCACCCACTCACCACCAACACCACCCACCCACTCACCACCAACACCACCCACCCACTCACCACCAACACCACCCACCCACTCACCACCAACCCCACCCACCCACTCACCACCAACACCACCCACCCACTCACCACCAACACCACCCACCCACTCACCACCAACCCCACCCACCCACTCACCACCCACCCACTCACTCACCACCAACACCACCCACCCACCCACCCACTCACCACCCACTCACCCACCCCACCCCCCGCCCCCACCGCCCCCCATGGAGCACCTAGAGGAGGACCTGCTGTGCCCCGTGTGCTACTCGCTGTTCGAGGACCCGCGCAGCTTGCCCTGCGCCCACACCTTCTGCCGACCTTGCCTGGAGGCCATCTTCGAGCAGGCCGGCATGGGCGGCGGTGCCGGCGGCGGCGGTGGCGGCGCGGTGCGGGCCAAGCGGCGGGGCGCCACTCCGCCCCGCTGCCCGGCGTGCCAGCGGCCCGTGGAGGCGGAGGAGGCCCGTCTGGTGCCGGCCAACTACGCGCTGGCCGCCGTCATGGAGACCTTCCGCAGGGGCCGGCGGGTGGGCGCGCACGAGCACGCGTGTCACGAGCACCCGTCGCAGGTGGGGGGCGCGTGTGGGTGTGTGTGTGTGGGTGTGTGTGTGGGTGTGTGTGTGGGTGTGTGTGTGGGTGTGTGTGTGGGTGTGTGTGTGGGTGTGTGTGTGGGTGTGTGTGGGTGTGTGTGTGGGTGTGTGTGTGGGTGTGTGTGTGGGTGTGTGTGTGGGTGTGTGTGGGTGTGTGTGTGGGTGTGTGTGTGGGTGTGTGTGTGGGTGTGTGTGTGTGGGTGTGTGTGTGGGTGTGTGTGTGGGTGTCTTTGTGGGTGGGTTTGTGGGTGGGTTTGTGGGTGTGGGTGGGTTTGTGTGTGTGGGTGTGTGTGTGGGTGTGTGTGTGGGTGTGGGTGTGTGTGTGGGTGTGTGTGTGGGTGTGTGTGTGTGTGTGTGTGGGGGTGTGTGTGTGTGTGTGGGTGTGGGTGTGTGTGTGGGTGTGTGTGTGTGTGTGTGTGGGTGTGTGTGTGGGTGTGGGTGTGTGTGTGGGTGTGTGTGTGGGTGGGTGTGTGGGTGGGTGTGTGGGTGGGTTTGTGGGTGTGTTTGTGGGTGCGGATGTGTGTGTGTGTGTGGGTGCGGGTGTGTGGGTGGGTGTGTGTGTGGGTGTGTGTGTGGGTGTGTGTGGGTTTGTGGGTGTGGGTGTGTGTGGGTTTGTGGGTGTGGGTGTGTGTGGGTTTGTGGGTGTGGGTGTGGGTGGGTTTGTGGGTGTGGGTGGGTTTGTGGGTGTGGGTGGGTTTGTGGGTGTGGGTGGGTTTGTGGGTGGGTGTGTGGGTGGGTGTGTGGGTGTGTGCTCGTGTGTGTGTGGGTGGGTTTGTGGGTGTGGGTGGGTGTGTGGGTGTGTGCTCGTGTGTGTGTGTGTGTTCTGTTCTCCTCAACCCTCTCCCTGTTCCTCTCCCCTCTTCCCCCTCCCCTCCTCTCCTCCTGCCCCTCCTCTCTCCACCCCCTCCCTCTCCTCCCCGCATTCTCCCTCCCCTTCTCCCTCTCCCTGTTCCCCTCCTCCCCCTCCCCTCCTCCTCCCCCTCCTCCCCTCTCCCTGTTCATCCCCCACATCCCCCTCTCCTCCCCCTCCTCTCTCCACCTCGTTCCCCTCCTCCCCTCCCCTCCTCCCCTCCTCCCCTCCTCCTCCTCCCCTCTCCCTGTTCCTCCCCCAAATCCCCCTCCCTCTCCCCCTCCTCTCCCCTCCCCCCGTAGCCCGCCAGCATGTTCTGCTTGTGCGAGCGTCTCCTGGTGTGCGTGCGCTGCATCGCTCCGGGCGGGCCGCACGCCGGCCACGCCTTCGACAGCCCCGAGCGTGCCGCCCAGCGCGAGTGGGACCAGCTGGACGCGCTGGCGGGGCGCCTCGACGGCGCAGACAAGTGGGCAGACGTGCGCCGGCGGGTCAGCCTGCAGGTGCCTTACGCACACACCGCGCCGCGCCGCACGCACCGCACGCGCACACACGTGTACACACACACAACAACAACAACAACCGCCATTCGCCACTAAGTGGCGGTGACGTCACCACGACGCTTGTGCCAGGCCAAGTGCACCTTGAGGCCACGTGAAGTGTCGAACGCCCGCTGGCAGGAGGTCACGGGGCAGACCCAGCAGGTGCCACGGGTCGACTGACCGAGATGACCGAGATGACTGACTGATGCACCACCTGTGCCCCCTACTGTACCAACTTGCTGTGCTTTAGCCACCCGGCGCTCCGCTCGTTGTTGTGAGCGTCACTCATCCGCCCTCCGTTGTTGTTGGAGGGCGACTGCCTCCAACTGCCCAGTAGCGTCCTTCACGAGCCTCCTCCACTGAGGCCGATCTTGACACCACTGGTACCAGTCATCGGCAAGTCCACTCAGCTCCACGTCCTCCTGTACCACATCACTCCATCTCTTCTCTAGCCCGTGCCGCGCCCGTTTAGCCCCCTCGATCCGGCCGAACAAAAGCTGTTTAGACATGCGGTGGCTGGGCATGCGGGCTACATGACCCAGCCAACGCAGCCTTGCCTGCCGGAGGAGCTCACTGATGGGACTTTGCCCAGATCTTTCAAGGACTTGTGAGCTCCTCACACAATCCAGCCTGGTTAAACCCAGGATGGATCGTAGGCAGGCCAGCCTAAATGTTTCCAACCGGCGAAGATGCTCCACTAGGGGGGTCCACGTTTCGCAAGCGTAGAGAAGGGAGGGAATGACCGTGGCCGAGAAGACCCGAAGCTTCGTGAGGAGCGACAGACCAGGTAGCTTCCACACAGCGTTACGCAACCGATGAAAAGATATTGCCGCTCGACTGATTCGGAGTGAGACCTCTGCTGATAAACTGGAGCTGGTCATAAGCGCACTGCCCAGGTATGGGAAACTCTCCACTCTCTCCACAACTGCCCCATCACCAATTGGGAGTTGTGGGGGTGGAGTGTCCGATGGTACAAAATACCCAGGCAGGTGCTTAGTTTTGGTGGGGCTGATGGTAAGGCCCCACCTCTTAGTGGCACGCTCCAGTCTCAGCAGCAGCGTCTCCAACTCCTCTTCTGAATGAGCAGGTATTACCAAATCATCGGCATACATAACGTGGTTGACCAATAGGGAGCCATCCCTTGATCGCACCCGGGCATCGATCAGCCTCCCATTATATCTGTACCAAATGGAAATTCCCCCGGTACAGCTATTGAAGGCTTCACGAACTACGCAGTCGAAATAGATGTTAATAACACACACACACCGCGCACACACACACCACGTGTACACACACACCACACACACAACACACACCGCACCGTACACACACACACCGCACACACCGCACACACCGCACACACCGCACGCTCCACACGCACCGCACACCACACACACCACACACACGCACCACACGCACCACACACACCGCACACACACACACACCACATACCACACACACACCACACACACACCACACACACACACACCACCACACACCACACACACGCACCGCACACACGCACCGCACACACGCACCACACCACACCACACACACTACACACACCACACACACTACACACACTACACACCCCACACACACCGCACACACACCGTACACACCACACACACCACACACACCGTACACACCACACACACACCACACACACACACACCACCCACACCACAACAACAACAACCGCCATTCGCCACTAAGTGGCGGTGACGTCACCACGACGCTTGTACCAGGCTATGTGCACACAACATCCATGATGATGTTGTGTGGATGTGTCAATGCCGGAACAGCGTGTTGGTAATTACAAGCCCATGGGCTGCACAAAAATCTAGCAGCCTCCTACCGTTGTTATTGAGCTGATCTGGCCCATGCCTTCCAATCACTCCAGACCAGGTGCCAGCATCATGACCAACTCAGGCATTGAAGTCACCCAACAAGATGACTCTGTCCCGAGGGGCCACTTTAGCCAGCACCTGTGACAGGAGGTCATAGAAGGCATCTGACTCATCGGCTCTGCCTGCATCCCTCCACGGATGTTCATCTTCGGTAGGGGCATAAGTAACTACGACCACCACTCCTCGCCTCCGGTTGATGGGAAAGCGAGCCCAAAGTAGCCTGGGGCTTACAGCTTCCCACACCTCACCGCCACGCTCCCACGGCCCCTTCATTCTTTTGTTCAGAAGAAGAGCCACTCCCTGTTGTTTGGCAGTCTCCTGCCCCGAGTAGAGGACTGTCCACCCCTCACGGTGGCAGGAGCCAGAGCCGGTCCACCGGACCTCCTGAATACCGCAGAGATCCAGGCGGTCCGGTCCAGCTCCCGACAGAGGAGTGGCAGCCTCTCCTCCACAGTGAGCGTTCGAACATTCCACGTGGCCATCCGTAGTGGCTTTTCGTTGTTTCTGGAGGAGCCCCGAGGGTGAAGATTCAGTCTCCTGGCTCCGCCAAATGGGGTTTGGCCAGGAGACGTCATAGACGCCTGTCCCCCCGGGGCCTCCAGCACAAGATTATTAAGAAGATATTGTATACGTCGTTTTGTTCACCACAAACCACACGCACGGCACACACACGCGCACCGCACACACCACACCACACACCACACATTACACACCACACACACGCCACCACCACCACCGCCACCGCAACCTCTGCGTCTCACCCCCTCCCTCACCGCCGCTCCCGCCAGGAGCGCCGCCGCAAGGAGGCGTCGGAGCGCCTGTCCCAGCAGGAGCGCGAGGTGCAGCGCCGGCTGCAGCGCCTCTCCTCCTCGCTGCGCCAAGTCTCCCTGCGCGCCACGGCCGCCCACGCCGCCCTGCGGAGCTCCGCCGACGCCGCCATGGCCGGCGCCTCGGGGCCGGCGCGCGAGCTGCTGGCGCGCCGCGACGGCGCCCTGGAGGCCCACCGGGAGTTCGCGGCGGCCCACGCCGACCGCGACGCGGGCGCCTCGGCGCGCCTCTCGTTCCTGCGCCGCTCCGGCGAGCGCCGCCGCCGCCTGGAGGAGCTGTGCGCCGCCGGGCCCCCCGCGGTGCTGGCACTGGCGCCGGGCCGGGCGCCCCCGGCGGAGACGCGGCGCTTCCGCGCCTGGGCCGCCGCCGTCGACCTCCTGCTGGCGCGCGCGCCCGTGGAGCCGGGCGCCGGGCCCGGCCTCCTCGTGGAGGAGGAGGGGCCTTACGCCGCCGGCTCGGCGCTGGCCAGGGGCCGGGCGGCCGCGGCGGCGCTGGCGGCGGCCGCCCTGGCCGCGGCGGCGGCGGCGCTGGCGCTGGCGGCGGCGGGGGGGGGCCGGGGGCCACGGGGGGCGGTGCCGGTGCGGGGCGTGCGTGGCCGCGTGGCTGTGCGCGTGCGTGGCGCTGGGCGGGGCGCTGTGCGTGGTGGCCGCGTGGCTGCGGTTGCGCCGCGAGCTCCTGCGGCTGGGCGGCGGTGCCGGCGCCGGTGCCGCGGCGCTGCTGCCGTTCTGTTTGGGCGTCGGGGCGCGCCGGGCGCTGGGCTCGGCGCTGGCCGGAGCCGCGGCCGAGGCGAGGGGGGGCGGCCGCCGGGTTGGGCGCCGGCGCGCTCGCCGCGCTCAAGAGGCGGTGCCGGGACGCGCTCGACCACGCGGAGCGGCAGCGGCGGCGGCTGCAGCAGCAACAGCAGCAGCAGCAGCAGCAGGAGCAGCGGCAGCAGCAGCGCTGAGCGCGCCGGCTGTTGCTGCTGCGGCGGTGGCGGCGGCGCCCAAACCTTCGTCCGCACGCGGCACGAGTCACCGATGCCACCACTGCCGCCCCCCCCTCGGTTACAAACCGAGGGGGGGACCCGTGACCGCACGGCAAGTTGACTTGAAGGCGATTTTGTGGCCGAGGCTGAACGAGGAGTCCGGGAGCCTGCGGGAGCTCGTTGGGCGGACTGCTCCGCCCGGCGGCGCTCGCACGGAGCGAGGGGGCTACCCCGTGTCTCGTCGAGCGGGCGGCTTCGGATGTCGTGCCGCGTCGTGAATCGACGGTGATGTCGATCGCGGCTCGTTTAGCTCGGGGAGAGGCCCCAGGAAGTTGTTGCCACGTGGTGGAGACTGGCAGGTTACCCCCTCCCCCCTCCCCCTCCGTGCGATTAAAGAGTTGTGTGGCTCGAGCCGACCGCCCCTGGGTCTTGATCACGATGGAGGTGTTCGTAGCAAAGGGGTTTTGTCGGTGGAAGTTGAAAATGAAACTTTTTATTTTACCGGGCGGAAGGCCTCGCTTGAGCTCTTCCTCAGAAGCAATCACCACCTGACGATGATGATGACGACGATGACGACGATGACGATGATGACGATGATGACGATGACGACGATGACGACGATGATGACGACGATGATGAGGAGATGTTGACTACCTCGCCTGGTGATCAGGAGGTCGTGGGGCTTGATCTGAACCCTGACGCCTGCTGCTGTTGTATATTTGGAGTTTGCGTCTCTTCTCATCATCATCACGGTGGCTATGAGATGTTAACTACCTTGCCCGGTACGCAGGAGGTCGTGGGTTTGATCTGAACCCTGACGATGCCTGCTGCTGCTGTGTATTTGGAATGTACGCGTCTCCCCCCCCCCGTGGTCGCGTGGATTTTTCTCCGTGCCCTCACGCGTTTAAAGAGTATTTGACTTCCGTAAATGTCCACGTGATGATGATGATGGTGATATCATCAGCCGCTTGCTCCAGCTCTAATATTCCGACGGGCTGTTCGCTTCCGACGAAGAGCTCCGTAGAGAATCAGTGGTGGCCTTCACCGCCCGGCGAGTAAAACGACACACACACATTCACAGACAGACACAGTCACAGACACACAGTCACAGACAGACACAGACACACAGTCACAGACACACAGTCACAGACAGACACAGTCACACACACAGTCACACACACAGTCACACACACAGTCACAGACACACAGTCACAGACACAGTCACACACACACAGTCACACACACAGTCACAGACACACAGTCACAGACACAGTCACACACACACAGTCACAGACAGACACAGTCACAGACACACACAGTCAGACAGACACAGTCACACGCACAGTCACACACACACAGTCACACACACACAGTCACACACACACAGTCACACACAGTTACAGACACACAGTCACACACACACAGTCACACAGACACAGTCACACACACAGTCACACACACAGTCACACACACAGTCACACAGTCACACACACACAGTCACACACACAGTCACACACACTGTCACAGACAGACACAGTCACAGACATAGTCACACACACAGTCACAGACAGACAGTCACACACACAAAGACAGTCACAGACATAGTCACAGACAGACAGTCACACACACAAAGACAGTCTCACACACACAGTCACAGACAGTCACACAGACATACAGACACAGTCACACACACACACAACCGGTTAGTGCTAAAGTCGTAAACTAATAAATGCCACGTCTTGTGATTTACGTGACACAAATCCCTTACTTTAATTGGTCGTGTCGGGTGGTGGTGGTGGCAGCGGCGGCGTGTTTGACGACACACTGCGTCTGTGTACTCGATCAAATCAAAAACCTCTCGTCGCGGTAATGGTCACCGTGAGTCCCCTGGTTTATTGTTGCTTCGCAGAGGATGAGGGGTGAGGTTGGTGGTGGGGTTGGTGGTGGGGTTGGTGGTGTTTGTTGTGGGGGAGCGGTGGTGCAGCGGTTAGCGCGGGCAGCCTGCGATGCTGAGGAGCCGAGTTCGATTCCCGTCTGCGTGAGCCACCAACAACAACAACCGGTGGAGATGTATTCTTGGTTCTTTCGGTAAAGTCACGTAGAAGGGAAGTAATAAAATAATAAAATGAAAACATAATAAAATAAAAAAACTATTATTACTTTATTTTATTATTATATTATAGTCCTTTATTATAATATAATGATATATTATTGTATTATGTTTTATTTTTATTATTTTATTACTTCCCTTCTACGTGACTTTACCGAAAGAACCAAGAAGATGAATCCCTGCAGTCGCGAAAGCTCTAAGTGGTGGTATTTTGACGGTGTGCGCGCACCCCGCGATAATAACCGGGGCGACCTGCCGGATTTGAACCGCGCGCCCTCTGCAATGAGCGACGCACGCACGAGGCAAAGCCTCCAATTTGTCGGCTCGCGAAAGCAAAAGCGTGTGTGTGCGCGCGTTTCTTTGCGATGGACGCCTTTGTAATTCCGTCGGAGCCCTGGTGCGTGTACGTTGAACTTCTTTTGCACCGTACGTCGCCACGCTAATCGTAGGCCCCCATGTACCGATCAAAGTAACCGAGTTGACTGATTTTTGTTGTTGTTACACTTTGGCAGAGGTCGCAACCGGGTACCCGATACCCGTACCCTACCCGATACCTGGCTACCCGTACCCGGCCGGGTACGGGTACCCGTTTGCGACCCTGGTGCGGCCGGGTACGGGTACGGGTAGGCCGTGAGTCACTGGTGAGTCACTCATTTCCCAACGTCTCGTCTCTTCTCACAATTCAAGTTCCTAGAATCAACCCACCCGCGCCTGCAACATGGCTTCATCCCAGAGGTCACAATCAGGTACCCGATACCCATACCCTACCCGTACCCGGCCAGGTAGGGTACGGGTACGGCCGGGTATGGGTACCCGTTTGCGACCCTGGTGCGGCCGGGTACGGGTAAGAAATCAAAACCCGTTTGCGAGCTCTGCAATTTGGTGATGATGCCTTGACGCGGGTTGACCTTCCTTTCTCAGCAACCTTGTGGAGCCAACCCCGCTCTGTGTGTTCGTTCAGATTCTTTCTCAGCAACGTGGGTAGCCAACCCCGCTGATCCAGAGGTGTGCGGGAGAAGGATAAACCGCACACGTACACGCACACGTACACGCACACGTACACGCACACGTACACGCACACGTACACACACACGTACACGCACACGCACAAGGCAGTTCTGAAGAAAATGAGATTGTCATTCGAGATGATGATGATGGTGATTTAAAAGTGGCATCGTAGCTCCCAGTAACTTCCTAATATGGGAAGGAAGAGACCCACAGATATCCAGAGAGACCCACATAGACCCCTATACCACTATAGAGACCCACAGAGACCCCTATACCACCATAGAGACCTGCAGAGATCCGCAGAGACCCACAGAGACCCGCAGACTCCTATACCACCATAGAGACCCACAGAGACCCACAGAGACCCCTATACCACCATAGAGACCCACAGAGACCCAGAGACTCCTATACCACCATAGAGACCCACAGAGACCCCTATACCACCATAGAGACCTGCAGAGATCCGCAGAGACCCACAGAGACCCGCAGACTCCTATACCACCATAGAGACCCACAGAGACCCACAGAGACCCCTATACCACCATAGAGACCCACAGAGACCCAGAAACTCCTATACCACCATAGAGACCCACAGATACCCGCAGAGACCCCTATACCACCATAGAGACCCACAGAGACTCCTATACCACCATAGAGACCCACAGAGACCCAGAAACTCCTATACCACCATAGAGACCCACAGATACCCGCAGAGACCCCTATACCACCATAGAGACCCACAGAGACTCCTATACCACCATAGAGACCCACAGAGACCCAGAAACTCCTATACCACCATAGAGACCCACAGATACCCGCAGAGACCCCTATACCACCATAGAGACCCACAGAGACTCCTATACCACCATAGAGACCCACAGAGACCCAGAAACTCCTATACCACCATAGAGACCCACAGATACCCGCAGAGACCCACAGAGACCCACAGAGACTCCTATACCACCATAGAGACCCACAGAGACCCCTATACCACCATAGAGCCCCACAGAGACCCACAGAGACTCCTATACCACCATAGAGACCCACAGAGACCCACAGAGACTCCTATACCACCATAGAGACCCACAGAGACCCCTATACCACCATAGAGCCCCACAGAGACCCAGAGACTCCTATACCACCATAGAGACCCACAGAGACCCACAGAGACTCCTATACCACCATAGAGCCCCACAGAGACCCAGAGACTCCTATACCACCATAGAGACCCACAGAGACTCCTATACCACCATAGAGACCCACAGACTCCTATACCACCATAGAGACCCACAGAGGCCCACAGAGATGAACAACTCCCCACAGAGACCCCTATACCACCATAGAGACCCACAGAAACCCCTATACCACCATAGAGACCCACAGAGACCCACAGAGATGAACAACTCCCCACAGAGACCCACACTCACGTGTGCGCGCCGTGTGGTGAACTTCGTTCGCTCCGTACGCAGCCAGCGGCACTAATCGGAGGTGCGGAAGGAAAGTCACTAAACTCAACAACAGGCGGTCCATCTTCTTGGCTCTTTCGGTAAAGTCACGTAGAAGGGAAATAATAAAACAATAAAAATAATACAATTCTCACGATGTTTCGGTTGCAACACAAGCAATCGAAATCATCAGGTGTGAAAACCACAGCAATATATTTTTTTAAGTGGCTTTTTCTTGCTGTGGTTTTCACACCTGATGATGACGATTGCTGCTTGTGTTGCGATTGAAACGTCGTCAGACTTTTATTCTTTAATTTGTATTATTTTATTATTTCCCTTCTACGCGACTTTACCGAAAGAATCAAGAATATGAATCCCTGCAGTCGCGAAAGCTTTAAATCGAAATTCAACAGGCGGTTGTAAAGAAATGAGTTTGTCGATGATGATGATTTCAAAGTAACATCATAGGTTCCAGTAACTTCCTAATATCGAAAGAGCGTTCCAGACGGCCTCTGGAGCAGCGCATCTGAAATCGCCACGCGAAGCTGCGTGGGGGGGTTTTGTGTTTGTTTGTTAAACTTGATAATTGCTTTTTTACCCTTCTATCTGGCAACAAAACTGACACCTTTTTTACAAGGAGTCATGTTTGCATAGACCACAATACCTGCAGTCATAATGCAAACAAAAACACAACTCTGATAATGTATGTGCACTGTCCTTAAAGTTGATTGGTCCACACCCGAGACAGCTTTTTTAGAGCCTAGTCTCACATGAGTTGGACCACATTATCAGAGTTGTGTTTTTGTTTGCATTATGACTGCAGGTATTGTGGTCTATGCAAACATGACTCCTTGTGAATAAGGTGTCAGTTTTGTTGCCAGATAGAAGGGTAAAAAAAACCAATTATCATATTTTTTACTGGCAAATGAGGTTCCAATGGTTTGTTAAACTTCTTAACGTGGCGAACTTTGTTTGCACCGTACGTAGCCACCCGCCCCCACCTCTACCCCCCTTCCGCCCCCACCTCTACCCCCCCCCCCGCCCCCACCTCTACCCCCCCCCCGCCCCCACCTCTACCCCCCCCCGCCCCCACCTCTACCCCCCCCGCCCCCACCTCTACCCCCCCCCCCGCCCCCACCTCTACCCCCCCCCCGCCCCCACCTCTACCCCCCCCCCCCCGCCCCCACCTCTACCCCCCCCCCCCCCGCCCCCACCTCTACCCCCCCCCCGCCCCCACCTCTACCCCCTCCCGCCCCCACCTCTACCCCCCCCCCCCCGCCCCCACCTCTACCCCCCCCCCGCCCCCACCTCTACCCCCCCCCCCGCCCCCACCTCTAACCCCCCTCCCGCCCCCACCTCTACCCCCCCCGCCCCCACCTCTACCCCCCCCCCCCCCTCTACCCCCCCCGCCCCCACCTCTACCCCCCCCCCCGCCCCCACCTCTACCCCCCCCCCGCCCCCACCTCTAACCCCCCTCCCGCCCCCACCTCTACCCCCCCCCGCCCCCACCTCTACCCCCCCCCCGCCCCCACCTCTACCCCCCCCCCGCCCCCACCTCTACCCCCCCCGCCCCCACCTCTACCCCCCCACCGCCCCCACCTCTACCCCCCTCCCGCCCCCACCTCTACCCCCGCCCCCACCTCTACCCCCCCCCCGCCCCCACCTCTAACCCCCCCCGCCCCCACCTCTACCCCCCCCCCCGCCCCCACCTCTACCCCCCCCCGCCCCCCACCTCTACCCCCGCCCCCACCTCTACCCCCCCCCCCGCCCCCACCTCTACCCCCCTCCCGCCCCCACCTCTACCCCCCCCCCCGCCCCCCACCTCTAACCCCCCTCCCGCCCCCCCCTCCCGCCCCCCACCTTTACCCCCCCCGCCCCCACCTCTACCCCACCACCCGCCCCCACCTCTACCCCCCCCCGCCCCCACCTCTACCCCCCCCCGCCCCCACCTCTACCCCCCCCCGCCCCCACCTCTACCCCACGACCCGCCCCCACCTCTACCCCACCACCCCGCCCCCACCTCTACCCCCCCCCCGCCCCCACCTCTACCCCCCCCCGCCCCCACCTCTACCCCACCACCCGCCCCCACCTCTACCCCCCCCCGCCCCCACCTCTACCCCCCCCCGCCCCCACCTCTACCCCCCCCCCCGCCCCCACCTCTACCCCACGACCCGCCCCCACCTCTACCCCACCACCCGCCCCCACCTCTACCCCCCCCCGCCCCCACCTCTACCCTCCCCCGCCCCCACCTCTACCCACCACCCGCCCCCACCTCTACCCCCCCCGCCCCCACCTCTACCCCCCGCCCCCACCTCTACCCCCCCCCCGCCCCCACCTCTACCCCCCCCCGCCCCCACCTCTACCCCCCCCCGCCCCACCTCTACCCCCCCCCGCCCCCACCTCTACCCCCCCCCGCCCCCACCTCTACCCCCCTCCCGCCCCCACCTCTACCCCACCACCCGCCCCCACCTCTACCCCCCCCCGCCCCCACCTCTACCCCCCCCCGCCCCCACCTCTAACCCCCCTCCCGCCCCCACCTCTACCCGCCCCCACCTCTACCCCCCCCGCCCCCACCTCTACCCCACCACCCGCCCCCAGCTCTACCCCCCCCCCGCCCCCACCTCTACCCCACCACCCGCCCCCCACCTCTACCCCCCCCCCGCCCCCACCTTTACCCCCCCCCGCCCCCACCTCTACCCCCCCCCCCCGCCCCCACCTCTACCCCCCCCCCGCCCCCACCTCTACCCCCCCCCCGCCCCCCCCTCCCGCCCCCACCTCTACCCCCCCCCCGCCCC
>NC_136340.1:5411029-5563936 GCF_964198595.1 Lampetra fluviatilis | reverse complement strand
GGCGCGGTTCCCACTCACCTCATCGCCACCACCACCACCACCAGGGTGGTGGCCCCACGCCTGGTGGTGGTGGTGGTGCCACGTGTTGCCATCAGAGTTTCTCGGCTCGTCAGGACGGCGGTCGCTCTTTAGACGGTGGGAGCCGCCTTCGTGTGAAAGGGCCACTGGTCAAAACGCCGGCCCCGCTATGAACTAAAACAATTGTTTTGTTTAACCAGGTGGCTAAGAGATGTTGACTACCTCGCCTGGTACGCAGGTGGTCGTGGGTGCAAACTCGACCCTAACGATGCCTGCTGCTGTATAGTTGGAGTCTGCGTCTCTCATCATCATCACGGTGGCTAGATGTTGACGACCTCGCCTGGTGTACAGGAGGTCGTGGGTTTGATTCCGACCTTGACGCCTGCTGCTGCTGCTGATTTGGAGGCTGCGTCTCTCATCATCACGGTGGCTAGGAGATGTTGACAACCTCGCCTGGTATACAGGAAGTCGTGGATTTGATTCCAACCCTATGCTTGCTGCTGAATATTTGAAGTTTGCGTGTCTCTCTCTCATCATCACGGTGGCTAGATGTTGACTACCTCGCCTGGTGTACAGGAGGTCGTGGGTTCGATGCCAACCCAGAGGGACCCAGAGAAAAATCCACGCCACCACGGGGAGAGCGATCAACGCAATATGCATCAGGATCGAACCCACGACCTCCTGTATACTAGGCGAGGTAGTTAACATCTATATTATAAGAATAAGTTTCATCCTTCTCTGGCAATAAAACATGGATTGTGTAAAGATTTTAAAACACCAAACCGAAACCTTTTGCAAGTAATCCTGCCTGCATATAATGACACCATGTAGAATGATTTTTGTTGTTCCTGGGCAGTGTTATTTTCTAATTGCGTATGCCTAAAGTTTAGAAAATTCTAGATTTGAAGCTTTCGTGACTGCAAGGATTCATATTCTTAGGTTTTATCGGTAAAGTCACGTAGGTAAAAAATTTTAATTAATAAAAGTAAAATAAAATAAAAATCACGACGTTTCAGAAGCAACACAAGCTTCCGTCTTCAGGTGGAACCGTCACAGCCACGACAGCTGTATCAAGTAAATGAGAGATTACAAGAGCTACCACTCCGTATATATAATGGTTGAAGAGGGGGGAAGGGCCAAGTACGGCACACTTTGTATTAATATGGTAAGGTGAGGCTTAAGGACTAAGAATAGACTGCATAACAAAAGATTGAGCCTTTGTTATGGAGAGGTGCGGTTTGCGACTACGCCTAGCATACATAACAATTTTTTTACCTACGTGACTTTACCGAAAAAACCTAATAGTATAGAAAATGTCTATTTTATTCCGCACAAACTTTGCTTTCTCCCGTGAAGCCCGCGGAAGTTGTTGATGAGCGCGTGAAGTTTTGTGTCCGAGGCCAGTGTCGAGTTTGCCTTTCTGTGCGGATGCGTCCAGGAGATCAATACATCGATCGATCCCCCACCCTCCCCCGTCACATTCAAGGGGATATCGGAAAACTACTTCCGAGATTTAATCCACGCGGGTTTTTTTTTTGTGTTTCGTTTTCACCGCTTTGCAAAATGCTTCTCTCGCTCCACTCTTCTTCTTAAACAAACTCTCCCACTCTCCACACACTTCACAAACTCTGGTCGCCCAAGGGGTTCGTAGCGCAACGCGCTAACCGCTGCGCCACCGCTCCCCCTCTGTCTGTGTGTAAGGGGTGCACCGAACAAGCCATCTCGGCACCGACTGGGTCTGTCCCGTGACCTCCTGCACCTAGCCTGGCACAGTAGGGGTGGTGCACAGGTGGTGCATTTGACACGTGTCATCTCGGTCGACCCATGGCACCTGCGGGGTCTGCCCCGTGACCTGCTGCACCTAGCCTGGCACAGTAGGGGTGGTGCACAGGTGGTGCATCTGACACGTGTCATCTCGGTCAACCCATGGCACCTGCTGGGTCTGTCCCGTGACCTGCTGCACCTAGCCTGGCACAGTAAGTGCATCTGCCAGTCATCTCAAACCATGGCACCTGCTGGATGTCCCGTGACCACCTGCACCTAGCCTGGCACAGTAGGGACAGCTGGTGCATCTGACACGTGTCATCTCAGCCAACCCATGGCACTTGCTGGGTCTGTCCCGTGACCTGCACCTAGCCTGGCACAGTAGGTGCATCTACCAGTCATCCTCAGTCAACCCACGGCACCTGTTGGGCCTATCCCGTGACCTCCCGTCAGGAGGGGGGGGGGGGGGGCGAGCCTTCGACACGTCACGTGGCCTCAGTGCACCTAGCCTGGCACTGGGCATCGTGGTGACACCACCGCCGCCACTTACATGACTACGTACGCTATGCAACATTCAAACACAGCACGGCTGGGCTACACAGTGCGAAATAAAAATCCCAACATGCCACACGCATATTTCCCTCCCCACCTCACTCCCAACGCACCAGCAACATTTTCCACGCATCTCACAATCGACCCCCCCACCACCACCACCAACCTCATCACTCCGCACGCATCTCCATTCCTCACACTCATCTCGCATCATCGCAGATGGGGTGGGGGTTGTGGAAGGAGAGGAGTGGAGGGGGAGATGGGCGTAGCGGTCAACCCACGTGGTTTAACCCGCCTCCTTGCACAGGCAAAATATAGTAGTAGGTTTTTACCCTTTTAAACTGGTACAAAAACTGACACCTTTATTCAAGGCATCATGTTTGCAATAACCACAACACACGTAGTCAAAAAAAAGCAAACAAAAAGAAGCAACTCTGATGATAATATGCACCGTCATTATCAGAGTTGCTTCTTTTTGTTTGCTTTTTAGACTACTTGTGTTCTGGTTATTGCAAACATGATGCCTTGAATAAAGGTGTCAGTTTTGTACCAGTTTAAAAGGGTAAAAACCTACTATATTTTGCCACTGGTAAAAGAGATCTCATAGGGGAAATTTAGTTCAGATCCACACGGCGTAGACGTTTCAATACGCGCAAAAAAAAAGTTGGTCTTTTCTTTGTGTATCTCTCCCTTGTGATGGGACTTTGTAGGATGAACGTTGAGACTTATAAAGGGGACACACGGGGTGACCGACATGGTCCGAATTGGTCCGTAATAAGGCAGGGGCACTGATCGTGGGTTGACCGGTATGAATAGGAGAGTTGTGGAGCAGAAGAGATGGGGGAGGTGGGGAGAGAAGACGGGACACAGCAGGTTCCGGAGAAGCCGCGGTGAGCGGAGGAGCCGGGAAGGGAAGAGGGGAACGAGGAGGAGAGGAGGGGAGGAGAGAGAGGAGGGGGGAGGAGGGGGAGCAGAGGGGAGAGAGGAAATGTGGTGGACAGGGGAGTGGGCGATGGAGGAGGCCGTGTGCTCGGTGGCAGATGACGGGGAGCTCTGCGTGCTGATGTGAGCTACACGTCGGAGGCCGTCGGGACTGCGAGAAGGGCTGCGTGCAGAACGAGAGAGAGCGAGAGAGTGAGCGAGTGAGTGAGAGAGTGACCGAGAGAGAGAGCGAGAGAGTGAGAGCGAGAGTGACCGAGTGAGTAAGCGAGTGGGCGAGAGAGTGAGCGAGAGTGACCGAGTGAGTGAGCGAGTGGGCGAGAGAGTGACCGAGAGAGGGAGAGAGTGAGCGAGAGAGTGAGTGAGCGAGAGAGTGAGCGAGTGAGTGGGCGAGAGGGGTGGAGCGAGAGAGAGAGCGAGAGAGTGAGCGAGAGTGAGCGAGAGAGTGACCGAGTGAGCGAGAGGGTAAGCGAGATAGAGAGCGAGTGAGTGAGCGAGAGAGTGAGCGAGTGAGTGGGCGAGAGGTGAGCGAGAGAGTGACCGAGAGAGAGAGCGAGAGAGTGAGCCAGAGTGTGACCGAGTGAGTGAGTGAGTGGGGCGAGAGGGGTGAGCGAGAGAGAGAGCGAGAGAGTGACCGAGTGAGTGAGTGAGTGAGCGAGTGAGCGGAGAGCGAGCGGTGGGGGTTTACATAAAGCAAAGTTAAAAAAAAAATTACGAAATGATGAACGAAGCAAAGTGCCGAATACACCGAGCATCTTCTTGTTTCCACTGATCGTAAAATAACTAAATAATAAATAAAAAAAGGGGAGGAGAGGGAAGGGATCGGAGGGGAGAGAAGAAATGTGCTGGAGAGGAGAGGGGAGAGGAGGCACAGGAGGTGGAGAGGGGAGGAGAGGCACAGGAGAGGGAGGGGGACGAGGTGGAGAGGGGAACGAGATGGAGGCGAGAGGAGGCACAGGAGGGGAGAAGGGGGACGAGGTGGGGAGGAAAGGGGAGCAGAGGGGAGGGGAGAGAAGAAATGTGGAGGAGAGGCACAGGAGAGGAACAAGGTGGAGAGGGGAGGGGGGCACAGGAGGGGAGAGGGGAGAGAAGGCACAGGAGAGCAGAACGAGGTGGAGAGATGGGAGGAAAGGAACAGGAGGGGAGAGGGGCACGAGGTGGGGAGGAGAGGCACAGAGGAGAGAGGGAACGAGGTGGAGAGGGGAGGGGGGGAGAGGCACAGGAGGAGGGGGGCGGGGTGTAGAGAAGAGGGGAGGAGAGGGGAGGCACAGGAGAGGGGGAGGGGGGCGGGGGTGACCCACACGCACACCACACCTCCAACTCAGGGCCGACTTAGAAAACATTTTAATTTTTCATTTTTTTTTCTATTTTTTTTTCCATTTTAAACACGCTTTTGTACAGAAAGTTGGCCAGTCGAGGTCAAAATCGGTTTCTTTTTTGCTCGAATCCCAAAAGCATGCACACACGGCAAACCACCCCCCCCACCGACCCCTGCCCCCCTCCACCCCCCCACTTCACGCAGCTTTTACTGTAAGTCGCTTCAGTCAATTCCTCCACGACTAACAAGAATTACTCTGCAATTGGCTAATTTTTAAACCATTTCTCTTATCTAAACTGCGTTACGTTGGCAAACGGGGGACGACGGATTGAGGGGGTGGGAAGATGAATCTGAAAAATAATATCACGCCGATTAAATTTCCCCGTTTCATCGCTGCGCTCACCACTGGTTAGGGGGTCCTTACGAATTTAAATTAAAAAAAAAGCAAAGCACCGCTCGCCAAGGTTGGAAGTGGCCATGAGCCGTCGTCCACGGCGACGGCCCGCGCCCAGAGCCGTTGTCAGGGCGACGACCCGCGCCCAGAGCCGTCGTCAGGGCGACGACCTGTGCCAGAGCCGTCGTCAGGGCAACGACCCACGCCCAGAGCCGTCGTCAGGGCAACGACCCGTGCAAGAGCCGTCGTCAGAGCGACGACCCGTGCCAGAACCGTCGTCAGGGCAACGACCCACGCCATAGCCGTCGTCAGGGCAACGACCCGCGCCTTAGCGGCTACCAAGGCCGGCACACGCACGAGGCGGGGGGTGGTGTGGGTCAGCATCACGCCCGGCCACCTTTGTCTCCCCCATGGCGATGTTTTACGGAGGGGGGGGCACCCATCGCCAAAGAGGCGCGTCACCGTGGCCGTGCCGACCTGGTGTGGCGGGGACCGAGGCCCAGGACCGGTTCAGATAAAATCGCATCGTGGGTCGGTGAGACCGCCAGAGCGGGGAATCTAACGAATGGGGCCCGGAGCCGGGATTCGTAGCGCATAGCGCACTAACGCTCCCCACACTCACTCACGCCGGCGGTGTGGTGGCGCGGTGGTGATTTGGTGGCAAAATGAAATCTTCGGTGGGACACCGGCGGTGTCACAGCGGCAGCCTGGGACCGGCGGGGGGGGGGGGGGGGGAGAGGGGGGTGTGTAGTGAGCCCCCCTCTCCACGGTCATCGTCGTCGTCGTCACATTCACTTTCTCCGTCACGTTCACTTTACCGCGTCGCCGTCGTCACCATGGTCAGGTTCAACTGTCACCGTCTTCACGTTCAACTGTCATCGTCGTCACCATGGTCACGTTCAACTGTCACCGTCGTCACCATGGTCACCGTCGTCACGTTCAACTGTCATCGTCGTCACCATGGTCACCGTCGTCACGTTCAACTGTCACCTTGGGCCATGGGCGTCCATTTTGAATACTTTTCAAAATGGCCACCGCATCCCCGTAGTCAACTTGCTAAACTCTTGAGTCTTCTCGTTGCTTTCCTTTGCTTGTTTAAACGGTTGTCTGTGTGTCGGTTCTATCTTTTAGCTTTTTTTCTTAATTACGTTTTTTGCTTATTTTTAAAGTTTCCATTTTCAAAGTTTTCTTTTTTTGTCGATTTTCATTTTTTTGGCCCGTTACCCAAACACCCCCTCCAACCCCACCCCATCCCTCCCTCCCACACCCTCCCCACCCCCACCTTTCCCAAAATGCCCGAGCGAGTCTCTTTCCTTTGAAGCAAATACGGTTACACACACACACAGAGAAATAGGCCCTGCGGTCAATGTCGAGCGAGACTGGGTTACGCGCGGACCAAAACTAAATCGGGGGGGGGGTTCGGGGGAACCAAACTCCGCCTGTAAAACTATCTGAAGAGGAAGTGAAATGAAAAACGGGGGGGCGGGGGGCGAGGGAGCGATTCGACGATTCAAAACAACGACAAAAAAGCGGAGAGAAATGTTTTGGGTATTTTTTAAATATTACGTCAAAAAAAGGAGAGGGTTGGGTCGGGGGGGTCGGGGGGTCGGATGGAAAAAAAACCGTGGTTGGAGAGAGGCCGCCGCCTCTCGTCACTTCGCGAGTGACGGAGACACAAGCAGGACCCCCCCCCCCTCCACCCACCACCACCCACACCCCTGGGGGAGGGGGGGTGGTGGTTGTGGTGGTGGGGGGAGAGGCCGATTTTTCCCGGCGACCACGCATAAAAAAAACCCACAAACAGCGGAGAGAAAACGTGGAGGGGGATGAAAAAAACACGCACAAAAGAATCGCGCAAAAAAATCAAGTCGAACCGGTGCCTAACGGGTGGTACAGGGGGGGTGTTGTGTGTGTGTGTCGCGTTAATTTTATGTCGTTTTTTTGTCACTTTTACTGTGGGGGGGGATTTTTAATCACATTTTTTTTAGACCCCTTTTTTATAACGTCACTATCGTTGGAAACAATCTCGCTCGCCCGATCGCCCGTCCGTCGCCCCGCCCGCGCGTGCGATGGGTGGTGGTCGTTACAACACTCGGCGGCGGGGTGGTGTGGGTGGTGCGGGTGACAGTGGGCGGTTGTTGTGGTGGTTGTCGAGCCGACTCTACAATCGCGGGCTTGGCTCGGTTGGTGGTGGTGGTGGGGGGGGGTGGGTGGGGGAGACGGTGGTGGTGGCGGTGGTGGGAGTGTGGGGGGGTGGGAGTGTGGGTGGGGGGGGTCGGTGTGGAGCCCGGTCGCTGTGTGTGGGTGGGGGGAGTCGTACATTAAACGACCCACCCCCCACACCTCCTCCCTCCTCCCCCCCCGTTCTTCTTCTCCCGCCCCTCCCCTCCCCCTCTCCTCACGCCTAGATGAGGTCGGCACGTTCATGGGCATCTCCTCCACCTGCGTGTTGTAGAACGTCTCGATGTCACGCAGAATCCGCTTGTCCTCCTCAGTCACAAAGTTATGGCGACGCCCTTGCGGCCAAAACGACCTCCTCGACCAATCCTACACGGGGGGTGGAGGGGGGGGAGGAGGAGGAGGAGGGGGGGAGGAGGGGGGGAGGAGGGGGGGGGAGGAGGGGGGAGGAGGGGGGGGAGGAGGAGGAGGGGGGGTGAGGATGGGGGGAGGAGGAGGGGGGTGGAGGGAGGGGGGTGGAGGAGGGAGAAGGGGGGGTGGAGGAGGAGGGGTGGAGGATGGGTGGAGGAGGGGGGAGGAGGGGGGGGGGGTGGAGGAGGAGGAGGGGTGGAGGCGGGGGTGGAGGAGGAGGGTGGAGGAGGAGGGGGTGGGGGTGGAGGAGGGGGGTGGAGGAGGAGAGGGTGGAGGGGGGGGTGGAGGAGGAGGGGGTGGAGGAGGAGAGGGTGGAGGATGGGTGGAGGGGGGGGTGGAGGAGGAGGGGGTGGAGGAGGGGGTGGAGGAGGAGGAGGGGGGGTGGAGGAGGAGGAGGAGGGGGGGTGGAGGAGGAGGGGGTGGAGGTGGAGGGAGGTGGGGGGACACGCACGCGTTGGTAAGTTGGCACAGTGGACAGGGAAGGTGGAGCGTGACAAAGTCATCCGGCGCAAACTCCAGTGATCGTCCCTCGCAGCAGCAGCTTTTGGCTAACCGTCGAACAAAGATGGTGGTCACCGCGGCAGTCTGGAACATACAGAGACCTGTAGACTCATCACACAAAGACCCACAGACTCACCACACAGAGACCCACAGACTCACCACACAGAGACCCACAGACTCACCACACAGAGACCCACAGACTCACCACACAGAGACCCACAGACTCACCACACAGAGACCCACAGACTCATCACACAGAGACCCACAGACTCACCACACAGAGACCCACAGACTCACCACACAGAGACCCACAGACTCACCACACAGAGACCCACAGACTCACCACACAGAGACCCACAGACTCATCACACAGAGACCCACAGACTCATCACACAGAGACCCACAGACTCACCACACAGAGACCCACAGACTCACCACACAGAGACCCACAGACTCACCACACAGAGACCCACAGACTCACCACACAGAGACCCACAGACTCATCACACAGAGACCCACAGACTCACCACACAGAGACCCACAGACTCACCACACAGAGACCCACAGACTCACCACACAGAGACCCACAGACTCATCACACAGAGACCCACAGACTCACCACACAGAGACCCACAGACTCACCACACAGAGACCCACAGACTCACCACGCAGAGACCCACAGACTCACCACGCAGAGACCCACAGACTCACCACACAGAGACCCACAGACTCATCACACAGAGACCCACAGACTCACCACACAGAGACCCACAGACTCACCACACAGAGACCCACAGACTCACCACACAGAGACCCACAGACTCACCACACAGAGACCCACAGACTCATCACACAGAGACCCACAGACTCATCACACAGAGACCCACAGACTCACCACACAGAGACCCACAGACTCACCACACAGAGACCCACAGACTCACCACACAGAGACCCACAGACTCATCACACAGAGACCCACAGACTCACCACACAGAGACCCACAGACTCACCACACAGAGACCCACAGACTCACCACACAGAGACCCACAGACTCACCACACAGAGACCCACAGACTCATCACACAGAGACCCACAGACTCATCACACAGAGACCCACAGACTCACCACACAGAGACCCACAGACTCATCACACAGAGACCCACAGACTCACCACACAGAGACCCACAGACTCATCACACAGAGACCCACAGACTCACCACACAGAGACCCACAGACTCATCACACAGAGACCCACAGACTCACCACACAGAGACCCACAGACTCACCACACAGAGACCCACAGACTCACCACGCAGAGACCCACAGACTCACCACGCAGAGACCCACAGACTCACCACACAGAGACCCACAGACTCATCACACAGAGACCCACAGACTCACCAAACAGAGACCCACAGACTCATCACACAGAGACCCACAGACTCACCACACAGAGACCCACAGACTCACCACACAGAGACCCACAGACTCACCAAACAGAGACCCACAGACTCATCACACAGAGACCCACAGACTCACCACACAGAGACCCACAGACTCACCACACAGAGACCCACAGACTCATCACACAGAGACCCACAGACTCACCAAACAGAGACCCACAGACTCATCACACAGAGACCCACAGACTCACTACACAGAGACCCACAGACTCACCACACAGAGACCCACAGACTCATCACACAGAGACCCACAGACTCACCACACAGAGACCCACAGACTCACCACACAGAGACCCACAGACTCATCACACAGAGACCCACAGACTCATCACACAGAGACCCACAGACTCATCACACAGAGACCCACAGACTCATCACACAGAGACCCACAGACTCATCACACAGAGACCCACAGACTCATCACACAGAGACCCACAGACTCATCACACAGAGACCCACAGACTCATCACACAGAGACCCACAGACTCATCACACAGAGACCCACAGACTCATCACACAGAGACCCACAGACTCATCACACAGAGACCCACAGACTCATCACACAGAGACCCACAGACTCATCACACAGACCCACAGACTCACCGCACAGAGACCCACAGACTCACCGCACAGAGACCCACAGTCTCACCACACAGAGACCCACAGACTCATCACGCAGAGACCCACAGACTCATCACGCAGAGACCCACAGACTCATCACGCAGAGACCCACAGACTCACCACGCAGAGACCCACAGACTCACCACACAGAGACCCACAGACTCACCACACAGAGACCCACAGACTCACCACACAGAGACCCACAGACTCACCACACAGAGACCCACAGACTCACCACACAGAGACCCACAGACTCACCACACAGAGACCCACAGACTCACCACACAGAGACCCACAGACTCACCACACAGAGACCCACAGACTCACCACACAGAGACCCACAGACTCATCACACAGAGACCCACAGACTCATCACACAGAGACCCACAGACTCATCACACAGAGACCCACAGACTCATCACACAGAGACCCACAGACTCATCACACAGAGACCCACAGACTCATCACACAGAGACCCACAGACTCACCACACAGAGACCCACAGACTCACCACACAGACCCACAGACTCACCACACAGAGACCCACAGACTCACCACACAGAGACCCACAGACTCACCACACAGAGACCCACAGACTCACCACACAGAGACCCACAGACTCACCACACAGAGACCCACAGACTCACCACACAGAGACCCACAGACTCACCACACAGAGACCCACAGACTCACCACACAGAAACCCACAGACTCACCACACAGAGACCCACAGACTCACCACACAGAGACCCACAGACTCACCACACAGAGACCCACAGACTCACCACACAGAGACCCACAGACTCACCACACAGAGACCCACAGACTCACCACACAGAGACCCACAGACTCACCACACAGAGACCCACAGACTCACCACACAGAGACCCACAGACTCACCACACAGAGACCCACAGACTCACCACACAGAGACCCACAGACTCATCATACAGAGACCCACAGAGTGGAGCGAGTGGGGGGTACCTGTGGATGTAGTTCTCTCGGTTGGTGGGCAGGTCGTAGTTGATGACCAGGGAGACTTGCTGCACGTCAATGCCACGGGCCTGGGTCACGCACAAAGACAAAGATCCCCCATGTAGCCTTAGTTAACTTGTCCGCCAAATACAGGCCTCGTCAGAGGTCGAATTCGGAACCACGACCTCCTGCGTACCGGGCTCGGTAGTTAACATCCTGCCAAATACAGCAGGCATCGTCAGGGTCGGCATCGGACCCACGACTTCCTGCGTACCGGGCAAGGTGGTCAACATCTCTGTGTCTGGGATCGAAACCACGACCTCCTGCGTACCAGGCGAGGTAGTCAACATCTCTCAGTGTCTGGGATCGAAACCACGACCTCCTGCGTACCAGGCGAGGTAGTCAACATCTCTCAGTGTCTGGGATCGAAACCACGACCTCCTGCGTACCAGGCGAGGTAGTCAACATCTCTCAGTGTCTGGGATCAAAACCACGACCTCCTGCGTACCACGCAAGGTAGTCAACATCTCGCGGCGAGTGGGCTCCGCTACTCACCAGCAGGTCCGTGGTGATGAGCACGCGACTGGAGCCCGAGCGGAACTCGCGCATGATGAGGTCTCGCTCCTTCTGATCCATGTCACCGTGCTGCAGACGGACACAACAAAGACAAAGATCCCCCGTGTAGCCTTAACAGACTGTAGGGGCAAGTGCTGTTAGCGAGCAGCACCTATGAAGGCCGGCACGGTGGCACACGAGGGGGTGGGTGGCCAACACCACGCCCGACCGCCTTTGTCTCCCCAGTGGCGATGTTTACACACCGCACCAGGTACTCATTTGAGGCTGAGTCGACCTAGGAGAGGCCCGGGACCGGTTCAGATAATCGTCACCGATGTTGGCCGTGAGCGGGAATCGAACCCGGGTCGCCAGGTTTGTAGCGCAGCGTAGCGCTAACCGCTACACCACCGCTCCCCATGCAGACGGACACACACAGGTGTACACACACACACACACGTATCGTGTGTCAAACTTCTTTGGCACCGTAACGTAGCCAACCGTGCCGTATGTCGAACTTCTTTCGCACCATACTTAGCCACAAGCGGCGGCGCGCGAACGCCCTAGCCGTCACTCGGCCCGTGTTTAACCGGCGGAGTCGGGGTGGATGGGAGGCGACTGAGTGGATTGGGAGAGCCGGTGAAGTGCGGTTGGTGGCGTTGTTGTGGAGTGTTGGTGTTAGACGGTGAACGGGCCGAATCGCCGGTTCCGGTGGATTCACGGAGCTGGCGAGACACGCCGAGAGGCAGCTTCAGGTCATCGGGGGTCATGAATATCGCAGCTCCGATTGGCACAGTTGGGTCTGGAGAATCAGCGAGTCTGGGCGAGCTGCTGAGCGTGCTGGCGAGCAGGCGAATCAGTGAGTTGGTGAGTAGGTGAGTCAGCGAGCCGATGAGCGAGTTGGTGAGTAGGTGAGTCAGCGAGCCGGTGAGTAGGTGAGTCAGCGAGCCGGTGAGTAGGTGAATCAGCGAGTTGGTGAGTAGGTGAGTCAGCGAGCCGGTGAGTAGGTGAATCAGCGAGTTGGTGAGTAGGTGAGTCAGCGAGCCGGTGAGTAGGTGAATCAGTGAGTTGGTGAGGTGAATCAGTGAGCGAGTTGGTGAGTAGGTGAGTCAGTGAGTTGGTGAGTAGGTGAATCAGCGAGTTGGTGAGTAGGCGAGTCAGTGAGTTGGTGAGTAGGTGAATCAGCGAGTTGGTGAGTAGGTGAGTCAGCGAGCCGATGAGCGAGCTGGTGAGTAGGTGAGTCAGCGAGCCGGTGAGTAGGTGAATCAACGAGTTGGTGAGTAGGTGAATCAGTGAGCAAGTTGGTGAGTAGGTGAGTCAGCGAGCCGATGAGCGAGTTGGTGAGTAGGTGAGTCAGCGAGCCGGTGAGTAGGTGAATCAGTGAGTTGGTGAGTAGGTGAATCAGTGAGCAAGTTGGTGAGTAGGTGAATCAGCGAGTTGGTGAGTAGGCGAGTCAGTGAGTTGGTGAGTAGGTGAGTCAGCGAGTTGGTGAGTAGGTGAGTCAGCGAGCCGATGAGCGAGTTGGTGAGTAGGTGAATCAGTGAGCGAGTTGGTGAGTAGGTGAGTCAGCGAGTTGGTGAGTAGGTGAGTCAGTGAGTTGGTGAGTAGGTGAGTCAGCGAGTTGGTGAGTAGGTGAGTCAGCGAGTTGGTGAGTATGTGAATCAGCGAGTTGGTGAGTAAGTGAGTCAGTGAGTTGGTGAGTAGGTGAGTCAGTGAGTTGGTGAGTAGGCGAATCAGTGAGTTGGTGAGTAGGTGAGTCAGCGAGTTGGTGAGTAGGTGAGTCAGTGAGTTGGTGAGTAGGTGAGTCAGCGAGTTGGTGAGTAGGCGAGTCAGCGAGCCGATGAGCGAGTTGGTGAGTAGGTGAATCAGCGAGTTGGTGAGTAGGTGAATCAGCGAGTTGGTGAGTAGGTGAGTCAGCGAGCCGGTGAGTAGGTGAATCAGCGAGTTGGTGAGTAGGTGAGTCAGCGAGGCGGTGAGTAGGTGAATCAGCGAGTTGGTGAGTAGGTGAGTCAGCGAGTTAGTGAGGCGAGTCAGCGAGCCAATGAGCGAGTTGGTGAGTAGGTGAGTCAGCGAGCCGGTGAATCAGCGAGTTGGTGAGTAGGTGAGTCAGCGAGCCGGTGAGTAGGTGAATCAGCGAGTTGGTGAGGTGAGTCAGCGAGCCGGTGAGTAGGTGAATCAGTCAGCGAGTTGGTGAGTAGGTGAATCAGCGAGTTGGTGAGTAGGTGAGTCAGCGAGTTGGTGAGTAGGTGAGTCAGCGAGCCAGTGAGTAGGTGAATCAGTGAGTTGGTGAGTAGGTGAATCAGTGAGCGAGTTGGTGAGTAGGTGAATCAGCGAGTTGGTGAGTAGGTGAGTCAGCGAGTTAGTGAGTAGGTGAGTCAGCGAGCCGATGAGCGAGTTGGTGAGTAGGTGAATCAGCGAGTTGGTGAGTAGGTGAGTCAGCGAGCCGGTGAGTAGGTGAATCAGTGAGTTGGTGAGTAGGTGAATCAGTGAGCGAGTTGGTGAGTAGGCGAGTCAGCGAGTTGGTGAGTAGGTGAATCAGCGAGTTGGTGAGTAGGTGAGTCAGCGAGTTGGTGAGTAGGTGAGTCAGCGAGTTGGTGAGTAGGTGAGTAGGTGAGTCAGCGAGTTGGTGAGTAGGTGAGTCAGCGAGTTGGTGAGTATGTGAATCAGCGAGTTGGTGAGTAAGTGAGTCAGCGAGTTGGTGAGTAGGTGAGTGAGTGAGTTGGTGAGTAGGTGAGTCAGTGAGTTGGTGAATAGGTGAATCAGCGAGTTGGTGAGTAGGTGAGTCAGCGAGCCGATGAGCGAGTTGGTGAGGAGGTGAGTCAGCGAGCCGGTGAGTAGGTGAATCAGTGAGCGAGTTGGTGAGTAGGTGAATCAGCGAGTTGGTGAGTAGGTGAGTCAGCGAGTTGGTGAGTAGGTGAGTCAGCGAGCCAGTGAGTAGGTGAATCAGTGAGTTGGTGAGTAGGTGAATCAGTGAGCGAGTTGGTGAGTAGGTGAATCAGCGAGTTGGTGAGTAGGTGAGTCAGCGAGTTGGTGAGTAGGTGAGTCAGCGAGCCGATGAGCGAGTTGGTGAGTAGGTGAATCAGCGAGTTGGTGAGTAGGTGAGTCAGCGAGCCGGTGAGTAGGTGAATCAGTGAGTTGGTGAGTAGGTGAATCAGTGAGCGAGTTGGTGAGTAGGCGAGTCAGCGAGTTGGTGAGTAGGTGAATCAGCGAGTTGGTGAGTAGGTGAGTCAGCGAGTTGGTGAGTAGGTGAGTCAGCGAGTTGGTGAGTAGGTGAGTCAGCGAGTTGGTGAGTATGTGAATCAGCGAGTTGGTGAGTAGGTGAGTGAGTGAGTTGGTGAGTAGGTGAGTCAGTGAGTTGGTGAGTAGGTGAGTCAGCGAGCCGATGAGCGAGTTGGTGAGGAGGTGAGTCAGCGAGCCGGTGAGTAGGTGAATCAGTGAGCGAGTTGGTGAGTAGGTGAATCAGCGAGTTGGTGAGTAGGTGAGTCAGCGAGTTGGTGAGTAGGTGAGTCAGCGAGCCAGTGAGTAGGTGAATCAGTGAGTTGGTGAGTAGGTGAATCAGCGAGTTGGTGAGTAGGTGAATCAGCGAGTTGGTGAGTAGGTGAGTCAGCGAGTTGGTGAGTAGGTGAGTCAGCGAGCCGATGAGCGAGTTGGTGAGTAGGTGAGTCAGCGAGTTGGTGAGTAGGTGAGTCAGCGAGCCGGTGAGTAGGTGAATCAGTGAGTTGGTGAGTAGGTGAATCAGTGAGCGAGTTGGTGAGTAGGCGAGTCAGCGAGTTGGTGAGTAGGTGAATCAGCGAGTTGGTGAGTAGGTGAGTCAGCGAGTTGGTGAGTAGGTGAGTCAGCGAGTTGGTGAGTATGTGAATCAGCGAGTTGGTGAGTAAGTGAGTCAGCGAGTTGGTGAGTAGGTGAGTGAGTGAGTTGGTGAGTAGGTGAGTCAGTGAGTTGGTGAATAGGTGAATCAGTGAGTTGGTGAGTAGGTGAGTCAGCGAGTTGGTGAGTAGGTGAATCATTGAGTTGGTGAGTAGGTGAGTCAGCGAGTCGGTGAGTAGGTGAGTCAGCGAGTTGGTGAGTAGGTGAGTCAGCGAGTTGGTGAGTAGGTGAGTCAGCGAGATGGTGAGTAGGTGAGTCAGCGAGTTGGTGAGTAGGTGAGTCAGTGAGTTGGTGAGTATGTGAATCAGCGAGTTGGTGAGTAGGTGAGTCAGCGAGTTGGTGAGTAGGTGAATCGGCGTGCTGGTGAGTAGGTGAATCGGCGTGCCGGTGAGTAGGTGAATCGGCGAGTAGGTGAATCGGCGTGTTGGTGAGTAGGTGAGTCAGCGAGTAGGTGAATCGGCGTGCCGGCAATCCGCGTGCGTACCATGGCGGACACGGTGAAGTCACGCGCGTGCATCTTCTCCGTGAGCCAGTCCACCTTCCGCCGGGTGTTCAAGAAGATCACCGCCTGGGTGATGGTGAGCGTCTCGTAGAGATCGCACAGCGTGTCCAGCTTCCACTCCTGAATCGCACGAGCAATGCACGCACACCAAGGCGGTCACACACACGCACACCAAGGCGGTCACACACACACACACCAAGGCGGTCACACACACGCACACCAAGGCGGTCACACACACACACGCACACCAAGGCGGTCACACACACGCACGCACACCAAGGCGGTCACACACACGCACGCACACCAAGGCGGTCACACACACACACGCACACCAAGGCGGTCACACACACACACACGCACACCAAGGCGGTCACACACACGCACACGAAGGCGGTCACACACACACACACACCAAGGCGGTCACACGCACGCATGCACGCAGCCCCCTGGGGTAGCAGTGGCATAGTCGGCTATAGCGTCTCTCGCACGCGTGCCCACGGTAGGCCTCGGCAAGGTAAGGTAAAAGTGTAAAAACAACGAGCCTACCTTTACCCTACCTTTCACCTTACCACAATACAATCACGCTACCCTACCTTTTACCCTTTAGCAGGTAAGGTAAAAAGCAACGAGCCTACCTTTTACCCTACCCTTTACCCTAACCCCTTGGCATGTCGACACCTTTACCTTTACCCTTTACCCCGGTAAAAAGGGTACCATTACCTCACCTTGCCGAGGCCTAGCCCACGGTCGGTCGCGCCTAGTACGCCCGATTCAGACTCGAGTCCTTGCAAAAGGTTTAATCCAATTGGCGCTTGAACATCTCAACACACCTCCCTGTTCTACTGCCAGAGAAGGAGAAAAACTACTCCTCAATCTCTCGGTCGTTTTTTAACCCACTTCCCGTGATCCAATCGAGCTGACATTTTCCACACAGACTCGTTGTGCGTGACAATGAATTTTGCGCAAAATTTTTTTCCAAAATTTTACACTTTTCAGGACAAAAAAATTATATTTAATTACAAATTGCTTAATGCTGCCATGCAATCATCTGACCCATAGGTGGCAGCCATCTCAAGCCAGAGGACGAGAGGACTCTAGCCGCCACGCATATAAAGGATTTAGAGTGAAAAACTTAGTTTTTACGGGTTATACTTGTTTCATACTTTGATACTGGCAAAAAAAAGGTGCCATGTTAGTAGCCGCTCATCCCGAGCTGTGAACGCTCTCATAGTGCACTGCCCTTGGCGCCGTCCGCATTTTGTCTATCGACCACCGTTGTGGCCGAAACGTCGTGAGAATTGTATTTTATTGTGTTTGAGTTTTATTATTTTATTATTTCCCTTCTACGTAACTTTACCGAAAGAACCAAGAAGATATCGACCACCAGTTCTAGTTGTGGTGGTTGTGGCGGTTGTTCTCGTTGTGGTAGTTCTAGTGGTGGTGGTTGTGACAGCAGCGATTGTGGTAGTTCTAGTTGTGGTGGTTGTGGCGGTTGTTCTCGTTGTGGTAGTTCTAGAGGTGGTGGTTGTGACAGCAGCGATTGTGGTAGTTCTAGTGGTGGTGGTTGTTCTCGTTGTGGTAGTTCTAGTTGTGGTGGTTGTGACGGCAGCGATTGTGGTAGTTCTAGTTGTGGTGGTTGTGGCGGTTGTTCTCGTTGTGGTTAGGTCAGTGGTTCCCCCACGCACCTCGCGCTCCACCATGATGTAGAACTGCTTGATGCCCTCCAGGGTGAGCTCCTCCTTCTTGACGAGGATGCGCACCGGCTCGCGCATGAACTTCTTGGTCACCTCCAGCACCTCGGCCGGCATGGTAGCCGACAGCAGCACCACCTGGGGGTGCGGGAGCAAGCCCAGGACGGTGAGCAAGTGAGCGAGCGAGTCAGTGAGCAAGCCCAGGACGGTGAGCAAGTCAGCGAGCGAGTCAGTGAGCAAGCCCAGGACGGTGAGCAAGTCAGCGAGCGAGTCAGTGAGCAAGCCCAGGACGGTGAGCAAGTGAGCGAGCGAGTCAGTGAGCAAGCCCAGGACGGTGAGCAAGTGAGCGAGCGAGTCAGTGAGCAAGCCCAGGACGGTGAGCAAGTGAGCGAGCGAGTCAGTGAGCAAGCCAGCGAGCGAGCCAACAGGCGTGCGTGCGATTGGGGAGCCGCGGGGCAGTGGTTATGTCCGTACGCATGTGTAGGTGTTCAACTTCTTTCGCACAGTACGTAGCTAACCGTGCGCATACCTCCCCCCCACACACACACGCGCAAACTCCACACACACATACAAACCCCCACACACAAACCCACGCACACAAACCCCACACACGCAAACCCCCACACACGCAAACCCCCACACACGCAAACCCCCACACACAGGCAAACCCCACACACAGGCAAACCCCACACACGTGAAGTGAACGAATGCCTGCGAGTAGGCGAGGTCACGGGACAGACCGAGGTGCCATGGATCGACTGACTGAGATAACTAGCCAACTTGCTGTGTTTTAGCCACCCGGCGCTCCGCTCGTTATTGTGAGCGTCGCTCCCTCTGACCTCCGTTGTTGCCTCCAACTGCCCAGTAGCATCCTTCACGAGCCTCCTCCAGAGGCCGATCTTGACACCGCTGGTACCAGTCATCGGCAAGTCCTATCAGCTCCACATCCTCCTGTACCACATCACTCCATCTCTTCTCTAGCCCGTGCCGCGCCCGTTTAGCCCCCTTGATCCGGCCAAACAAAAGCTGTTTAGGCATGCGGTGGCTGGGCATGCGGGCTACATGACCCAGCCAACGCAGCCTTGGCTAGAGGAGCTTACCCATGGGACTTTGCCCAGATCTTTCAAGGATTTGTGAGCTCCTCACACAATCCAGCCTGCAGGTTAAACCCAGGATGGATCGTCGGCAGGCCAGCCTAAATGTTTATAACCGGCGAAGATATTCCATTAGGGGAGTTCACGTTTCGCAAGCATGGAGAAGGGAGGGCATGACCTAAAGCTTCGTGTGGAGTGACAGACCAGGTAGCTTCCACACAGCGTTACACAACCGATGAAAAGATAATGCCGCTCGACTGATTCGGAGTGAGACCTCTGCTGTCAAACCGTAGCTGGTCATGAGCACACTGCTCAGGTATGGGAAACTCTCCACTCTCTCCACAACCCCCCCCCCATCACCAATTGGGAGTTGAGGGGGGACAAACATCACCGCACACACACACAATCCCCACACACACACAAACACACACACCCCCAAACACCTCGCCATTCGCCACTAAGTGGCGGTGATGTCACCACGACACTTGTGCCAGGCTATGTACACCTTGAGGCCACGTGAACTGTCGAATGCCCGCTGGCAGGTCATGTGGCCTCACACACACACACAAACACCCCCAACACAAACACCCCCAACACAAACACCCCCAACACAAACACCCCCACACGCACACACAAACACCCCAACACAAACACCCCCACACACACACACAAACACCCCCACACAAACACCCCCACACAAACACCCCCACACAAACACCCCCACACAAACACCCCCACACAAACACCCCCACACCCCAACACAAACACCCCCACACAAACACCCCCCAACACAAACACCCCCCAACACAAACACCCCCCAACACAAACACCCCCCAACACAAACACCCCCACACCCGCACCTGGATGTTGGAGTTGAGCTTCTGGAAGATCTCGTAGATCTGGTCCTTGAAGCCGCGACTCAGCATCTCGTCCGCCTCGTCCAACACGAACATGCGGATGGCGCGCGGCGAGAGGTAGCGGCGGTTGAGCATGTCGAAGACGCGCCCCGGCGTGCCCACCACGATGTGCGGAGCCTCCGCCTGCAGCTTCTGCATCTCGTTGCGCACGTTGGTGCCCCCGATGCAGGCGTGGCAGGCGGCGCCCATGTAGTCGCCCAACGCCAGCACCACCTTCTGGATCTGTCGGAAGGGACGAGACGGCGAGGGACGGTGAGCGAGTTTGCGGCCAAGCGAGTGTGCGGGCGAGTTTGCGGGCGAGCGAGCTTGCGGGCGAGCTTGTGGGCGAGCGTGCGAGTTCGCGGGCGAGCGAGTGAATCTGTGGGCGAGCAAGCGAGTTTGTGGGCGAGCGAGTGAGTCTGTGGGCGAGCAAGCGAGTTTGTGGGCGAGCAAGCGAGTTTGTGGCCGAGCGAGCGCGTTTGTTCACCGAGCGAGCGAGTTTGTGGCCAAGCTAATGAGTTTGTGGCCGAGCGAACGAGTTTGCGAGCGAGCGAGTTTCTTCACCGAGCGAGTGCGTTGGCGTTGGCCGAGCGAGTGTGCGAGTTTGTGGCCGAGTGAGCGATCTCGTGAGCGAGCTCGTGAGCGAGCGGTGCGTCCGTGTACCTGCTGCGCCAACTCGCGAGTGGGCGCCAGCACGAGGGCCTGCGTCTCCTTGGTGCTCACATCCAGCTGCTGCAGGATGGAGATTGCAAAGGTGGCAGTCTTTCCTGTGCCAGACTGAGCCTGGGCAATCACGTCATAGCCTGCGGGCACGGCAGGGACACGCAGCGCACACGCGTGTGCGCGAGGTTAGCACGGATGGCTAGGTACGGTGCGAAAGAAGTTCTACAAACGTGCACTACACGTCACACTACACGTCACACTAATCTATAAACTACACACCACTAAACACTACAATCAACACTATACTATACACCACACACTACACATTACTATACACTACGCTTCACACTCCATACCACACTATACACTACGCCACTAAACTAAATTGAAAACGAATTTCTTGAGAACTACTCTGTTTAGTTTGTTGTCCTTCCCCCGCTTCTCCGATTAGCACGGTTGGTTACGTACGGTGCGAAAGAAGTTCAACATACACACATTACACGCATGCCAAGATCCGTGTAGCCTGTGCCGACTGTTGGGGAAAGTGATATTAAGCGAGCACCTATGAAGGCCGGCACAATGCACAAGAGGGGTGGCCAGCACCACGCCCGGCCACCTTTGTCTCCCCAGTGGCGATGTTTACACACCGCACCAGGTACTCATTTGAGGCCAAGTCGATCTAGGCGAGGAGGCCCAGGACCGGTTCAAGATAATCGTCACCGGTGTTGATCGTGAGCGGGAATCGAACTGGGCTCGCCGGGTTCGTAGTGCAGCGGTGAAAACCGCTCCCCGCAACAACAAAACCCGCCATTCGCCACTAAGTGGCGGCGATGTCACCACGGCGCCTGCGCAGAGGTCGCAACCGGGTACCCGATACCCGTACCCTACCCGATACCCGTACCCTACCCGATACCCTACCCGATACCCGTACCCTACCCGATACCCGTACCCTACCCGATACCCGTACCCTACCCGATACCCGTACCCTACCCGATACCCGTACCCTACCCGATACCCGTACCCTACCCGATACCCGTACCCTACCCGATACCCGTACCCTACCCGATACCCGTACCCTACCCGATACCCGTACCCTACACGATACCCGTACCCTACACGATACCCGTACCCTACACGATACCCGTACCCTACCCGATACCCGTACCCTACCCGATACCCGTACCCTACCCGATACCCGTACCCTACCCGATACCCTACCCGATACCCGTACCCTACCCGATACCCGTACCCTACCCGATACCCGTACCCTACCCGATACCCGTACCCTACCCGATACCCGTACCCTACCCGATACCCGTACCCTACCCGATACCCGTACCCTACACGATACCCGTACCCTACACGATATCCGTACCCTACCCGATACCCGTACCCTACCCGATACCCGTACCCGTTTGCGACCCTGGTGCGGCCGGGTACGGGTAGGCCGTGAGTCACTGGTGAGTCACCGTTTGTCACTCATTTCCCAACGTCTTGTCTCTTCTCACAATTCAAGTTCCTAGAATCAACCCACCCGCGCCTGCAACATGGCTTCATCCCAGAGGTCGCAATCGGGTACCCGTACCCTACCCGATACCCAGCCACCCGTACCCTACCCGATACCCGGCCGGGTACGGGTAGCCGGGTATCGGGTAGGGTACGGGTACCCGTTTGCGACCCTGGTGCGGCCGGGTACGGGTAAGGAATCAAAACCCGTTTGCGACCTCTGCTTGGCGGCCACGTGAAGTGTCAAACGCCCGCTGGGACAGACCCAGGAGGTCACGGGACAGACCCAGATGGGTGCCACGGGTTGACCGACTGAGATGACTGGGCAGATGCACCACCTGTGCCCCCCCTACTCTGCCACACACACACACGCACACACACGCACACACACGCACACACACGCTCACCCTTTATGCAGGGCAGGATGGCGCGCTGCTGGATGGCAGACGGTTTCTCAAAGCCGTAGGCGTAGATTCCACGCAGCAGAGTCTCCTTGAGGCTCATGTCATCAAAGTTGTCCACGATCTCATTCCAGTTGCTCTGTACACGCGCACACGTGGGGAAACACGGCCATTCCATTGACGAGCGTTTAGCTTCGCGCAAGCGAGTTTGTGGCTCTTTATGCGAGTCTATGGGTCTCTGTGCGAGCCTATGGGTCTTTGTGCGAGCCTATGGGTCTCTGTGCGAGCCTATGGGTCTCTGTGTAAGCCTATGAGTCTCTGTGTGAGTCTATGGGTCTCTGTGCGAGCCTATGGGTCTCTGTGCGAGTCTATGGGTCTCTGTGTAAGCCTATGAGTCTCTGTGTGAGTCTATGGGTCTCTGTGCGAGCCTATGGGTCTCTGTGCGAGTCTATGGGTCTCTGTGCGAGCCTATGGGTCTCTGTGCGAGCCTATGGGTCTCTGTGCGACCCTATGGGTCTCTGTGCGAGCCTATGGGTCTCTGTGCGAGCCTATGGGTCTCTGTGCGAGCCTATGGGTCTCTGTGCGAGCCTATGGGTCTCTGTGCGAGCCTATGGGTCTCTGTGCGAGCCTATGGGTCTCTGTGCGAGCCTATGGGTCTCTGTGCGAGCCTATGGGTCTCTGTGCGAGCCTATGGGTCTCTGTGTGTGAGCCTATGGGTCTCTGTGTGTGAGCCTATGGGTCTCTGTGTGTGAGCCTATGGGTCTCTGTGTGTGAGCCTATGGGTCTCTGTGTGTGAGCCTATGGGTCTCTGTGTGTGAGCCTATGGGTCTCTGTGTGTGAGCCTATGGGTCTCTGTGTGTGAGCCTATGGGTCTCTGTGTGTGAGCCTATGGGTCTCTGTGTGTGAGCCTATGGGTCTCTGTGTGTGAGCCTATGGGTCTCTGTGTGTGAGCCTATGGGTCTCTGTGTGTGAGCCTATGGGTCTCTGTGTGTGAGCCTATGGGTCTCTGTGTGTGAGCCTATGGGTCTCTGTGTGTGAGCCTATGGGTCTCTGTGTGTGAGCCTATGGGTCTCTGTGTGTGAGCCTATGGGTCTCTGTGTGTGAGCCTATGGGTCTCTGTGTGTGAGCCTATGGGTCTCTGTGTGTGAGCCTATGGGTCTCTGTGTGTGAGCCTATGGGTCTCTGTGTGTGAGCCTATGGGTCTCTGTGTGTGAGCCTATGGGTCTCTGTGTGTGAGCCTATGGGTCTCTGTGTGTGAGCCTATGGGTCTCTGTGTGTGAGCCTATGGGTCTCTGTGTGTGAGCCTATGGGTCTCTGTGTGTGAGCCTATGGGTCTCTGTGTGTGAGCCTATGGGTCTCTGTGTGTGAGCCTATGGGTCTCTGTGTGTGAGCCTATGGGTCTCTGTGTGTGAGCCTATGGGTCTCTGTGTGTGAGCCTATGGGTCTCTGTGTGTGAGCCTATGGGTCTCTGTGTGTGAGCCTATGGGTCTCTGTGTGTGAGCCTATGGGTCTCTGTGTGTGAGCCTATGGGTCTCTGTGTGTGAGCCTATGGGTCTCTGTGTGTGAGCCTATGGGTCTCTGTGTGTGAGCCTATGGGTCTCTGTGTGTGAGCCTATGGGTCTCTGTGTGTGAGCCTATGGGTCTCTGTGCGAGTCTATGGGTCTCTGTGCGAGCCTATGGGTCTGTGTGCGAGCCTATGGGTCTCTGTGTGAGCCTATGGGTCTCTCTGCAAGCCAACCGAGCTGTGTGTGTGCATGTTGAACTTCTCCAACCGTGATAATCGGAGGTGCGGCGGCGGGCGGGGGGGTGAGGACAAACTAAATGCAAAAAGCGGTTCTAACGCAGCGAGTTTTGAGAATCGAGATTTAACCGACTTGAGACCCCGCAACGGTTCGTGTTTCTGGGCTACCTGAGCTGACGGGGGAGGGTGGGGTGGGTGAACGGACGCCACTTTTAGCGCAGACGCCGAGTCAGCTGTACCGGGAGACGATCTCCGGCTACGGGTGTGGTATCTCCACCGCCACCATCACCGCCACCTCCCATTCGCTATCATCGCCATCGCCGCTGTCGTGACTATCGCCACACCATCGTCACCATCTCACCGCTATTGTCACGATCACCACCACCGTTACCATCACCGCCACCACCACAACTATCATCACCATCGCCGCTATCAACACCATCTCTTGTCTCACGACTACGATCACCGCTACTAACACCATCACCACCAACCACCACCGCTGTCGTCACCATCTCCATCACCGCTACCGTAACCATCACCACCATCATTATCACCGCTATCGTCACCATCACCGCTATCCACCCCATCTCACGGTTATCATCACCATCACCGCTATCGTCACCATCTCCATCACCGCTACTGTAACCATCACCACCACCGTAACCATCACCACCATCATTATCACCGCTATCGTCACCATCACCGCTATCCACCCCATCTCATGGTTATCATCAATATCACCGCTATTTACACCATCTCCATCACTATCACCACCATCACCATCTCACCCGCTATCTTCACTATCACCATCACTCTCTATCAACATCACCGCTATCGTCACCATCACTGCTTTACTATCACTACCATCACCATCACCGCTCTCATCACCATCTTTATCACTGCTATTGTTACCATTACCACCACCATCACCATCTCACCCGTTATCTTCACTATCACCATGACTCGCTATCAACATCACCGTTATCATCACCATCACCGCTATACTATCACTACCATCACCATCTCACCGATATCGCCACTATCACCATCACCGCTATCAACAGCACCCGTCTTACGGCTATCATCACTTTTTCCGCTAACGCCACCATCTCCATCACCGTTATCATAACTATCAGTACCATCATCGCATCGCTATCCTCGCCATCACCGCTATCGGTGATGGTAAACATCAGCACTGAGCAGACAGTCTTGCGGTGGTCTCTCTATGTGTCTTGTGGTGTATGTCTGTGCAGCGCGCCACAAGAGTCGAAGCCACACGCGGCACCTCACCTCAATGATGCCATCGGGTTCCATACCCTCCGGGCCATTGTCACGGGATCTGCGGGGGGGGGGTGGAGGGTCAGAAGGGAAGGGGGAGAACAAAACGTCAAACTTCGAACGAGAAAACGAAACACGAACATTCCACGGCGACCCTCCCGGGCGTACAAAGACACTCGCCGTTACGATGACGCACGGCGTGTGCACGTTGCACGCCGTCGGGACGGGAATCGGAAGAAAAGCTAAAAATAAAAGAACTTTCCACCGGTACCGAGGCTCTCCCCACAAGGCCCGTGCGCGAGGGGGGAGCAAGCTCGTGTGGCGCAGTTTTGGTGCCGGCTATGGTAGAGTGTGGGGCGGTGATCACGGCGCTACGCGGTGAGGTAACGACGTCTTTATAAAAAATCAACGGCGCTGTTACCGCTACTACGTCTCTAAAAAAAAAGTCATCTCCTGTAGATGTCGATGCCACTGGTTCTTCACGTTCTGCAGATGCCACTGGTTCTTCACGGTCTGCAAATGCCACTGGTTCTTCACGGTCTGCAGATGCAGATGCCACTGGTTCTTCACGGTCTGCAAATGCCACTGGTTCTTCACATTCTGCAAATGCCACTGGTTCTTCACATTCTGCAAATGCCACTGGTTCTTGACGTTCTGCAAATGCCACTGGTTCTTCATGTTCTGCAGATGCCACTGGTTCTTCACGTTCTGCAGATGTAGATGCCACTGGTTCTTCACGTTCTGCAGATGTAGATGCCACTGGTTCTTCACGTTCTGCAGATGCCACTGGTTCTTCACATTCTGCAGATGTAGATGCCACTGGTTCTTCACGTTCTGTAGATGCCAATGGTTCTTCACGTTCTGCAGATGCCACTGGTTCTTCATGTTCTGTAGATGCCACTGGTTCTTCATGTTCTGTAGATGCCACTGGTTCTTCACGTTCTGTAGATGCCACTGGTTCTTCACGTTCTGTAGATGCCACTGGTTCTTCACGTTCTGTAGATGCCACTGGTTCTTCACGTTCTGTAGATGCCACTGGTTCTTCATGTTCTGTAGATGCCACTGGTTCTTCACGTTCTGTAGATGCCACTGGTTCTTCATGTTCTGTAGATGCCACTGGTTCTTCACGTTCTGCAGATGCCACTGGTTCTTCATGTTCTGCAGATGCCACTGGTTCTTCACGTTCTGTAGATGCCACTGGTTCTTCATGTTCTGCAGATGCCACTGGTTCTTCATGTTCTGCAGATGCCACTGGTTCTTCATGTTCTGCAGATGCCACTGGTTCTTCATGTTCTGCAGATGCCACTGGCTCTTCACGTTCTGCAGATGCCAACGCCACTGGTTCTTCACCTTCTGCAGATGCCACTGGTTCTTCACCTTCTGCAGATGTAGATAACACTGGTTCTTCACGTTCTGCAGATGCCACTGGTTCTTCACGTTCTGCAGATGCCACTGGTTCTTCACGTTCTGCAGATGCCACTGGTTCTTCACGTTCTGCAGATGCCACTGGTTCTTCACGTTCTGCAGATGTAGATGCCACTGGTTCTTCACGTTCTGCAGATGCCACTGGTTCTTCACGTTCTGCAGATGCCACTGGTTCTTCACGTTCTGCAGATGTAGATGCCACTGGTTCTTCACGTTCTGCAGATGTAGATGCCACTGGTTCTTCACGTTCTGCAGATGTAGCAACGGAGATCGCACGCCCAGCAAAGGAGCTCATTTGCTTTCTGGTAACCTTCAACAATTTAACTTTTAAACACAATCTAGTATATTCAATAATACTGTTTGATCTTACATGAAACTAAAACTATTTTAATTCGCCAGGTACGGCCCCCACAGAGCAATGTTTCTTTGAGAAGCGACGTGGCAATCACAAACGATAGCTCAACCAAGCGGCGGCTCATCATCATCATCATGACGCGGGGAAAAGCATAGCAGCCAAATACTCTAAAACGCATGACACGTCGATTCTAAATGTGGGAGGGAAAAACCAAGACGACCTGGAGAAGAATCTACCGGACCACGGGGGAGAGACACACGCAAACGCCAAATATACAGCAGGCGTCAAGGGGTCAGAATCAAACTCACGACCTCCTGTATACCAGTTTACACGCCTCTCTCCCCGTGGTCGCGTGGATTTTCCCCCGGGGTCCCTCCGATGTTTCCCCTCCACGTTTAGAATCAACGTCACATGTTTAAGAGCATTTGGGCTGCTATACACTACCACGTGATGATGGCGATGATGATTAATCCACTTCCGTTGAGCTATCATTTGTGGTAGCCAGGTCACTTCTGAAAAAGAGTTGCATGGGCTCACTCAGTCGCGTGGTAAATTAAAAAAATTGTTTCGATTACACGGGAATAAGCGCTGCTAGCGACCGCCTATTGAAAACGGGCGCAGCACACTCGCACGCCACCACCCACGCCATTTGAGGCCGAGTCTACCTAGGGGGAGGGTGATCCTTGCCAAACCAGTTCCAGACACCCTTCAGCCCCCCCAAAAAACGAAACAAATCGTGTTCAGGCTAATTATTTGAGGCCGAGTCGACCTAGCGGAGACCCAGGTCAGTTACGGACACCAATTTAGCGCAAAAAAACGCGGGGTGCGGTATGTGTAGAGCTTCCTTTCGCGCCGTACGTAGCCAACCGTGTTTTAAACTCAGAGGTGTCGTGGTGGCGATGCTCATTTGAGGTAAACCCCAACCACATTCACTCCGCTCCCCACTCACCCCCATGTGGCAACAGCTGATGACGATTTTGACGACGATGCTATGAGTCACGTACGGGCAGCAGTATACCCCCACCCCCCAATCGTGTAGACGGTGGGGGAAGCTTCTGCACCCGACTCGATGGGTTGGGTCCCTTACCCACCCAGCAATTCCCTTCCTCCCCCACCCACCAACTCCCTCCCCCCTCACTCCCCACTATTGCTTTGTTAGCACCAACTTCCCCCAACCACATCTGCCCATAACACTGGTGGATAAAAGCCATCGACCCGCACCAGTTGTTTGACCACACTTTCAGAATATGTACCGACACAGAAGGAATCTGATTAACTTCATTTTTCACAGACGTCCATGAAACTTCTTCTTGGTTCTTTCGGTAAAGTCACGTAGAATGGAAATAATAAAATCATAAAAAATTATACAATAATTCTCACGACGTTTTGGCCACAACGGAAGTAGCCGTCCTCAGGTGGAGAGCAGGTCTGTCGAGTAGACAGAGTCTGAATGACAAGCCCCAGGCTTGGAGCGACTATTTAAGCTGGGATGGAGGGGCGAAGAGCGCCTTGACAAAAGAATTTGCATATCAAGATGAATGTAGCATATTTATGGGAAATGCAGATATGCAATTAGTACTACTTGTGAAATGCGTAGGAGGTTTGGCGAGGGATTTAGTCCATGAAACTACTTAACTTTTACCAGGTAAGGCCCAGCGGCTCTTTTTAAGAATCGACTAGGCCAGCACAAACGATAGCTCAACGAAGTAGCGGCTCAACATCATCATCACGTGGAAACTTCTAGCAGCCGCCAAACACTCTCAATGCGTAGATATTGTTTCTAAATGTGGAGGGGGAATAAAAAAAACGGAAGACCCGAAGACTAAATTCACGTGACCACTTGGGAGAGACAGAAAGACACACAAACTCCAAATACACAGCAGGCATCCATTGTTCGGGATCGAACCCACGACCTCCTGTATACCAGGCGAGGGAGGTGACATCTCCCAGCCACCGTGGCGCCCCCAAGTGGGAACGGGGTGAGAAAGTTACTTCAAATGATGCGAGACTAGAATCGGTACGGACGTAACAGATGCCACTCATCACTGAACATTCACCGTGGGCTAAGTTCATAACGTGATGCGTTAACTGCACACACAGCGCGAAGCCAAAGCTATGTACTGTATGTACGTTGAACTTTTCGCACCGTACGTAGCCCACCGTGCTGCGTGTGTGTGTTCAACTTCTTTCGCGCCGTACGTAGCCAAACAAGCACTTCTAAAGAAAGCAAATAATTAACGCTCTTTATTCAACCCCAGAAGATATCCTGACCCGAGTCTCAAGACTAATTGCCAAGAGGGGGGTAGCTGCTATACTGGGGTTTGTTTGACCATTTCCGCTCACGCCATACAAACTATATGTTTTTTTTATTTGTAAGTGCCCACTCTTAATAAGGAGTGCGCGTCATACGATGCCGGGAAACCGGGATGATTCTGGACTCGCACGGGCAGACAATGCTTGCGACGCAGTCCCTCCCTTGGTCAATCCACTGCTGGATGAAGGCCGTGGCGGTCTAGACACCCCTGACCTTGCCACACGATGATTGCAGTTCACGAACCCGCTTGCTATGCTGCAACACCGCAACACCCACCCCCCGTCCCCTCCATCTGAACGAGTTTCATCACACGTAGTAGCAGTAAACTATTTTTATTGTACAAGTTGTAAGGCACCCACTGAACTGCTATGTGGTAAGGGCCCATCCATTTCGTACGTACGCATAGATGGGGGGAGGGTGAAACCTTGATCATACATTGTCTACATTGGCCTTCAAAATGAGTTAGATAATCCGGCGGTGCTTAAACACGTTAACGTTATTCATTCTTGATCGTTTCTGCGTGGATTAAATATCGGCCGTTCTATACAATTCGGGGAGGGGGGGCGCCAAGCGTACGTACGCAGGTGGGGGGGGGGGTCGGTGTTAAAAGTACACGTGCGTACAGGGAGGGGGGTAAGGGTGAAGTTGACAGATGTTTGCGTACGTACTAAATGGATGGGGCCCCCTAGCTCTTTTTTAGAAGCGACCCCTGGCTAAAACAAATGATAGCTCAACAAAGTGGCGGCGCATTATCATCATCACGTGGAAATTTATAAGCAGCGGACAAATACTCTCAACGCGTCATGTTGATTTTAAATGAGGGAAAAACTGGGGGATTCGGAGAAAAATCCACACAATCACGGGGGGAAACAGAGAAACGCAACTCCAAATATGGAACAGGCATAGTAAGGGTTGCGATCGAACCCACGACCTCCTGCGTACCAGGCGAGGTGGTCAACATCTCCAAGCCACCGTGACGATGATGATAGAGACACTTAAAACTTCAAATATACCGCATCAGGCGGTCAGGGTCGGGATCGAACGCACGACCTCCTGCATACCAGGCGAGGTCGTCAACATCTCCTAGCCACCGTGGCGATGATGATAAGAGACCCGCAAACTTCAAATATACCGCAGCAGGCGGTCAGGGTCGGGATCGAACCCACGACCTCCTGCATACCAGGCGAGGTCGTCAACATCTCCTAGCCACCGTGGCGAGCAGGGACGATGACCTCGGTAGCAGGAGAGTCGCGGTTAACAAGCGCCAGCAAAAAATCCCCATTACGCAAGAACTCGGCAAAGCCAGCCAGAGGGGACTGGCGTCAAGATCCCAAGGCAAACAAGGAATGGGGGAAGGAGGGAGAGATAGAGGGGGAGGAGAGGGAGTCCAAAAGCCTCTTTCACAAGCTCATCCGAAAGCATCGCGTGATGCGGTAAAAAAACGATGGGGTGGGTCACCGCATCATCATCATCGTCGTCGCGCACACGTTTTCAGATGAGCCGCAGCTTCCGCGGCCGTCTGGAACGCTCTCTTTCTGCCCGGTATTAAGAAGCCGCTGGGCGCTGTGCCACTTTTGAATCATTATCATCATTACCATCTAGGATTGACAAACTAATTTGACTTAGAACTGGTTGTTGCGTTTCAATAGCCGTCTCCCCCCCCCCGCATCTACGATTCGCGCGACGTACGATGCAAAAAAAGTTCAACACAGACCACACATAGCATGGTTAGCTACGCGCGGTGCGAAAGAAGTTCAACATGCACACGCGCTCGCTCGCATTTCGGCCACGCAAGGGAGGCAAAGGCAACTATCACAAAGCTCCAGGGTGTCTCTTTGTCCACTCGTGTGGCGGGGGTGGTGTTGGGGGAAGCGGTGGCCCATCCTGCCTCCCCCTCCCCCACCAGAGTTCGACTCCAGGCCGAGGATAAACAATAATGTAGCGGCGGCAGAGGTCGCAAACGGGTTTTGATTCCTTACCCATACCCGGCCGCACCAGGGTCGCAAATGGGTACCCGTACCCTACCCGTACCCTACCCGAAACGAGTGACAAACGGTTACTCACCAGTGACTCACGGCCTATCCGTACCCGGCCGTACCAGGGTCGCAAACGGCTACCCGTACCCGGCCGGGTACGGGTAGCCGGGTATCGGGTAGGGTACGGGTATCGGGTACCCGGTTGCGACCTCTGAGCGGCGGGCGAGTTGATGATAACGTCTGTAACTGGCCCTATCGTGTTCCCCCTCTTACGCCACATTCATTCGTTAAACCCTCCCCCCCCCTCCTCCTCCTCCGCGACTGATCAGCATGGGGGGAAGTATGGTCAAGCAAGAGCACGTGACCGGACACGGGTGGAGTTATGGCTCCGGGAGTTTATGTAACTAAAGCGTGTAAAAAATTTACCCGTAAAAACAAAGTTTTTCACTATAAATCCTTTATATGCGTGGCATCGGGGCGGCTAGAGTCCTCTCGTCCTCTGGCTTGAGATGGCTGCCACCTATGGGTCAGATGATTGTCTGCCACCATTAAGCAATTGGTAATTAAATATTTTAAAAAATTTCCCTAAACAGTGTAAAATTTGGGAAAAATTTTTTCACGAAAATTCATTGTCACGCACAACGAGTCTGTGTGCAAAATGTCAGCTCGATTGGATCACGGGAAGTGGGTTAAAAAACGACCGAAAGATTTGCAGGTCGTAAGCAAGCAAGTGAACTTAATATAAAGGATTTAAAAATAAAGAGTCTCTCTGAACGGATCTTTAACTCTAGCGCCTTGCCTGCCGCTGTTCGCTTGCTACATTTTGGACATTGGACCAAAACCAAAGCCAAAATCAGCCACCCCCATCCGCTCCTCCTCTGTTTCGTGAACCGGGAAGGGAGAAACGGGAAGGGGTGGATGTGCGGTGGGGGTGGGACTGGTCCCGCAAGATGACTCCGTACAGATGGATTTCACAAACAAACCAAAAAAAATCCACAACTAAAACCCACCCACCCACATCCCGTCTTTTGTGCCCACCTCTTAATCCCAACAAACCTATAAGACCTAGATAATAGATCCCCCCCCCCACAGCCTGAACTGTTGGTACAAGTGCTGTTAGCGAGTAGCAGCACCTATGAAGGGCCTGCACTGTGGCACACGAGGGGGTGGGTGGCCAGCACCACGCCCGACCGCCTTTGTCTCCCCGGTGGCGATGTTAGCTACACACCGCATCAGGTGACTCATTCGAGGCCTAGTCTACCTAGGGGAGGAGGCCCAGGACCGGTTCAGATAATCGTCACCCGGTGTTGGCCGTGAGAGGGAATCGAACTTGGGTCCGCCTGGTTTACGTAGCCCTAACCGCTGCACCACCGCTCTACCAAAACCACCACCACAACCACACCGCGTGCATTGTTTCACGGCTCAAGGCTCGGCACAGATGGATTTAACAATTCATTCAACTCTTGTGCCGTCCACTTGACTTGTGACTATCACCCCACCCCGCTCACCGTGGCCACTCTGGCGAGCCGATCCTTTCAACTGGTCCGTTTCGCCAAGCAGCACTACTAACACGAGACTAGCCACCATCATCATCATCAACAATCAGTAGCCACGGTCATTCCACTGCTGGATGAGGGCCTCCCAAGCCACACGTTAGTCCAATCTTCCTGGCGGAACCTCGACGGGAAATACCGTCAACTGGTCCGGTTCGCCAAGCAGCACTGCTAACACGAGACTAGCCACCATCATCATCATTATCAGTAGCCATGGTCATTCCACTGCTGGATGAGGCACAATCCTCCTTATCCAACCCAATCCGCTGCCATCTCATCCCCGCGATCCGAGAGATTATCCCTCTCGGGATACGTGCAGAGAAGCCCCCGGCTAATGGATGCCACACAAAGACAAAGATTTGCCTCCCCCGTGTTGGGTGGAGGAAAGTGCGGTTAGTAAGCGAGTTGGAGCGCCTACGCAGGAGGCCGGGAACTGTGACACACACACACGAGGTGATGGTGGGTGGCTAGCACCACACCCGGCCGCCTTTGTCTCCCCCCCCCCACGAACAGCACCGGGTAATCTCTAATTCGAGGACGAGTGGTACCGGACCGGTTCGGATAACGGGGATCTCCAAATGTGGGTTCGTATCGAACCACTCAAAGCACAGCCCGTGAAACGAACTCGCTCCCCACAGAGATGCCACACACAGCAGCAAGTCTCTCCACCACCATCACCACCATTATCGTGCCGTTGTTTAGTTCGTTTAAGACGTTGAAATCCACCCTTCCCCCCCCCCTCACACGTGATATAGTATAGTTTGTTTAACGAGATTACGTTAATATCTAAGCGGATTTAACGTTAAAGCGCTCGCATCACCCATCATCACCAACGCCCATCACCACCATCATTACCATATCACCCATCACCACCACTATCATCCATAATCACCCATCATTACCATCACCACCCGTCACCGCCACCACTACCATCACCCATCATTACCATCATGACCACCCATCACCCCATCATCACCACAATGACCCATCACCGACATCACCACTATCACCCATAACCATCACCGACATCACCAACATAATCACCATCACCACTATCCTCATCACCACCACCACCATCATCACCACCCACCATCATCACCACCACCATCATCATCACCATCACAATCATCACCACCACCACCACAATCATCACCACCCACCACCATCATCATCACCACCCATCACAACCCCCATCATCACCACCCATCACCATCACCCTCACCACCACCCATCACCGCCACCACCATCGCCCGCCGCAACCGCCTCCATTTTACGTTCGGAGCGCACGCGGCCCTCCCATCCCCCCACGCCTCCTCCTCCCCTCCCAGAGCCTGCGACTCGCCGCTCGCTCGCGCTCCCGCACCACGAAGCCTTCGACGGAGAACATTCGTGTCCTTCACGTCGTTTCGTAACGACGGTTTCACGTTTATTTATCCAACAACAAAACGCCGCTCCATTTTAACACAAAAGCCGCGGCCGTACGCACTTGCATCGGCTTTTTTTGTTGTAAAGGTCAAATTGATTTATTTAGTTTTGATTTCACGTAAATCTATTGTTGGTAACATCGACGCACCGAAGGGAAGGTACATTTAATAACGTTAACAAAAACGTCGACGTTGTATTCGCCACGTGCGACTTTTTATTTTAAAACTCCCTTCGGCGCGAGAACGTGGGTGGTGGTGGTGCTGGTGAAAGCCTAGGCCTCTACGGGGCCTCGAACGAAGCCTCGGTCTTGCCTGACCAACCTCCCCGGTTGGTTGCGCGACGACCCCGGCGACGCCAACCCCTCCGGACCAGAGGGGTCGGGCGGGTCTCGTGAGGGGAAAAAAAAAATTTCCGCCCACGAACTCGAGTCGCACGACAAACGACAGCGAACGATCTCGCCGCTCGAACGGCGACGATTGCGACGAACGCGGCGCGGCTTTTGGTGTCCCTTTGGTCGTCGAAGTCGTTACCTGTACTCGGCAGACGTGTCGGACATTTTCCCTCGCAGCTTCGCGGCAAAACGGAAAAGAAGGGCGGCCCGGTCCGCGCAGCGATACTTTATGTGAAGCGGCCGCGACCCACCCCCACCCACCAGCTCAGCAATGATGGGGTGGGTGGTTATTTAAATCACCGCAAATTAAATCGTTTTTAAAATAAATATACTTTGGTGGGTGAGAAAATATTAAATCGTTTCGAGTGTTGGGGGAGGAGGGGTTGAGAGTTTGCGTGAGAAATAAATCTCGGGTTTTTTTTATGATGTGTGTTAGCGCACTATTTCTTTTCAGAGGAGGTTTTTTTTGTGTGCGCACGTGTGGCGTTCGTCGGGTCGTGATGCGGCCTCGCCCGGGCTCCATTTAATGCGCGTGACGTCACCGGGATTGTGATTTTTTTTATTTATTTTTTTTCAATTCACAATCTGGAACTGAGGGGAAATTCGACTTAAAAGAGCCACGGAGAGACAAATTCCACCAAACCGAGGCTCCCCTTTTAGAAGTTAACGTTTTAATTTCCGTCAAATGGACCGTTATTTTTTTTATTTATAAAAAAAGGAAAAATATGCGGATTCACGTGACCCACCGTCAAGTCTCACCGTCTCACTCAATCACTCACTCATTCACTCACTCATTCATTCACTCACTCATTCACTCACTCAATCACTCATTCACTCATTCATTCACTCATTCACTCACCGTCTCACTCAGTCACTCATCACTTCACTCATTCACTCATCATTTCACTCATTCACTCACTCATTCACTCATTCACTCACTCATTCACTCACCGTCTCACTCAGTCACTCATCACTTCACTCATTCACTCATCATTTCACTCATTCACTCACTCATTCACTCATTCACTCACCGTCTCACTCATTCACTCACTCATTCACTCATCACTTCACTCATTCACTCACTCATTCACTCACCGTCTCACTCAGTCACTCATCACTTCACTCATTCACTCATCATTTCACTCATTCACTCACTCATTCACTCATTCACTCACCGTCTCACTCATTCACTCACTCATTCACTCATCATTTCACTCAATCACTCTCTCATTCACTCATTCACTCACGATTTCACTCACTCACCAACCATCTCACTCATTCACTCACTCATTCACTCATAATTTTACTAATTCACTCACCAATTATCACACTCATTCACTCACCATCTCACCCACCATCACACTCATGACTCACTCACCATCTCACTCGCCATCTCGCTCACTCACCAACTCAACCATTCAATCACCATGTCACTCATTGACTCACCGTCTCATTCATCATCTCACTCACCCACCCACCATCTCACTCTTTCACTCACTCAGTCACCATCTCACTCATTCACTCACCACCTCACCCATTCACTCACTGTCTCACTCATCATCTCATTCAATCGCCATTTCACTCATTCACTCACCCACCATCTCACTTATTAGCTCACCCATCAACTCACTCAACCACTCATTCACTCACCCACCATCTCACCATCTCACTCACCATCTCGCTCACTCATTCACTATCTCACTCATTCACTCACCGTCTCATCTCATTCAATCACCATTTCACTTACCATCTCACTCACCATCTCACTCACCATCTCACTCACCCATCAGCTCACCCATTCACTCACCCACCATCTCACTTAATAACTCACCGACCACCTCACTCAACCATTAATTCACCCACCCACCATCTCACTCAACTACTCATTCACTCACCCACCATCTTACTCATTAACTCACCCACAATCTCATTCAGCCACTCATTCACCCACCGTCTCACTCATTCACTAAACAACCATCTCACTCAACCATTCATTCACTCACCCACCATCTTACTCATTCACTCACCCACCATCTCATCCAACCACTCATTAACTCACCCACAATCTCATTCAGCCACTCATTCACCCACCGTCTCACTCATTCACTAAACAACCATCTCATCCAACCACTCATTCACTCACCCACAATCTCATTCAGCCACTCATTCACCCACCGTCTCACTCATTCACTAAACAACCATCTCACTCAACCATTCATTCACTCACCCACCATCTTACTCATTCACTCACCCACCGTCTCATCCAACCACTCATTCACTCACCCACCATCTCATTCAACCACCATCTCACTCATTCACTCACCCACAATCTCATTCAGCCACTCATTCACCCACCGTCTCACTCATTCACTAAACAACCATCTCACTCAACCATTCATTCACTCACCCACCATCTTACTCATTCACTCACCCACCGTCTCATCCAACCACTCATTAACTCACCCACAATCTCATTCAGCCACTCATTCACCCACCGTCTCACTCATTCACTAAACAACCATCTCACTCAACCATTCATTCACTCACCCACCATCTTACTCATTCACTCACCCACCGTCTCATCCAACCACTCATTCACTCACCCACCATCTCATTCAACCACCATCTCACTCATTCACTCACCAACCATCTCACTCAACCATCCATTCACTCACCCACCATCTCATTCAACTGTGCGCCCGATAACGCACCTGCATTGTCTTTGAAACTGATTGGTCTGCACACCAGAGACAGCTTTCCTTAGAGCCTAGTCTCATATGGTGTTCGACCAGATGACGCCAAAAGGCGCACAACTCAAAGACAATGCACCATCACCGTATGAGAGCTCGGGGTAAGAATTTACAAAGTCAATGCATAAAGTATCAGAGTCTTGTTTTTTGTTTGCATTTGACTGCAAGTATTGTGGTCAATGTAGTAAGCATGATTCCTTGCAAAAGGTGTCAGTTTTGTTGCCAGAAAAAGGGGAAAACCCCCTATTAGTATATTTTGGTACTGGCAAAGGAGGTCCCATGATGTAACCTGGAGGCGCTTTAACGATTTGTCTAGCCATCGCATGAATGGCAGCATTCTGCGATGGCTGTCGACCGGGGAATTCAGAAACAGCAACCGCTGTCCCGTTGGTGATTCAATACACCCCTGGCCGATGAGAATTTTCAAGGGCATCTTGCCTAGAAAATCGGTGCCCAGCAAACAATATATGTCCTTCCAAACAGATTCCCCCTATTTGCACAGAGGCCAGCATCCGACCCATTGTGCCCAGACCCTCCCCCCCCCCCCCGTTAGCTTCCACTCAAGCGCTCTCCATGGGGGTAAGAGGATCGGACGACGAAGGCAACGTACGAAACACAGCCTCGGAGACCATAGTCGCAACGGCCCCCGTGTCTATCAACAGACGAACCTGGATCTCCTGGATTAACCCCATAACTGCTGAGGAACCCGCCGTGGCGCCCACAACGCGATGAGCCAGAGCCAGAGGTCGCAACCGGGTACCCGATACCCGTACCCTACCCGATACCCGGCTACCTGTGTAGTGACATAAGAAGGGAGGGGCTGCTGGGGGCTCTGGGTTCCCAGGTGGGTCCAGACGCTAAGCCTCTGGGCGCCAGGCGTTGAGTTCCCAGGGGGTCCAGACGCTTAATCCCCTTGGCGCCGCCAAAGGGGGGGGCTGTGTGTGCTCTGTGGGATATCTGGGGGCGCACACGGCCCCACCCCTCGTTGTACCAGGCATAAAAGGAGAGCTCCCTGGACGATCGGGGCCCAGTTGTAACTCAAGACCCAAGACCCACGACCAGCCATCTGAAGACCCGGGGATGCTGTGAGAGCCAGCGCTGGGACTCTGGAACTCCCGACTCTACGACCTTGTGAGGGCGAGTTCCGGAGCGTAGCCAGAGTAGAGTACCTAGGCTGTAACAGAGTATCAGGACAGTTGGACTGTTGGACTGTTGGAGTGTTGTATTGTAATAAAGAAGTTACCTCTACAAGTGTCTCCGGAACCTGTTACATTTGGCGTCAGAAGTGGCAATGGAGACAAGAAGTAAGCCACGTACCTTCAGTCCTGACGGCGATGTTGAGGAGCAAGCGGCGACGGGGCAGCCAACTCGGGCCGACAGCGACGCTGCACCGCCGGCTCAGCAGTCGTCCACCATACCTGCCGATCTTCCTCCAGCGTCGGGAGCAGCAATGGAGGAAACGCTGCTTCGCCTCACCGAGCTGCTCCACGCCACCGTCTCCATCCTGGACGACATGCGTCGCTCACAGGCGGAGACAGCAGGGAGAGAGGAGGCGCAGCGGCCGCACCATCCCGCCGGCTCCCACACAAAGATGGCGGCCGTTCCCGCCGCAAATACATCCGGGTGTGTCGTCACTTCTGCGGGGGGAGCAGTGGCCGCTGGGAGCGACGTCACTTCCGGGCCCAGCGTGGGCCAACCCGATGACGCCGCGTCATCAGCGCTGCGTCCCTCACCGCCGGGTGACAGCGCTGCGAACGCGAAGCCAGCTTCAGCCGGGTTGCCAGGCAACGAAAGCTTGGCTCACGTCCAGCAACGCCTGCCGGCACTCAAGGCATTTTCTTCAGAGGGGGGTGAGTGGGCAGCGTTCGAACGCCGGTTCGTCTCTCTTATAGAGACGTCCGGCTGGTCGGAGTATGAAGCGCTCCAAGGCCTCCCGGCCATGCTCGACGACGACTCCCTCGCAGCACTCCTTACTGTGCCACGCGCAAAACGTGCCACGCTCACGGATGCCCTTCATCAGATGCGGCTGATTTATGGACCCCCATCCGAAGCACGTCACCGCTTCGATGCGAGGAGGAAGAAGGCCTCCGAGTCGGCGATGGGGTACCGCAGCGCGCTGCTGGCCATGGCAAAGGTTGCCTACCCTCGCATGGATGAAGACGCTGTGGAGTCACTCGTGCTGCAGAAGCTCATGAGCTTGGCCCGCCAGCTTCGAGTTGCCATGCCGACAGCCGACGACGACGACGACTTCACGTCGCTACGTGCTGCCAGGTGCATCCAAGCACACCTACATTGCGATGAGGACACGACCATCGCCGCCTGCGCAGGCCCACCTGATGCACAAGCCTATGACGTGCATTCGGGGCCTCATCAGGCCTTCGCAGCAACAGAAAATCGCGGATCGTCCAACTGGCGATCCCAGCGAGATCACCACCAGCGGGACCGGCCAACCTCGCGCCAGGACGGAGCGTCCATCGTCTGCCACAACTGTGGCCTTCGGGGCCATGTGGCGTCCGGCTGCCGGGTCCCCCGACGCCGGACTTCAGGACCTCCGGCGCCTCGGCCACCACCGTATCCTCGGCATACCCAGGCGAGTCACGACACCTCGCACTCTCGGCCCCCACTTACAACAAGCACGCACCCTCACACCACACAGGGGGGTCATGCTTCTGAGGAGGGGGATTCGGGCCCATCATTGAACAACCGGGCGCTCGGACCGGGTCAATGGTCCGAGTTGGCCCATAGGGTCGTTGCCGCTGCGGCAGGGTCCTCTGCCGTAGTGGGTTCCATCGAGGGCGTTGATGTTCGTATGTTGATCGATACGGGTGCGTCGGCGACCATCATTTCAGACATAATTTATAACATTTTGCCCGATATATGCCGTCCCTTGCAGCCAGTTGATGTGCCATGCTATGCCGCAAATGGGGGTTCGTTGGGCATCACCGGACGGATCAATGCTCAGATCCGCATTGCTGACGTCCAATTAGTTGGGCCCATTTTGGTCTCATCAACCCTCGCCGTTCCGTGCCTCCTCGGAACAGATTTCTTGGGGAAGATGCCCATTAAAATTCTCATTAACAAAGGGTGTATTGAGCTCCCCTCCGGCCGACGCATGGCCTTCCTACCCACACCCACTCGGTTGCACTCCGCATCTACGACGGTGCAGGCGTTGGCGGCGTGCACAATTCACATTCCTCCTGGCTCTCAGATGTTAGTTCCCCTCCGGTTTCGTAAACCCCTTGATTACGACGCGTTCATGGGGGGTGCTGTGATCGGGCCTTCGCGTTCAGCTGAGCGGGTGTCGGACCTCGTGTGTGCACAAACGCTCGTGCGAAGCGACCACGACCCCTTTATCCAGGTCCTTAACGCGGGATTGGAAACGGCCGTTATCTGTCAGGGAATGGTGCTTGCTCACGCGACGCCAGCCCCGCCAGAAGATGTGATCGTGGGTCACGTAGGGGGCGAGTTCTCTTCCGTTGCCAAGCCAGGTCCTGACACAGGATGGCTCGACGCGCTTTGCTCCACTTCTGCCGATTTGTCACCATTACAACATGCTAAATTACGCACGCTGCTGAGCGATTTCGCCGACGTTTTCAGTCAAAGCAAATTCGACATTGGCTGCACTAAATTGCTAAGCCACCACATCGACACGGGTGATGCCGCTCCAATTCGTCAAAACCCATTCCGGTTGAGCCCGGCCGAAAAGGAACATGTACGGGTGGCCGTCAACGATATGTTGGCGGCCGATGTCATTGCGCCATCAAATAGCCCATGGGGGGCGCCGATCGTTCTTGTTAAGAAGCACGACGGGAGCCTCCGCTTTTGTGTTGACTTCAGGAAACTTAATAAGATTTCGGTGGCCGACGCCTACCCGCTTCCCAGGATGGACGAGTCGCTCGATGCCTTAGCAGGTGCGCATTACTTCTCCACCTTGGATCTCCTCTCGGGGTTTTGGCAGCTACCCCTTGATGACGCATCCAAACCAAAGACGGCCTTTCGCACGCCGCAGGGACTGTTCCAATTCAACAGACTTCCCATGGGTCTTCACTCGGCCCCGGCGACGTTCCAGCGCCTGATGGAGCTGGTCCTCGCTGGGCTCCAGTGGGATTCTTGCCTAATCTACCTCGACGATGTAATCGTGTTCAGCAAAACTTTTGATGAACACCTCACGCGATTGAAGGCAGTTTTCCTTAAAATGCGAGCGGCTAACCTCAAATTCAAACCGCAAAAATGCCACCTCATGAGGGATTCGGTTCGTTATTTGGGCCATATTGTCAGCCGCTCGGGAATTGCCACGGACCCCGAAAAGACAAATTGCGTGCGCTCATGGCCAACTCCTACCTCTGTTGGGGAGGTGCGGAGTTTTATCGGCTTCGCCTCATATTATCGACGATTTGTTGCGGGATTCGCATCTATTGCGAAGCCCCTCCACGCATTAACGGCCAAAGGGGTCAAATTCCGATGGGGAGAGTTAGAACAGGCATCATTCAATGCCGTCCGAAAAGCACTGGTCGATGCTCCTACCCTGTCTTATCCAGATTTTACCACTCCGTTCATTCTGGATACAGACGCCAGCAACACCGGAATTGGAGGGGTGCTGTCGCAAATTGTCAATGGAGTGGAGCGCGTCGTCGCCTATGGCAGCAGGGTGCTGTCGCCCGCGGAGCAACGTTACTGCGTGACGCGCCGCGAATTGCTTGCTATCGTTTTTTTCATAAAGCAGTACAGGCCATACGTGTATGGCAGGCATTTCACAGTACGCTCCGACCACGCGGCGCTACAATACGCCTTGCGAGTGGACCAACCATCTGGACAGCTCTCGCGTTGGCTCGAGATCCTCCAGGACTTTGCGTTCACTGTCATTTACCGCAAGGGGATTCAACACGGGAACGCCGACGGGTTGTCGCGACTGCCGAACAATGGGCGCTGTGCTTGTTTTTTGGGTGCGGGGCGTTGTAGGCAGCCTGACGGGGTACCGCCCCCATCCCTTGCGGCCGCGGCCGGGGATGGGGTCGGGGACCACGGGGCTCCCTCCACGCAAGTTCCGCAGGACGCATTGCTGGGCCTCGGGTTGGACGACTGGGGACGTCTTCAGATGGAAGACGTCTCCCTCCTCAAATTGAGACGCCGCGCTAGGGATGCCGAGGGTCACAGGGGGCAGGGGGGCCCCGTATCATATGTCATCCGGGAAGGCGTCCTCATGCATTGGGATGGGGGGTCCCAATCCCACACATTGGTGGTGCCCACCTCCCTGCGGGGGCGACTTGTGTGGGAAACCCACAGTCGCCTCTTGCACTTGGGTGTTCAGAAAACACTAGCTAAAATCCAATTGGAATTTTTCTGGCCGGGCATGGCAAACGATGTGGCTGACCTTGTGCAAGGTTGCACAGAATGTGCACGGCGGAAACCACCTGCTAGGCCGTCCTGCCCGCCGCTCCAATCCATTAAAGTTTCCCGGGTCAATGAGATCGTCGCATTGGATATTTTGGGTCCGTTTCCCGCTACTCCTCGGGGTAATAAGTACCTTTTGGTTGGGGTCGAATATTTTACCCGATGGGCCATGGCCTGGCCACTCCCCAACCAGTCTGCAGCAGCCATTACAGAGGCCTTTTTCCAGGGCTACGTCCTGGACAAGGGTGCTCCCGAACGCCTGCTGACCGACCAAGGGAAAAATTTCTCTTCCACCCTGTTGCGGGATGTGTGCAACCTGCTAGGGACACACAAAATTCGCACCTCGCCATATCACCCCCAGACTGACGGTATGGTCGAGCGATTACATAGGACACTTACCTCCATGCTAAGCCACCAGGTGTCTGAGTCACAGACTGATTGGGATCTCCACATACCTGGTGTCTTGGCCGCCTATAGAATGGCGCCCCATGCTGCCACGGGGTACTCGCCATTCTATCTAATGTATGGTAGGGAGGTTTGCCCCCCAATCGACGTACAATTGCACATTAAACAGCCCGCACCTAAGGCTAAGATTGCCGACCACATCCGTGCTAATGTGCGTCGTCTCGTAGATGCCCGGGAGGCTGCTCAAAATAACTCAGAAGCCCGTCAGCTTGCCAACGAGCGGTTGCGGAATCTCCGCACATCCCGCCACGTTTGGGTAGAAGGGGACCGCGCCTGGCTCCACTGCCCGCAGGTACCATTGGCTACTTCCTCAAAACTGCTTAAGCCTTGGAGAGGGCCGGTTGTTATTATTCGCGTTCTCCGCCCGCAGTGTGTCAGGATCCAGCATGGCAAGCGACGTTGGTTCGTGCACCCGTCACGTCTAAAACCTTACATTCAACCCTACACACCTCCTTCACATCTCCGGGGCCGAGAGCGCGACATGTCTGACGAGTCGCGCCGCGATGATGCTGCTCCTAACTCTCGGGCAGGTCCCGCTGCCCCGCCCTCAGGTGCCTTGGGAATGAAATCCGCCACGGCCGACCCAGCGGGAACAAGCTTGCCCGCGGGATCAGCGACCCAGGACACAAGCGCAACAGCGGGTCGTCGGTCCCCTCCTGCCTCCGTCGCGACCGATGGACCTGCCACTCGGACTCGCTCAAAACTCAAACGATTTTCATGACCCCCGCCCACGAACTCTCGTCCCAACGCGACGCCACTCACTTTTCCATCATGTATAGTGGGCGATTGGGGCGTGCGTTCATCCTGCATATATGTGTTTATACAGTGTTGTTCTGCATCGGTGACCACAGGAGGGGGAGAGGCGCTTTCTTCTCATTTTTTTTTCTTGATTTGTCACACACTCATTCTGATGGCTAACAAATAATTTCTTGTACAATTGTATTTTTTCTTGACAGCCGGGTCGGCTGGAGGCTACGTAGAGGGGGGTAATGTAGTGACATAAGAAGGGAGGGGCTGCTGGGGGCTCTGGGTTCCCAGGTGGGTCCAGACGCTAAGCCTCTGGGCGCCAGGCGTTGAGTTCCCAGGGGGTCCAGACGCTTAATCCCCTTGGCGCCGCCAAAGGGGGGGGCTGTGTGTGCTCTGTGGGATATCTGGGGGCGCACACGGCCCCACCCCTCGTTGTACCAGGCATAAAAGGAGAGCTCCCTGGACGATCGGGGCCCAGTTGTAACTCAAGACCCAAGACCCACGACCAGCCATCTGAAGACCCGGGGATGCTGTGAGAGCCAGCGCTGGGACTCTGGAACTCCCGACTCTACGACCTTGTGAGGGCGAGTTCCGGAGCGTAGCCAGAGTAGAGTACCTAGGCTGTAACAGAGTATCAGGACAGTTGGACTGTTGGACTGTTGGAGTGTTGTATTGTAATAAAGAAGTTACCTCTACAAGTGTCTCCGGAACCTGTTACACCTGTACCCGGCCGGGTACGGGTAGCCGTTTGCGGCCCTGGTGTGGCCGGGTACGGGTAGGCCGTGAGTCACTGGTGAGTCACCATTTGTCACTCATTTCGGGTCGCAAACGGCTACCCGTAACCGTACCCGGCCGGGTACGGGTAGCTGGGTATCGGGTAGGGTACGGGTATCGGGGGGTACCCGGTTGCGACCTCTGGCCTGGGGTGCCATTCCCGTGCTGATGGGTGCAGGCCAGCGCTACTTCCCCCCTCCGTTCCGCGGGCGAAGGAGGCACACGCAATGCTCGCCCACGGCCGGCTCCGTTGCACCGGCCGCCACCGCCGGCCAGTCGTTAGGGTTGAGATGCGCTTGGATGCCGCGGGCCACCTGCAGAAGAGAAGTCGGGTCGTCTTCCTCTGCCACCGCGAGGGTGACCCCCAACTCCCGAGCCAAGGAGAGAAGCCGCTCCAAGGCCAGGGAATCCAAGGCGACTCTGTCCATGCGAGGGAAGGCCTCGTGCCCCAAGGCGAGGAGCGCCCTGCGTTAGGCCAGCCGCGTCTCGCTCTCACCCCGTCGCCGCAGCTTGAAATCTTCTCCGAACTTTAGGCGGGGGATCAGAAATAGCGGCCATCTCGGTGTGGGCGGCGCGTGCGAGGGTCGCTCTATCCGACTCGAGGATGGCGAAAAAGCGGCTAACGAGTCGTCGTCGAGGGCCGTGGGAAGAGCTTGGAGCGCCTCCCGGGATGTCCACCCCACCGAGATGTAGGCGGCCTCGAATCGACGACGAAAATGCGTCCAATCTCCACCTGCAGCAGTGAACTGATGCACCTGCAGCAGTGAACTGATGCACCTGCAGCAGTGAACTGACGCACCGGCGGCAGCCGTCGGAACTTGGGAACGACTTCCACCTTGGAACCCGGCGGCTGCTTCTGCGGCGCGGGCCGATCGCCCGAAATGGCGGACGAGTGGAGCATGGCTGCAACCCGCGGAATGGCGGGAAGGTCCAGCGCTCCAGTCGCCTTGGTCATGACAGCGGCGGGAAGTGCGTCTTGGCGTCAAAAACATGAGCGGCGGCTGACAGCAACCTCGCCAGGTGATCGGCGATGTCCAGCCAGCTCTGCGGAGGAGGTGGCTGGGCTGGACTCGCCATGCACTCCTGAGTGGCAGAGGTCGCAAACGGGTTTTGATTCCTTACCCGTACCCGGCCGCACCAGGGTCGCAAATGGGTACCCGTACCCGGCCAGGTACGGGTAGCCGTTCCCTACCCGTACCCTACCCGAAATGAGTGACAAACGGTTACTCACCAGTGACTCACGGCCTATCCGTACCCGCCCGCACCAGGGTCGCAAACGGCTACCCGTAGCCGGGTATCGGGTAGGGTACGGGTATCGGGTACCCGGTTGCGACCTCTGCTCCTGAGCCGACTGAAGCACGTCGTCTGAGCGAGCGCTCGGAGCTCCGGCAATCGGAGCTGTAGGAGGGACGACGTCTTGGTCGGCGTCGTCATCACCGGACGACGCAACAGGTGCGTTCTTACGTTCGTTGGCACTTCTAACACCAAATGTAGAGTCTTCAAAAATGTCTCACACCGACACGTTGTAACAAGTCACCTGCTTAGACTTTATTCAGCTGTTCTTGCACCAGCTGTAGGCACACCTATAACTACGCTTGGCGTGCAGTGCCAACCCCTACAGGACAGGGTGTGGGAATGCCGGCCGTAGGTATGGGGTTACTAAAGGTCATGGCACTCTCGTTAACCCGAGAGGACACGTGACCGGTTACGTCTACAAAGTGGCCCAGTGGGAGGGGCTAGGGGTGGTCACGTGGTTAGCATCCAGATCCTTCCCGAGGTTTCTGCAAGGTGGGCGTGTGTTCTACGGGACCGTCCATAAATGACGTCATGCACCTAGGGGGCGGGGGGTCAGACATTTGTGACGATGTGTGACGCGGGGGGGGGGGGTTTGAGAAATGTGACGTCACATTAAAATGCGCAACTTTAAATAAATATAAACAACATGTTCTACTTAGTTAAATAGACTTTTTGATAAATGTTTTCTCCTACAACATCAGAGTGCAGCGCCACATTGAATACGAACTACAATGAACGTGTTGTTTATATTTATTTAAAGTCGCGCATTTTGATGTGACGTCACATTTCTCCCCCCCCCCCCACCTCGTCACACATCGTCACAAATGTCTGACCCCCACCCTCCCCCCTAGGTGCGTGACGTCATTTATGGACGGCCCCTTCCTAATTCTAGATTTGAAGCTTTCGTGACTGCAAGGATCCATATTCTTTAGGGTTTTTCGGTAAAGTCACGTGTTGCCTCCGAAACGTCGTGATTTTTATTTAATTTTTATTTTACTTTTTGTTAATTAAAACATTTTTACCCACGTGACTTTACCGAAAAAACCTAAGAATATGGCCCCTTTTAAAATCCTTTATTAAATCCTTTATATTAAGTTCACTTGCTTGCTTGCGCGCTTACGACCGTGCAAATCTTTCGGTCGTTTTTTAACCCACTTCCCGTGATCCAATCGAGCTGACATTTTGCACACAGACTCGTTGTGCGTGACAATGCATTTTCGTGAAAAATGTTTTCCAAAATTTTACACTTTTTAGGAAAAAAAAATTATATGTAATTACCAATTGCTTAATGGTGGCAAGCAATCATCTGACCCATAGGTGGCAGCCATCTCAAGCCAGAGGACGAGAGGACTCTAGCCGCCACGCATATGAAGGATTCATAGTGAAAAACTTTGTTTTTACGAGTTAATTTTTTAATTGGCCGTGTCGTGTGGTGGCGGGTTTAACGACACAACAACATATTTATCTAACCCTCCCAAAAAACCCTCTATAATGAATGAAACACAACTTGCACGCGGACATTTCGTCTGTCGACAAAGAGCTTCATAGCTCCTCGGATTCCCTCCCCGCTGCACGCTCTGGAGAAGGGCCATTGCCCCGAAACGTCGACGGACGTGCGCTGCTGACGACACACCGCCGTGAACGCACGGCTGCGTCGTGACATCACCCGTGCGTCGTGACGTCATCGCGTCGCTCCACGCGTCGTGACGTCGTCACGCACGGTGACGTCACGCTCCAATCGGCCTTTTGTTCCTTCACTCGCAAACCGCGCGATGACGTCACGCCGCCTCGCGGTTTGTTTTTTATCCCCGTCTCGAAACTTCGTGACGCCACGCGCAGCGGCGCGGTGACGTCATTCCGCAAACAGCACCGATTCTCCACGCGACGTGGCGTCATCACAACCACGGTGACGTCACGCTAAACAACCGTCTTCTCGAGATGGCGTGACGTCACCACGCTAGGTTATGATGCCATGACGTCTCAATCTTAGCGTCGGATGGGATCGTCACCACGCGTCTGACGTCATCACACTTACACGGTGACGTGACACCACAATTCTCTTTTAACCTTCTCGAAGCCGTCGTCATCACGTGGCGTGACGTCACCCTCGGACACCGAACGCGGTGACGTCATTCCGCAAACAGCAACTTAAGTCTCGCGCGGCATGACGCAATACGCGCGGTTGACGTCACGCACAAAATCCGTCTCCACGCCTTCTCACAAACGGCGTGACGTCACCACGCTCCGGTTGTGCGAGGGTGACGTCACGCCGCAATCTCAGCGGTGACGTCACCACGGCGCTTGTGCCAGGCAAGGTGCACGTTTAAGGCCAATTGTCGAACGCCCGCCGACAGGTAACGGGCTGACCCAGCAGGTGTCACGGATCGACCGACACGCCCGGCCGCCTTTGTCTCTCCCCCAGTGGCGATGTTTGCTACACACCGCACCAGGTACTCATTTGAGGCTGAGTCGACCTAGGGCAGGAGACTCAGGACCGGTTCGAGATAATCGTCTCTACTGGCTTTTGGCCGTGAGCGGGAATCGAACTCGGGGCCGCCAGGTTCGTAGCGCTAATCGCTGCACCACCGCTCCCCACGTGGTTGCAGACGCACGCGCGCGGTGACGTCACGCCACAATCCGCCTTCCCTGTTCCCGCCAAACGGTGTGACGTCATCAAGCGCGATGACGCCACCGCGTCGGTACGGCCGCGCCGCGACGTCACCGCGCACGGGTGACGCGCGGTCAGCCGTGCGCGGTGACGTCACGACGCACTGTTAACTCCTCCCCCTCTCTAACCACGCCCCCCTTTAACCCCTCCCCTTCCTCCCTCTAGCCCCGCCCCTCCATCCTCTATAACCCGGCCTCTCCCCCCGTCCCTCTCTCTAGCCCCTCCCCTTCCTCCCTCTCTCTCACCTTTCCCCCCCTCTCTCTCTCTCTAACCCCTCCCCTTCCTCCCCCTCTCTCACTTCGCTCCTCCCCCTTCTCTCTTTAGCTCCTCCCATTATCGCCCCTCTCTCTCTCTAACCCCTCCCCTCCCTCTCTCTCTCCTCGCCCCTCCCCCTTCTCTCTTTAACCCGGCCTTCCCCCCCTCTCTCTCTCTAGCCCCTCCCCTTCCTCCCTCTCTCTCACCTCGCCCCTCCCCCTTCTCTCTTTAACTCCGCCCATTTCCGCCCCTTCCTCTCTCTAACCACGCCCATAACCTCTCTTCGAGATTTGAAGCTTTCGTGACTGCAAGTATTCATATTCTTAGGTTTTTTTCGGTAAAGTCACGTAGGTAAAAAATTAAAATTAATAAAAGTTAAATAAAAATAAAATTTAAATTTAAAATATGTATTTTTATTTTACTTTTATTAATTTTAATTTTTTACCTACGTGACTTTACCGAAAAAACCTAAGAACATAACCTCTCTCTCTAGCCCCGCCCATCCCTCTCTCTAGCCCCTCCTCTTCCCCCCCCTCGCCCCTCCCCCTTCTATCTTTAACTCCGCCCATTTCCGCCCTTCCCTCTCTCTAAGCCCCTCCCCTTCCTCCCCATCTCTCTCCTAGCCCCTCCCCCTCTCGCCCTCTCTCCTTTCCCCCTCCGCCGCCATCGACGCCGCCGCGACGTCGTCTCCCTCAGAATGGTGAGGAGCAAACCGCGCGCGACAAAATCCATCGCCATCCGCCTCCATCGCCGCGTTTAATCGCGACCGGGACACACCCCGAGTTCGCCCATCGTGGATCCGCGTCGCGATATCGACGCTTTATCGTTTTAATTTCCTTTTTAAAACAAAACTTTGAGGGGAGAAAAATTCTCCGACCGCCTCCCCCCACCCCCATTGCCCACAGCGGTTGAAGCCTTTCCTCGTAGGCCGCAATTGCGGTAACAGTCGCGGCCTGTCTGAGGAGATTCACGTTTGGCTGCTTTTATCTCTTCGCTCATCACCACCATCATCACCATCATCACCACCATCATCATCACCATCATGACCATCATCATCACCATCATCACCATCATCACCATCATCATCACCATCATCATCACCACCATCATCACCACCATCACCACCATCATCATCACCATCATCACCACCATCATCACCATCATCACCATCATCACCATCATCACCACCATCATCACCATCATCACCACCCGTCCATTCGTTGCTCTATCCACTGCTCGACGATTTCGCTTCCGAAACGAGCCGGCACATTCAGATTTTGACTATAAAGACGGCCTCGCTCGCCTCGCACTCACCACGACCACTCCAGCAGTAGACGGAGCACTGCCTCATACGTCACGACTACAGTAGAGTGACGTGGGGGGGGTGACATCATCCAGCAGTAGACGAAGCACTGTCTCATACGTCACGACTACAGTAGAGTGACGTGGGGGGGGGTGACATCATCCAGCAGTAGACGAAGCACTGTCTCTTACGTCACGACTACAGTAGAGTGACGTGGGGAGGGGGTGACATCATCCAGCAGTAGACGAAGCACTGTCTCTTACGTCACGACTACAGTAGAGTGACGTGGGGGGAGGGGGGTGACATCATCCAGCAGTAGACGAAGCACTGTCTCTTACGTCACGACTACAGTAGAGTGACGTGGGGGGAGGGGGGTGACATCATCCAGCAGTAGACGAAGCACTGTCTCATACGTCACGACTACAGTAGAGTGACGTGGGGAGGGGGGTGACATCATCCAGCAGTAGACGAAGCACTGCCTCTAAGAGTGAGATGATGATGGGTGATGATGGGTGGTGGTGGTGATGGTGGTGGTGGACTATGCTCTCTCTCTCGAGGCCCGTGGTTCGAAACGTCGCCTGTGAATTGGTCGATTCGGTGACCGCGAGTGTGACTTGTCAGACTTCAAATATTTTGACTGAGGCATCTACACACACGCGTGGTGCTTCAAAAACATGTTAACACTTACATGGGACTATCGTTTTTTAATGAGAAAACAATCGTAAGACGATGACATGTAACGTTTATAGCTTCAAAGAGTATCCCATTTGTTCGCCAGCGTTGTCAACAGCACGTCTGGAATCTTCTCCAGCTGGTCTTCGAAGCCTGGAGACGCAACATTTGTTGTTGTGCTGCTGTTGCAAATGCTCAGCAGCAGAAGCGTTAACATTTTTTTGAAGCACTCTGTATGTAGTGTATAGTGTGTAGTAGAGGGTGCTTCATAAAAATATTAACACTTGTATGGGACTATCGTTTTTAATGGCAAAAGAAGTGTAATGTGATAACGTGTAATATTAACATGATAACATGTAATATTAACATGATAACATGTAATATTAACATGTAATATTAATAGCTTCAAAAAGTTAAAGGGTCTCCCACTTGTTCACCATCATTGTCAACAGCACGTCTGGAATCTTCTCCAGATGGTCTCCGAAGCCTGGAGACGCAACATTCGTTGTTGTGGTGCTGTTGCAAATTCTCAGCAGCAGAAGCGTTAACATTTTTAACGTGAAGCACACCTCTATATTATAATGTGAGTTGTGTATCTGTGCGATTGTGTCAAAGTTGTTGTTAGCTGCGCTACGAAGCCGGCAGTCGATCCGAGTTCGAACCCCGCTCTCGGTCAGCCACTGCTGACGATTACACTGGTCAACATTTGCAGCTGTTTCAGACTAATTTCAGGGTGCTGATTCCAAATCTGATCTCAGATTTGCTCTATCACGTCTCATTTTTATGCTATCGGCATACCCCATTTTCATTTATTTTACCCGAAATTAACTCTGTCACTTATGATTGCAAGTTGTTGCGAGTCAGTGACTGCTTTAGTGTTAAAACATGGTGCTGTATTTTTAGGATAGTGCGTTTATAATATCATTTTATGTAGATATCCACATTTATTTAATATTTTTCTTCTGCAGTTTTTATTGAAAATGCAATATTTGACATCTCAAAAACCTGATGTGATAGACAAAAACTGATGCCACATTTGGAATCAGCACCCCCCAAAATTACCTTCAAACCGTTGGAATACCTTATGCCAGAAAAAGTGTGTTGACCAGTGTTATCCGACCGGTCCTGGGCCTCCTCCCCTAGGTCGACTCGGCCTCAAATGAGTACCTGGTGCGGCGGTGTTGTGTAGTAAACGTCGCCCGCTGGGGAGACAAAGGCGGCCGGGCGTCGTTGCTGGCCAAACCCATCTCGTGCGCCGGTCTTCCATCGTACCCAGCCGTGTGTCAAGGCTACGCGGGGGATTCTTTGTGTCCTCTTAGGTTTTTTCGGTAAAGTCACGTAGGTACAAAATAATACAAAATAAATGAAAATAAATCAATTAAATCACGACGTTTCGGAGGCAACACAAGCTTCCTTCATCAGGTGGAAACCGTCACAGCACGATAGCTGTATCAAGTTACCTACGTGACTTTACCGAAAAAACCTAAGAATATGAATCCTTGCAGTCACGAAAGCCTCAAGTCTAGGATTATTTGCGTGTCTGTGTGCCGTGTAGAGCTCACACAAGACGTTCAAGATCAAGCGCTTCTTGGCGAAGAAGCAGAAGCAGAATCGGCCGATCCCCCAGTGGATCCGCATGAAGACGGGGAACACGATCCGGTAACTCCTCGCTTTGCACTGCACTAGACACTACGTCACTATACACTACTTCATTATACACTACTACACTATACACTACTTCATTATACACTACACTATACACTACACTATACACTACTTCATTATACACTACACTATACACTACTTCATTATAAACTACACTATACACTACACTATACACTACACTACGTCACTATACACTACTTCATTATACACTACACTATACACTACTTCATTATACACTACACTATACACTACGTCACTATACACTACTTCATTATACACTACACTATACACTACTTCATTATACACTACACTATACACTACGTCACTATACACTACTTCATTATACACTACACTATACACTACGTCACTATACACTACTTCATTATACACTACACTATACACTACTACACTATACACTACCACACTATACACTACTTCATTATACACTACACTATACACTACTTCATTATACACTACACTATACACTACGTCACTATACACTACTTCATTATACACTACACTATACACTACTTCATTATACACTACACTATACACTACGTCACTATACACTACTTCATTATACACTACACTATACACTACTACACTATACACTACTTCATTATACACTACGTCACTATACACTACTTCATTATACACTACACTATACACTACTACACTATACACTACCACACTATACACTACACTATACACTACCCTATACACTACACTATACACTACTATACACTGCACTATACACTTCCCCATACACTACACGACTATACACTACACTATACACTACACTGCACTATACACTTCCCCATACACTACACTACTATACACTTCACTATACACTACACTACTATACACTACACACTACCCTATACACTACTACTATACACTACCCTATACACTACATCACGATACACTGCATCACTATACACTACCCTAGACGAGAGAGAGACACACAAACTCCAAATATACAGCAGTCGTCAGGGTCAGGATCGAACCCACGACCTGTACACCAGGCAAGGTAGTTAACATCCCCTAGCCACCGTGATGATGATGATGATGATGAGAGAGAGACGCAGACTCCACATACACAGCTGCAGGCATCGTCAGGGTCGGGATCGAACCCACAACCTCCTGTACACCAGGCGAGGTAGTCAACATCTCCTAGCCACCGTGATAAGAGAGAGACGCAGACTCCACATACACAGCAGCAGTAGGCATCGTCAAGGTCAGGATCGAACCCACGACCTGCATACCAGGCGAGGTAGTCAACATCTCTCAGTGTCTGGGATCGAACCCACGACCTCCTGCGTACCAGGCGAGGTCGTCAACATCTCCTGGCGGGACGCAATTACGGCGTCGGTCTGACCCCGATCACCGCGCCGCCATTATTCCCGCCAACATCAACGCCGCCGCGTGTCACCCACGCCTCCCCCGTCTCCCACGCACCTCGCCGCACGCCCCAGCGAGGTGCCGGGAGATACGGACACAGCCTTGCACGGTCGTCACCGTTGCGTGCCTACGTGCACCGTGCGTCGCCCAGCGTGTGATTCGATAACAAACTAAACGCAGCAGCAGCAGCAACAACAACAAGAAGCAGTTCTAAAGAAATGAGTTTGTCGGTGCAGACGACGATGATTTGAAAGTGCAGCGTAGCTCCCCAGCGGCTCCGTTATATCGGCAGGGAGAGCGTTCCAGACGGCCACAGAAGCAGCGCGTCTGAAAGCGCCGCGCGGCGATGATGCAGTGACCACCGTGTTAGTTGGACGGTTAGCGAGAAGCGGCCGCTGCGAAGATGACCGGAGTTTGCGTGGTGATGGTTTCCGCTTGTGCCAGGCTGTGTGCACTTATAAGGCCACGTGAGGGATAGACCCAGGTGCCATGGGTTGAGGCGCACACTCACGACGCACACACGAACCCCACACACACGACACACAACCCTCGCACACACGACCCACACACACCCCACACACACACGAACCCCACACACACCCCACACACATGACCCTCACACACCCGTGAGCCTCACATGAACCCCACACACACACGAACCCCACACACACACGAACCCCACACACACACACGAACCACACACACACACGAACCCCGCACACACACGAACCCCGCACACACACGAACCCCGCACACACACGAACCCCACACACACGACCCCCACACACACGACCCCCACACACACGACCCCCACACACACACTAACCCCACACACACCCCACACACACACACCTCACACACACGACCCACACACACTAACCCCACACACACACCCCACACACACGACCCCCACACACACACGACCCCCACACACACACGACCCCCACACACACACGACCCCCACACACACACGACCCCCACACACACGAACCTCACCCCTGCCCTCCGTCTCTCCCACCGCTCTCCCAAGGTACAACTCCAAGAGGAGGCACTGGCGGCGCACCAAGCTGGGCCTGTGAGGAGGACGAGGAGGAGGGGCCTCCATGGAGGGGGGCGGAGTGGAGAGGCGGTGGACCCAACATCGGCAGGGAATCGCAGCCCGCAGCGACCTTGTCCCACCACTCACCTCCCCACGGTCGAGGGCTCCCCCCCCCACCCCCACCTCACACTGTGGAGCTTTTCAAATAAACCCCCCTGATTGAGACGCAAAGCTGCCCTCCCCAAGACTTGTCTTCCTTTGGCCGCGGCGATTACTCCAAAACTTCCTTTCGACGGCTCTCTCTCTCTCTCTCGTTGTGTTGTTGTTGGTACGCGCGTGACCGCAGGTATTGTGGTCTCTGCAAACATGACTCCTTGTAAAAAAGGTGTCAGTTTGTTTGCCAGATAGAAGGGTAAAAAAACAATTATCATATTTTTTTACTGGCAAATGAGGTTCCAATGGTTGACAGAGCTCGCAAACGGGTTTTGATTCCTTACCCGTACCCGGCCGCACCAGGGTCGCAAACGGTTACCCGTACCCGGGTACGGGTAGGGTACGGGTATCCGATTGCGACCTCTGGGATGAAGCCATGTTGCAGGCGCGGGTGGGTTGATTCTAGGAACTTGAATTGTGAGAAGAGACAAGACGTTGGGAAATGAGTGACAAACGGTGACTCACCAGTGACTCACGGCCTACCCGTACCCGTACCCGGCCGCACCAGGGTCGCAAACGGGTACCCATACCCGGCTGGGTACGGGTAGCCGGGTATCGGGTAGGGTACGGATATCGGGTACCCGGTTGCGACCTCTGGTGGTTGAGCGTTACGAACACCACACCCCCCCCACCCCCCGATTCCCGTGACGATTCTTCGGAACCGGTCCTGGGCCTCCCGTAGACTCGGCTCATTTTTGCGTCTTTGTCGGCCGTAAAGATTTCTCCAAAACTTCCTTCGGCGGCTCTCTGTCTGAAATTTTGCTGCAAAGCTTTCGTGACTGCAGGGATTCATCTTCTTGGTTCTTTCGGTAAAGTCACGTAGAATGGAAATAATAAAATAATAAAAATGAAACAATAAATTCTCACGACGTTTCGGCCACAACGCAAGCAGCCGTCCTCAGGTGAAGAACAGGTCTGTCGAGAAGACAGCGTCTGAATGAAACACTCCAGGCTTGGAGCGACTAAGCTGGGATGGAGGGGGGAAGAGCTCCTTGACAAAAGAATTTGCATATCAAGAGGAATTTAGCATAATTATGAGAAATGCAGATATGCGATTAGTACTAGTGAAATGCGTAGGTTTGGCGGGGGTGGGGGGGTTAAAGTCATTATGCCCGTGCATTATGCAGGATTGCCGTGTTTGGAGCGCTACGAACCTCTCCGGCGACCCGAGTTCGATTCCCGCTCGCGGTTGACGCCCGTGTCGATTCTCAGAGCCGGTCCTGGGACCCTCCCCGAGACTGGCGCTCATTTGGTCTTGAGTTCTGGAGCGATTTCTACAACTTGCTAAGATTGTGAGCTGGTGTTCTTGACGAGGCTGAGAAAAGAGTTCGCATTCGGTGTGGTGGTTGCAAGGCGTTAATAATACAGGTAGGAACAACGGTTCCACACTGCCCACCAGGGATTATTTGTCTGTCGTGCATAGCCACGCCCTCGATTTGTATTTCATAAAGCGCTTCGGGCAGGCTCAGCATCCGTGTCACGCGGCTTGCGCGTGACACGGATCGCACGAATGCGCTGTCCAACCAAGTTCCTACCTGCCCACTCCGAAGGAACGTGTTGGAGGGGTGGGGGAGTGCCTTGCTGCTTTGTTAAAAGTTGGGCGTGTCTGTGTGTGTGAATGTGTTACGGCTACGTAACGCCGTGTGAAAGCTACCCGGTCTGTCGCACCACACGAAGCCTCAAGTCTTCTCGGACACGGTCATGCCCTCCCTTCTCTACGCTTGGAAAACGTGGACCCCCCCATAATGGAGCATCTTCGCCGGATAGAAACATTCAGGCTGGCCTGCCTACGATCCATGCTGGGTTTAACCTGCAGGCTGGATTGTGTGAGGAGCTCACAAATCCTTGAAAGATCTGGACAAAGTCCCATTGGTGAGCTCCAGCAGGCAAGGCTGCGTTGGCTGGGTCATGTAGCCCGCATGCCCAGCCACCGCATGCCTAAGCAGCTTTTGTTCGGCCGGATCGAGGGGGCTAAACGGGCGCGGCACGGGCTAAAGAAGAGATGGAGTGATGTGGTACAGGAGGACGTGGAGCTGAGAGGACTTGCCGATGACTGGTACCAGCGGTGTCAAGATCGGCCTCAGTGGAGGAGGCTCGTGAAGGACGCTGCTACTGGGCAGTTGGAGGCAGTCGCCCTCCAACAACAACGGAGGGCGGAGGAGCGACGCTCACAACAACGAGCGGAGCGCCGGGTGGCTAAAGCACAGCAAGTTGGCACAGTAGGGGGCACAGGTGGTGCATCAGCCAGTCATCTCGGTCATCTCGGTCAGTCGACCCGTGGCACCTGCTGGGTCTGCCCCGTGACCTCCTGCCAGCGGGCGTTCGACACTTCACGTGGCCTCAAGGTGCACTTGGCCTGGCACAAGCGTCGTGGCGGTTGTTGTTGTGTGTACCCTGTGTGTGTGTGTGTACTCTGTGTGTGTACCCGTGTGTGTACCCTGTGCGTGTACCCTGTGTGTGTGTACCCCTGTGTGTGTACCTGTGTGTGTGTGTACCCGTGTGTGTGTGTGTACCCGTGTGTGTCTGTGTCACTGTGTGTGTACTCTGTGTGTGTGTACCCTGTGTGTACCCCTGTGTGTGTGTACCCCTGTGTGTGTGTACCCTGTGTGTGTGTGTACCCTGTGTGTGTGTGTACCCCTGTGTGTGTGTCGCTGTGTGTGTACCCCTGTGTGTGTACCCGTGTGTGTGTACCACTGTGTGTGTGTACTCTGTGTGTGTGTACCCGTGTGTGTGTGTACCCGTGTGTGTGTGTACCCGTGTGTGTGTGTACCCGTGTGTGTGTGTGTACCACTGTGTGTGTACCCGTGTGTGCCTGTGTGTGTGTGTACCACTGTGTGTGTCTGTGTGTGTGTACCCGTGTGTGTGTGTCACTGTGTGTACCCGTGTGTGTGATCGTGTTAAGAGACAGAAAGACGACCAGGCAGGCGGCCACTAAGAGCCACGCGGTAGTTTTGTTTCCGTGTTTTCTATTAACAAAATAGAGGCATTTAGTACAAGACGACGACTGCCGTGGGGACATGGGTGGGGGGGAGGTGGGGGGGGGGGAGGTGGGGGGGAGGGAGGGGGACGTCGCAGATGTGGGCGGCGCGCGCGCGTGACCCTACTGGGCAACCCGGGGGGGCGGGGCTGGGAGGAGGGGAGGGGGGCCGAGGGGAGGGGCCCGGGGGGAGGGGGGGGTGCAGGGGGGGAGGCGAGGGGAGGGGGACCGGGGGGGGGCAGGGGGACCGGGGTTCTAAAAAAAAAATTTGTTTCAACTTCCTTCGACCCGCCCAGTAGCGAGCGTCCTTCATCACGAATCTCAATCACCATCACCACCAATCATCATCACCATCACCACCATCACAGACAAACACCCCTCCACCCCCGTGCAGCCTCCAACAGGCCGTTTGGGGGGCGGTGGAGTGGGAAAGAGGGGGGGGGGGCAAGTGCTGTTTGCGAGCACTTCACGAAGACTGTGGCACACGACAGTGTGACTAGCAACCACGCCCGGCCGCCTTTGTCTCCCCACCCGCCCCCCCCCCATGTTTACACTACCGCTAACACCTCACCAGGGGCTCGGGATCGGTTCGGACACAAATCTCCACCGGTTTCGATTTAAAGCTTTCGTGACTGCAGGGATTCATCTTCTTGGTTCTTTCGGTAAAGTCACGTAGAATGGAAATAATAAAATAATAAAAATAAAACATAATAAAATACAATTCTCACGACGTTTCGGCCACAACGCAAGCAGCCGTCCTCAGGTGAAGAACAGGTCTGTCGAGAAGACAGCGTCTGAATGAGTAATATATAATTACTTATGTCATACTGATGACAATACCATATTCAGACTCTGCCTTCTCGACAGACCTGTTCTTCACCTGAGGACGGCTGCTTGATTTGTGGCCGAAACGTCGTGAGAATTATTTTATGTTTTATTTTTATTATTTTATTACTTTCCTTCTACGTGACTTTACCGAAAGAACCAAGAATACATCTCCACCGGTTGTTGTTGTTGGTGGCTCACGCAGACGGGAATCGAACTCGGCTCCTCAGCATCGCAGGCTGCCCGCGCTAACCGCTGCACCACCGCTCCCCCACAACAAACACCACCAACCCCACCACCAACCCCACCCCTCATCCTCTGCGAAGCAACAATAAACCAGGGGACTCACGGTGACCATTACCGCGACGAGAGGTTTTTGATTTGATCGAGTACACAGACGCAGTGTGTCGTCAAACACGCCGCCGCCACCACCACCACCACCCGACACGACCAATTTAAGTAAGTGATTTGTGTCACGTAAATCACAAGACGTGGCATTTATTAGTTTACGACTTTAGCACTAACCGGTTGTGTGTGTGTGACTGTGTCTGTATGTCTGTGTGACTGTCTGTGACTGTGTGTGTGAGACTGTCTTTGTGTGTGTGACTATGTCTGTGTGACTATGTCTGTGACTGTGTGTGTGAGACTGTCTTTGTGTGACTGTCTGTCTGTGACTGTGTGACTATGTCTGTGTGACTGTCTGTGACTGTGTGTGTGTGACTGTGTCTGTATGTCTGTGACTCTTTGTGTGTGTGACTGTCTTTGTGTGTGTGTCTGTCTGTGACTATGTGTGTGACTGTATAACCGTGTGTGTATGTCTGTGTGTATGTCTGTGTGCGCGCAACTGCCACCAACACCCCCCCCCTAGGTTGACTCAGCCTTAAACGAGTACCTGGTGCGGTGTGTAGTGAACATCGCCACTGGGGGAGAGACAAAGGCGGCCGGGCGTGGTGCTGGTAGCCACCCACCCCCTCGTGTAGCCACAGCGCCGGTAGCCTTCACAGGCGCTGCTGCTGCTCGCTAGCAGCACTTGCCCTGCAGCCTGCTAGAGGCTACACGAGGGGGGGGGGATGATCTTCGTCTTTGCTGCAGAGTTTTTTTTAAGGTTTAAAAAAAAACCCTCAACAATTTAACAATTTCGGGCGACGTTTTACCGACACACTCGCCAATTGCACCGCGATCTCCCCGCGACGCACGAAAATTAACAACAAACTCCCCACCCCCTCCCCGCCCCTCCAATAATAACAACAAAAACATCATCATCATCGTCGTCGTCGTCATCGTATCTCCACCGACTCATCGCCGGGGTGGTTTGTGGGTTTGTCAGCAGCCGTAGCAGCCAGCTACCCGGCTAGCACCTAGCGGGGAGAGGAGTTCAGCGGAGGGAGGGAGGGAGAGTTCGATCCCTGGTCTGTTCGTGCGGTTTCACCGGGATGGGGATGGGGGTGAGGTCAATAAATTCACAAAACCGTGGGGGTGAGATTCGGCCCCGTCGTAGGAATGTGGAATTTCCCACCCGGGGGAAGGGAAGGGTCGCCGGTGATGTCTCGTCGTTACACGAGCGGGAGGCTGGAATGGATTGTAACGCGGATTAGCGGAGCTGAGGGTGAGAGAGATGAGGTGAGAGAGTGGGAGAGAGAGAGAGAGAGATAGGGTGAGGAGAGATAAGGAGTGGGAGAGAGAGATAGGGGGAGAGAGAGAGATAGGGGGAGAGAGAGAGATAGGGGGAGAGAGATAGGGGTAGAGATAGGGAGAGAGTGGGAGAGAGAGAGTGGGAGAGGGTGAGGGAGATAGGGGGAGAGAGAGAGATAGGGGGAGAGATAGGGAGAGAGTGGGAGAGGGTGAGAGAGATAGGGAGAGATAGGGAGAGGGTGAGAGATAAGGAGTGGGAGAGATAGGGAGATAGTGAGACAGAGTTAGGGAGAGATAGGGAGAGAGTGGGAGAATGAGAGAGATAGGGAGAGATAGGGAGAGTGAAAAAGAGAGTGGGAGAGAGAGATAGGGGGAGGGTGAGAGATAGGGAGAAAGTGGGACAGAGATAGGGAGGGGGAGAGGGTGAGAGAGAGGGTGACAGAGTTAGGGAGAGTTAGGGAGAGAGACGGAGAGGGGGGGAGAGATCCGCATGGACATCAGAGTCGGATTCGCCACCAGAGTGACAATCACAAAGATGTTTGGGGCGTAAAAACGAGAGGGGGAGAAAAAAGATCGCGGCCTACGATGGGAGGCTCTCATCCAGCAGCGGATCGACGGGGGGCGGGAGGGCGGGGGGGCCGTGACGCTATTGACAAGAGCAGTGAGGAGGTTGCCAGGGGGGGGGCGGCGGGGGCGGAACGAGGAATGAACGTCGGCTTGCCAACGTCAGGAAAACGTTCGGAAACAAAACACAAACATGACGAGACGAGCCGTGCCGCTGCATTTATCCGAAACCGTGCGCGCACGTGGGACTTCTTACGCACCGTACGTAGCCAACCGTGCGAGTCGGAGGTGCCGGGTGGATTTGCCGGTGGAGGTATTGGTGGAGGTGGCGGTGGAGATGCCGCGGGGAGCTATTCGGTGGCGGTGCCGGGTGATTTTCTGGTGGAGTTGCCGAGGGATTTGCCGGTGGAGATGCCGCGAAAGATTTGCCGGTGGAGGTACCGGAGCGATTTGCCGGTGGAGGTGCCGGGGGGGATTTGCCGGTGTAGCAGCGGCGCTTCAATGGAGCGGCGGTCGCGGTGAGAACTCGACAAACCCTCGAGGTCATCGACGACGGAACCGCCGGATCGGTCCGGAACCGGAGTGCCGATTCCCGGAGCCGCGGCTACGGTGGTGCCACTGGGCCCTTCGTGCCCCCCCCCCCCCAAAAAACACACAGGGGGAATGGGGGGGGGTCATGGTGGGGGGCATGGAGACCCCCCCCCCCGTCCCGCCGTACTCGAGATGAAGGGACCGGATTCCTGCGGTGGTCAAAACTCCACATTCCTAAGGCGGGGAGACGACGGGGGGAGGGGTGGGTGGTGGTGGTCAAGGGTGGTGGTGGTGGTGGGGGTCGCGGGTGGTGGTGGTGGCAGGTGGTGGCGGGTGGTGGCGGGTGGTGGTGGCGGGTGGTGGTGGTGGCGGGTGGCGGGTGGTGGGGGTGGCGGGTGGTGGTGGCGGGTGGTGGTGGTGGCGGGTGGTGGTGGTGGAGGGTGGTCGCGAATGGTGGTGGTGGTGGAGGGTGGTGGTGGTGGTGGTCGCGGGTGGTAGTAGTGGTGGTGGTCGCTGGTCGCTGGTGGTGGTCGCTGGTGGTGGTCGAGGGTGGTGGTGGTGGTGGTCGCGGGTGGTAGTAGTAGTGGTGGTGGGTGGTGGTGAGGGTGGTGGTGGTTGCGGGTGTGATCGCGTTCCTCTTGCCGAGTGGAATAGGGGGACGATGAGAGGAGAGGTTGGTGGGATGGGAGGGAAGAGTGGGATGATGAGAGGGGGAGGGAGTGGGATGATGAAGGGAGACGATGGGAGGGGAGGGAGGAGTGAGATGATGATGGGAGGGGAGTGAGATGATGATGGGAGGGGAGTGGGACGATGAGAGAGGAGTGGGGAGGTGGGGTGGGTGCGGTGTGGGTGGATAGCAGTGGGGGAAGGGGGGTGAAGTAACCACCACCACCACCCCCTTGCCCCCACCAGTCACCAAGTCGCGGGCTGATAATCGTTGCTTAAAACAAAACACAACAACACCAACCACCACCACCACCACCGCCACCACCACCGACTTCCTCCACGGAACTCACAGACGGACGGCAACCTCCTGTCGGGGCCGCCCGCCTCCCGTCGTTACTCGCCGCTTGTTGTTGTTGTATCGGTGTTGTTGTTGTTGTTGTGTATCTGTGTTGTTGTGTATCTGTGTTGTTGTGTATCTGTGTTGTTGTGTATCTGTGTTGTTGTGTATCTGTGTTGTTGTGTGTGTTGTTGTGTATCTGTGTTGTTGTTGTGTATCTGTGTTGTTGTGTATCTGTGTTGTTGTGTATCTGTGTTGTTGTTGTGTATGTTGTTGTGTATCCGTGTTGTTGTTGTGTGTGTTGTTGTTGTTGTGTATCTGTGTTGTTGTGTGTGTTGTTGTGTATCCGTGTTGTTGTTTATCTGTGTTGTTGTTGTGTATCTGTGTTGTTGTTGTCGTCCCTTGTTGTTGTGTATGTGTTGTTGTTGTGTGTTGTTGTCGTCCCTTGTTGTTGTGTATGTGTTGTTGTTGTTGTGTGTTGTTGTCGTCCCTTGTTGTTGTGTATGTGTTGTTGTTGTTGTGTGTTGTTGTCGTCCCTTGTTGTGTATGTGTTGTTGTTGTTGTGTGTTGTTGTCGTCCCTTGTTGTTGTGTATGTGTTGTTGTTGTTGTGTGTTGTTGTCGTCACTTGTTGTTGTGTATGTGTTGTTGTTGTGTGTGTTGTTGTCGTCACTTGTTGTTGTGTGTGTGTTGTTGTTGTGTGTGTTGTTGTCGTCACTTCTTGTTGTCGTCACTTGTTGTTGTGTATGTGTTGTTGTGTGTGTTGTTGTCGTCACTTGTTGTTGTGTGTGTGTTGTTGTGTGTGTTGTTGTCGTCACTTCTTGTTGTCGTCACTTGTTGTTGTGTATGTGTTGTTGTGTGTGTTGTTGTCGTCACTTGTTGTTGTGTATGTGTTGTTGTTGTTGTGTGTGTTGTTGTCGCCACTTGTTGTTGTGTATCCGTGCTGTTGTCCCTACTGCGAACGACGCTTCCGCGCGGAGTAAAACACAAATTTAGTTGCAATTAATTCAGTTCTTGTTTTTGCCTCTCCCGTCACCGTAAAATCGTCGCCACCACCACCATCCCCCCACTTCCTCTCCTTGCCCTCGGTGCTTCGTGCCGCTCCGTACGGAGGGGGTATAGGGGGGGCCCGGGCCCCCCACACGACAATCAAGCCGCTACCCCCCCCCCCAGCCCCCCCTCGCGCGCTCACACAAAACAAAATAAACCAAACAAGATGCAAAATCAAGACGACGGTCCCGCCACACGGGATAGACGGGCGGCCGATTTAAACCTCCCCCCCCCCACCCCTGGCCCCCCCCCTCCACCCCTGCCCCCCCCCCCTCCCGCCCCCCCCCCTCGCGAACCGCGGCGGTTGTTTACAGATCATCGTAATTTTTTTGCGGTTTAAATTTTAAGTTTTTAGGTTTTTTTTTTTACACAACAACCACCGTTTAACCGACGCCCGCCACTGAAACGATAGGAAACCTTCCCCCCCCTCCCTCATACCCCCCCCTCATACCCCCCCCCCTCATACCCCCCCCCTCATATCCCCCCCCCTCAAACCCCCCACCCACCCCCCCCTTCATCAATAATAAAATCTAAACTCTTAAACCTACGCAAAAGTTATGTACAGGTGCGTGTCGATAGGAACAAAAATACAAGGTCGCTCGCCACCGCCGGTTCTGTTTGTATCGTCGCCGCAGCCGTCGTCATCGTCGTCGTCGTCATCATCGTCGTCATCATCATCGTCATCGTCATCATCGTTGTCATCGTCGTCGTCATCGTCATCGTCGTCATCATCGTCGTGGTTCCTGTGAAATCTCATCCGCCACTCCGCCCACCCCCCCCCCCTCCCCACCAACCTCTTTACAACAACAAGAAAAAGAAAAACAAAAAATTATTTCCACCGAATCTGGGATTTTTGAATTTTCCTCTGCCGTCTGCCGCGCCCCACTCCACTTTTTTTTATATATAATTTTTTGTCGCCGTGGCAACCGCCGTCGTCGCCGTGGCGACCGCCGTCGCCGCCTTGGAGATCCCCGCCACCGTCGCCTTGGAGACCGCCGTCGTCGCCGTGGCGACCGCCGTCGTCGTCGCCTTGGAGACCACCGCCACCGTCGTCTTGGAGACCACCGCCGCCGTGGCGAGCACCGCCGTGGCGACCGCCGTCGTCGCCGTGGAGAACCCCGTCGTCGCCGTGGCGACCGCCGTCGTCTCCCTCTCCTGCGCTGCCCCCCGCCGTTGCTGTGAGCGTCGTGACGCGGCCCGGCAGCAGAGAGGTGTGAACAGTGGGGGGCACGACAACACCTGGCCAACGGGGGGGGGGGGGGCGGCCTCGCCAGCGCAGTCGTCCATCTGCTGCTGCTGCTGCTGTAGCTGCTGCTGCTGCTGTAGCTGCTGCTGCTGCTGCTGCTGTAGCTGCTGCTGCTGTAGCTGCTGCTGTTGTAGTTGCTGTTGTAGCTGCTGCTGCTGTAGCTGCTGCTGTAGCTGTAGCTGCTGTAGCTGCTGTTGCTGTAGCTGCTGCTGTAGCTGCAGCTGCTGTAGCTGCTGCTGTAGCTGCTGCTGCTGTAGCTGCTGCTGCTGTAGCTGCTGCTGCTGTAGCTGCTGCTGTATTTGCTGTAGCTGCTGCTGTAGCTGCTGCTGTAGTTGCTGCTGTAGCCGGCTGGCTCACTGCGAGGTTGTGAATGGGGGGGCGGCCGGAATGCTGCAGTTGGGGTGGTCCGGTGGGGGAGGTGGTGGGCGACGTAGAGGCGGGGGGGAGGGTAGTGGAGTCACTTGGTGTGGTGGGGGGTAGTGGGAGGGGGGTAGTGGGGGGTAGTGGAGTCACTTGGTGTGGTGGGGGGTAGTGGGGGGGGGGGTAGTGGGGGGTAGTGGAGTCACTTGGTGTGGTGGGGGGTAGTGGAGTCACGGGGTGGGGGGTAGTGGGGGGAGTAGTGGAGTGGACATTTCTAAAGTTGAACTTCTTCAAATCTCTCCCTCCTTGACCACCACCACCACCACCACTTTGTTGTTGTTGTTGTTGTTTATTTTTAACGTTATTATTATTATTTACACATTCACCGTCGGTCCCCCCCCCCCCCCCTCTGTCGATCTCGGCCACAGCTACTTCCTAAGATCCAGCACGCACACCTGCACACACGCACGGCGCACACAAAGACACCACCACAGACACCACCACCACCAGGAGCTGTCATCGGAGTGTCGGGGCAAGTGCTCCATGATACAGGCACGGTACAAAGTAACAGGTCCCTGCGGGGTGGGGCTGGTAGGAACGAATAACCAAAGAACATAAACATCATGTATTGTTACACTTGTTTAGCCAGGAAAGCCTCACTGAGTGTAAAGGTTTTTGTAGGGTCCTGCCAAGTGTTTGCAGTAGGGGGCGATGCTGCTACACCTAATCGGACAATACGAAGGGAGAGTTTGAGGCCTAGTTCTAGGCTTTAGGCCTAGCTGTAGGCTTGAGGCCGCTGTGAGTTATTTTTTTATTTAAATGTTTAATTATTCATGTAAAAGCTTTAAATGTAAATGTTTCTATTTAAAAACATCAGGGAATGTAACATTGTTAAACATTAACTCCCTTTCACACACGCGGGGGTACGATACGAAGGGAGAGTTTGAGGCCTAGTTCTAGGCTTTAGGCCTAGCTGTAGGCTTTAGGCCGCTGTGAGTTAATTTTTAATTTAAATGTTTTAATTAAAAGCTATCTCAGGGAATTACAAGGGAATGTTACACTTGTTTAGCCAGGAAAGCGTCACTGAGTCTAAAGGTTTCTGTAGGGTCCTGCCAAGTGTTTGCAGTAGGGGGCGATGCTGCTACACCTAATCGGACATCGGACGGACGGACGATATAATCTATTGTCGGCTGGTTCACTTCGTTCCTACCAGTAATAAATAGTAATATATAGTATCGTAATTGTATAGTGAATATACAGCAGTGTGAAATATACATTAGGGTGGGTAGAATAATACATAGTGTAATATTACAATGTATAAGGCGTGTGTATAGTAATACGGTATGTAATTTAATGTTGGGTTTGTCTATGGCAGTGTATAGTACGGTGTAGACCGTGTGATGTAAGAGAATAAAGTTTAGATGGAAGCATATTATATTTTTTACGACGTAGAATTGTAATGTATTACTTACTGTTAGTAGCTCAGCTTATTGGAGAGTATATTTAGCATACTGATGATACTATGTAGTTTATACCTTAGTTGTTTACGTGGTGGTTTTAGTTACTGCAGCTACATACTATTAACACTCCTTCCCTTGATTAATGCAACCCCCTATCCCCTCCTTTTGATGCTGCCAATCCTGCATAATGCACGGGCATAATATGACTTTAAACCCCCCGCCAAACCTCCTACGCATTTCACAAGTAGTGCTAATCGCATATCTGCATTTCCCATAAATATGCTACATTCATCTTGATATGCAAATTATTTTGTCAAGGCGCCCTTCCCCCCTCCATCCCAGCTTAAATAGTCGCTCCAAGCCTGGTGGTGTTTCATTCAGACGCTGTCTTCCGGACAGACCTGTTCTTCACCTGAGGACGGCTGCTTGCGTTGTGGCCAAAACGTCGTGAGAATTTTTAAATGTTTGATTTTTATTATTTTATTATTTCCCTTCTACGTGACTTTACCGAAAAAACTAAGAAGATGAATCCCTGCAGTCACGAAAGCTTTAAATCGAAAAATTACGTGACTTTATTTGAATGTCACGTAAACAGAACGTGGCCAATTCGTTGCTAGTACAGCACTAACCGGTTGCTGTGTGTTGGAGAATTAAACCCACTACAACATTTACAATTCGTTGCTAGTACTGCACTAACCGGTTGCTGTGTGTTGGAGAGTTAAACCCACTCACTCGCTCCCTCACTGACTCGCGCGCTCACTCACTCGCTCCCGCACTCACTCACTCGCGCGCTCACTCACTCACTCGCTCCCGCACTCACTCACTCGCGCGCTCACTCACTCGCTCGCTCACTCACTCGCTCGCGCGCTCACTCACTCGCGCGCTCGCTCACTCACTCACTCGCGCGCTCGCTCACTCACTCGCGCGCTCACTCACTCACTCGCGCGCTCACTCACTCACTCGCGCGCTCACTCACTCACTCGCGCGCTCACTCACTCGCGCGCTCACTCACTCACTCGCGCGCTCACTCACTCACTCGCGCGCTCACTCACTCACTCGCGCGCTCACTCACTCACTCGCGCGCTCACTCACTCACTCGCGCGCTCACTCACTCGCGCGCTCACTCACTCACTCGCGCGCTCACTCACTCACTCGCGCGCTCACTCACTCGCGCGCTCACTCACTCGCTCCCTCACTGACTCGCTCGCTCACTCACTCGCTCGCGCGCTCACTCACTCGCGCGCTCGCTCACTCACTCACTCGCGCGCTCACTCACTCGCGCGCTCACTCACTCACTCGCGCGCTCACTCACTCACTCGCGCGCTCACTCACTCGCGCGCTCACTCACTCGCTCCCTCACTGACTCGCTCGCTCACTCACTCGCTCGCGCGCTCACTCACTCGCGCGCTTCGCTCACTCACTCACTCGCGCGCTCGCTCACTCACTCGCGCGCTCACTCACTCACTCGCGCGCTCACTCACTCACTCGCGCGCTCACTCACTCACTCGCGCGCTCACTCACTCGCGCGCTCACTCACTCACTCGCGCGCTCACTCACTCACTCGCGCGCTCACTCACTCACTCGCGCGCTCACTCACTCACTCGCGCGCTCACTCACTCACTCGCGCGCTCACTCACTCACTCGCGCGCTCACTCACTCGCGCGCTCACTCACTCACTCGCGCGCTCACTCACTCACTCGCGCGCTCACTCACTCGCGCGCTCACTCACTCGCTCCCTCACTGACTCGCGCGCTCACTCACTCGCTCCCGCACTCACTCACTCGTGCGCTCACTCACTCGCTCGCTCACTCACTCACTCGTGCGCTCACTCACTCACTCGTGCGCTCACTCACTCACTCGCTTGCTCCCTCACTCACTCACTCACCCACTCACTCACCCACCCACTCACCTCACTCACTCGTGCGCTCACTCACTCACTCGCTCCCTCGCTCACTCGTGCGCTCACTCACTCGCTCACTCACTCACTCGTGCGCTCACTCACTCACTCGTGCGCTCACTCACTCACTCGTGCGCTCACTCACTCACTCACTCGTGCGCTCACTCACCGATCCATCGCTGGCGCTCGCCCCGACTTTGTCGCCCGACGAGTTCCAGCAAACCTCGAAGATGCCCCCCGTGCCCCGGTAGCTGTGCACCAGGCACCCCGTCTGTGCGCACACCGCAGAGATACACGCACACACACACGGGGACACATGGACACACAGGGACACACACACAGGGGGACACGCGTACACACAGGGACACACACACAGGGACACACACACAGGGGGACACACACGGGGACACGCGTACACACAGGGGGACACACACAGGGGGACACACACACAGGAAGACACAGGGAGACAAGAACACACAGACAAGCATGTCAAACCTCACCCCGGGTCTCTCTCTCCCTGGGTGTCTCTCACCCTGGGTCTTTCTCTCTCCCCCTGTGTCTCTCTCCCTGTGTCTCTCTCTCCCTGTGTCTCTCTTTCTCCCTGTGTCTCTCTCTCTCCCTGTGTCTCTCTTTCTCCCTGTGTCTCTCTCTCTCCCTGTGTCTCTCTGTGTCTCTCTCTCCCTGTGTCTCTCTCTCCCTGTGTCTCTCTTTCTCCCTGTGTCTCTCTCTCTCTCCCTGGGTCTCCCTGTGTCTCTCTCTCCCTGTGTCTCTCTCACCCTGTGTCTCTCTCTCTCCCGGAGTCTCACCCTGGGTCTCTCTCTCTCTCCCTGTGTCTCCCTGGGTCTCTCTCACCCAGTGTCCCTCTCACCCCGGGTCTCACTCACCCTGTGTCTCTCTCACTCTCTGAGTCTCACTCACCTGCGTGTTCCATATGTGGACACACTTGTCGAAGGAGCCACTGGCCAGGTACTTCCCGTCGGGGCTGAAGGCGACGCTGTACACGGGCTCCTGGTGCTTGGTGAGGGTGTGGATGCCGATTCCCCGGTCCACGTCCCACAGCCGCACCGTCGAGTCAAACGACGCGCTGGCAACACACACGCACACGTGGTGATGCACACACACACACGTGGTGACGCACACACACACACGCGGGCACACACACACACGCGGTGACGCACGCACACACACGTGGTGACGCACACACACACACGTGGTGACGCACACACACACACGGTGACACACACACGCGGTGACGCACACACACACGCGGTGACGCACACACGCAGTGACACACACACACACACGGTGACGCACGCACACACACACACGTGGTGACACACACACGGTGACGCACACACACTCGCACAAACGCGGTGACACACACACACAAAAATGCGGTGACACACACACACACGCGGTGACGCACACACACGGTGAGACGCACACACACGGTGAGACGCACACACACTCGCACAAACGCAGTGACACACACAAACGCGGTGACGCACACACACACACACGGTGAGACACACACACACACGGTGAGACACACACACACGCACGGTGAGACACACACACACGCACGGTGAGACACACACACAAACACACACAGGCTCCGACACACACACACGTGCGAACGTGTCCCTGACTACCGCCACCACCGCCACCACCGCCACCACCGCCACCACTCACCTGGCTAGCATGAGGTTGGCGTTGGGGTTGCTGGTCCCTGGCCCCGTGGGGCTCCAGCGTATGGTGTAGATCTCCTTGCTGTGCGCTTGCAGGTCGTGCACGCACGCATCTTGCTTCATGCTCCAAATCTGCGCGCACGCACACACACAGATCCCGCGGGCAGCCTGTAACAGACCGTCGGGCACAGCGCTGTTCGTAGCCAGTAGCGGCACCTGTGAAGGTAGGCACGGCACACGAGGGGTGGGTGGGTGGGTAGGCACGGCACACGAGGGGTGGGTGGGTGGGTAGGCACGGCACACGAGGGGTGGGTGGGTGGGTGAGCAGCACCTGTGAAGGTAGGCACGGCACACGAGGGGTGGGTGGGTGGGTAGGCACGGCACACGAGGGGTGGGTGGGTGGGTGGGTGTGGTGAGTGTGGTGAGGTGGGCCCCTCACCTTGAGCGTCATGTCATCGGAGCAGGAAGCGAGCAGCGACCCCGAGGGATCCCACTTGATGGCGTTCACCTCGTTCTGTCGGAGGCGGCACACAGACGAAGGTCACCCGCGTAGCCTCGACAAAGCGCGGGCGGGGGGGGGGGGTGCCGCTGTCGGCAAGTAGCGGCAAGGCCTTCCAAGGCCGGCACGGCGGCGCACGGCGGGTGGCCGGCTGGCACCACACCCGGCCGTCTTTGTCTCTCCCGTGGCGATGTTTACAAATCGCACCGGGTACCGGGGTTACTCATTAGAGGCTCTCCATGTGTCTCCTGGCGCGTCCCATTTCTCCCCGTGTCTCCCTGTGTGTCCCTGTCTCTCTGTGTGTCTCCCTACATGTCCCCGTGTCTCCCTGTGTGTCCCTGTCTCTCTGTGTGTCTCCCTACATGTCCCGGTGTCTCCCTGCGCCCCTGTCTCTCAGTGTGTCTCCCTCCACGTCCCCGTGTCTACCCCTTATTGCGTGCCCCCGTGCGCCCCACCCCGTGTCTCCCCGCGTGTCTCACTGTACCACCCCCCCCACCCCCACCGTGTCTCCCCCCGCGCCCCCTCACCCCCGTACCGTGTGACCCTGGAAGGTCTTGATTGGCCGGTCGGCGCCCAGGCGACAGATGTGGATGCACATGTCGGTGCTGCACGAGGCAAAGCTGGTGTTGCTCTGCCAGTCCACGTCCAACGCTGGGGCTGTGGGGGATAAACCGCCACGGTGAGAAGGAGGAGGGGCCGCTCACCCGCCACGGTGAGGAGACGCTCACCCGCCACGGTGAGGAGACGCTCACCCGCCACGGTGAGGAGGAGGAGGGGCCGCTCACCCGCCACGGTGAGGAGACGCTCACCCGCCACGGTGAGGAGACGCTCACCCGCCACGGTGAGGAGACGCTCACCCGCCACGGTGAGGAGACGCTCACCCTCGCTCGCACGGTTAAGTGCCCACTCACTCACTACAATGAGTGCCCACTCACGTACACGCACTCACACACACATGCTCACACACTCGTACACGCTCGCACACGTACACACACTTGTACACGGTCACACACACACACACGTACACACACTCGTACACACACACACGTACACACACACACGTACACACGCTCACACACACACGCTCACCAAGACGCTCACACACAAGTACACGCTCACACACACACACTCACCAAGACGCTCACACACAAGTACACGCTCACACACACACACACGCTCACACACGCTCACACACAAGTACATGCTCACACACACACACACACACGCTCACACACACACGCTCACACACACACACACACACGCTCACACACAAGTACACGCTCACACACGTACCAGAGTGGAAGGGGAACTGCTGTTTGGCCTCTCCCGTGTGAGCGTCCCAAATGATGGTCGTCTACAGGAAAACACGCGCACACACGTTATACACACGCTAAACACACGCTAAACACATACTATACACACGCTAAACACACGCTAAACACACGTTATACACACGCTAAACACATACTATACACACGTTATACACACACTATACACACACTATACACACTATACACAAGTTATACACACGCTATACACATACTTTACACACACTATACACAAGTTATACACACACTTTATACATACTATACACACGCTAAACACATACTTTATATACACTATACACAAGTTATATACACGCTAAACACACTATACACACACTTTACGTGTGATTCACGTGCTATAGACACGCTATACACACGCTATAGACACGCTATACACACGCTATAGACACGTTATAGACACGCTATACACACGTTATAGACACGCTATACACACGTTATAGACACGCTATACACACGTTATATACACGCTATAGACACGTTATACACACGCTATACACACGCTATACACACGCTATACACACACTGCACATGCACTATATATACACGCGCTAAAGACGCGTTATACACACACGTATGAACAGATGGACAAATGGTGTGTGCGTGTGGCGTGTGCGTGTGGTGTGCGTGTGGCGTGCGTGTGTGGTGTGCGTGTGGTGCGTGTGGTGTGCGTGTGGTGTGCGTGGTGTGCGTGGTGTGCGTGTGGTGTGCGTGTGGTGTGCGTGGTGTGCGTGTGTGCGTGTGTGGTGTGCGTGGTGTGCGTGGTGTGCGTGTGGTGTGCGTGGTGTGCGTGTGTGGTGTGTGTGCGTGGTGTGTGTGCGGTGTGCGTGTGCGGTGTGCGTGCTCCACCTTGTCGACGCCGGCACTCAGGATGTAGTTGCCGCGCTTGTTCCACTTGAGCGCGAAGATGGGGCCCTTGTGCTGCCCCAGCGTGCTCGCCAGGTTCCCTGACAGGCACGGGAGCGGCACGCCACCATCACCATCATCGCCATCATCGCCATCACCACCATCACCACCATCGCCACCATCGCCACCATCGCCACCATCGCCACCATCGCCACCATCACCACCGCCATCACCGCCATCACCACCATCACCACCGCCATCACCACCATCACCACCATCACCACCATCACCACCATCACCACCACCACCACCACCACCATCGCCATCATCGCCATCACCGCCATCACCGCCATCACCACCATCACCGCCATCACCACCATCACCACCATCACCACCATCACCATCGCCATCACCGCCATCACCGCCATCACCGCCATCACCACCATCACCACCATCACCACCATCACCACCACCATCACCACCACCATCACCACCACCATCACCACCATCACCACCATCACCATCACCACCATCACCATAGCCACCATCACCACCATCACCACCATCATCATCATCATCACCACCATCACCACCACCATCACCACCACCATCACCACCACCATCACCACCATCGCCACCATCACCACCATCACCACCATCACCACCACCATCATCACCACCACCATCACCATCACCACCATCACCACCATCACCACCATCACCACCATCGCCATCACCATAGCCACCATCACCATCACCACCATCACCATCACCATAGCCACCATCACCATCACCACCATCACCATCATCGCCATCACCATCATCACCATAGCCACCATCACCATCACCACCATCACCATTGCCACCATCACCACCATCACCACCATCACCATCAACACCACCATCACCACCACCATCGCCATCACCACCATCACCATAGCCATAGCCACCGCCATCACCGCCATCGCCACCATCATCGCCGCCACCATCACCATCAACGCCATCACCATCAACACCATCGTCATCGTTACCACCGCCATCACCACCACCGTCATCACCACGATCGCCACCACTATCACCGCCATCACCACTGCCACCACCACCATCAACGCCATCGTCACCACCGCCATCACCACCACCGCCGTCATCAACACCATCATCACCATCACCACCACAAAACAAACAATGCTTCGTCTCTATGGAATCATGAATCAGCAGATAAAAGTTTTCTCAGTGTAATATAAAACTTAAGCTGATTGGTGAAATCTAAGTTTTATTTTTTACCAAGCAAGCTCCCACTGAGCTGCGACGTCGCTCTTTCTCAGATGCGACCCCCTGGTTACCACAAACGATGCTCACACGAAGTAGCGGATTATCATCATCATCGCGTGTACATTTATAGCAGCCGCCTAAGACGCGTGACGTCGATTCTAAATGTGGAGGGCGAAAAAAAAACGCAGGGCCCGGAGAAAAATCTACGCAACCACCACGGGTAGAGAGAGACACGCAAACTCCAAAGTTACAGCAGACGTCAGCGTCGGGAACAAACCCACGACCTCCTGTACACCAGGCGAGGTAGTTAACATCTCCTAGCCACCCTGATGATGATGATGATGAGAGAGAGACGCAGACTCCACATACACAGCAGCAGGCGTCAGGGTCGGGATCGAACCCACGACCTCCTGTACACCAGGCGAGGTAGTCAACATCTCCTAGCCACCGTGGCGCCCACGTTCAGAATAATAAACTTCAGCCCCGAATGGAGGAAGGAGGGACGATGAACTCCACTCACCATCTTTGGTCCATATCCTGGCAAACCCATCGTAGGACCCCGTCGCCAGGAGTGACCCCTCACTCTGCAAAAGATAAAGATCCCCCGTGTAGCCTTTAGAAGAACGCTGGGGCAAGTGCTGTTAGCAGCGAGTAGAGATGGAGAGACAGACAGAGAGAGACGGAGAGAGACAGACGGACAGTCGGACAGACAGAGAGAGACAGACAGAGAGAGACACAGAGACGGACAGAGAGACAGAGAGAGACAAACACAGAGACAGACGGAGAAAGACACACGGAGAGAGACACACAGACAGAGAGAGACACAGAGAGAGAGGGAGACAGACAGAGAGAGACACGGAGAGACAGACAGAGAGAGACAGACAGAGAGACACAGACACAGACAAAGAGACACAGACAGAGAGAGACAGAGAGAGACAAACACAGGCACAGAGAGACAGAGAGAGACACAGACAGACGGAGAGAGAGACACAGACAGAGAGAGACAGACAGAGAGAGACAGACAGAGAGAGAGACAAACACAGACACAGAGAGACAGACAGAGAGACACAGACAGAGAGAGACAGACAGAGAGAGACAGACAGACGGAGAGAGAGACACAGACACAGAGAGACAGACAGAGAGAGACACAGACACAGAGAGAGACAAACACAGACAGACACAGAGAGACAAACACAAACACACAAACACACAAACACAGAGAGACACAGACGGAGGGAGAGGGAGGACAGATGCGACGCACGTTCCAGTCGAGTGACGTCACGTCCTTGTTACTGGGCACGTCTTGACCGCCCTCGCGGATGCAGTGGCGCAGCACCAGCTGATTGGCACCGCCACCAACGCCACCACCAACGCCACCACCGACGCCACCACCGACACCACCACCACCGCCACCACCGCCGCCTCCACCCTCCCGCAGGTCCCATATACGCGCCGTCGAATCTCCGGAACTGAGCCGGAAGGGAGACGACACGGTCAGGGTGAGCGTGGGTGAGCGTGGGTGAGCGTGGGTGAGCGTGGGTGAGCGTGGGTGAGCGTGGGTGAGCGTGGTGAGAAGTGTGACAAGCGTGGTGAGAAGTGTGACGAGCGTGGGTGAGCGTGGTGAGAGCGGGCGAGCGAGGTGAGAGCACGAGCATGGCGAGCGTGGTGAGAGCGGGCGGAGCGTGGGTGAGCGGATGAGGGGTGAACGAGTGAGCGTGGGTGAGCGAGCGAGGGGCGAGCGAGCGAGCGAGCGTGGGTGAGCGAGCGGATGAGGGGCGAGCGAGCGAGCGGGGGGCGAGTGTGGTGAGCGAGCGAGCGGAGCGTGAGCGAGTGGATGAGGGGCGAGCGAGTGTGGTGAGAACGAGCGAGCGAGTGTGGTGAGAGCGAGCGTGGCGAACGTGGGTGAGCGAGCGGAGCGTAGGTGAGCAGATGAGAGGCGAGCGATCGAGCGTGCGCGAGCGTGGTGATGAGCGAGCGAGTGAGCGAGCGTGGGCGAGCGGTGAAGTGCGCCGCCGCTCACCCAGAGGCGAGGAGGTCGCACACGGGGTTCCAGGCGCAGATGAACACCTCGCTCTCGTGTCCGCGCAGCACCGTCGCCTTGCTGGGGGGTATCTCAATGTCCCCCTCGGCGGCGTCCACCTCCATGGCGTCCGCGTGGCTGTCTGCTCCGCCCACGCCACAAAGACAAAGGTCCCCCGCGTAGCCTTAGCAGACCGTTGGGGCGAGGGCTGTTAGCCAGCGGCATCGGCGCCAACGAAGGCCGCTGCCTTGCCACACGAGGGAGGTGGATGGCAGAGGTCGCAAACGGGTTTTGATTCCTTACCCGTACCCGGCCGCACCAGGGTCGCCAACGGGTAGGGTACAGGTACCTGATTGCGACCTCTGGGATGAAGCCACGTTGCAGGCGTGGGTGGGTTGATTCTAGGAACTTGAATTGTGAGAAGAGACAAGACGTTGGGAAATGAGTGACAAACGGTGACTCACCAGTGACTCACGGCCTACCCGTACCCGGCCGCACCAGGGTCGCACACGGGTACCCGTACCTGGCCGGGTACGGGTATCGGGTACCCGGTTGCGACCTCTGGTGGGTGGGCAGCAACCGCCCCCGGCCGCCTTTGTCTTCCCAGTGGCGATGTTTGCTACACCCCGCATCGCACCGGTTACTCATTTGAGTCGATCTAGGGGGAGCCTCAGGTTTGGTTGCGAACGGGGAGCAAATCGCAGCGCACACAAGCGTACATACACGCACGCACAGGCAGGCACGCACAGGCAGGCACGCACAGGCAGGCACGCACAGGCAGGCACGCACAGGCAGGCACGCACAGGCAGGCACGCACAGGCAGGCACGCACAGGCAGGCACGCACAGGCAGGCACGCACAGGCAGGCACGCTGACAATGATAATGACAATAATGCCGATGATGACAATGATGACGCTGACAATGATAACGATGACGATGAGAATAAAATCGCTGACGATGATGTTAATTGTCATGCCGACGATGATGATGACAAATGACAAAGCTGACGATGATGACAACGACGATGATAATGCTGACGATGATCATAATGATATCGTTGATGACGACGATGATGATAATGATATAATGCTGACGACGATGATGACAACGATGATGATAATGCTAACGATGATGATAACGATAATGCTGATGATGACGACAACGATGATGATAATGCTGACGATGATGACAACGATAATGCTGACGATGATGACAATGTTGAGGATGATGACAACGTTGATGACAATGCTGATGACGATGATGACGATAATGCTAACGATGATGATGACAACGATAATGCTGACGATGATGATGACAACGATAATGCTGACGATGATGATGACGACAATGTTGACGATGATGACAACGTTGATGACAATGCTGATGATGATGACAACATTGATGACAATGCTGATGATGATGACAACGTTGATGACAATGTTGACGATGATGACAACATTGATGACAATGCTGATGAAGATGATGATAATGCTGACGATGATGATGAGAACGATGATGCTGCTGCTGCTAACAACGACGACCCCCGAACGGTGGAGGGCAACGTACTTGACAGACTGTGGCCCCCGTTCTCCACGGGTTCCCCGTTCTTGGCCGCATTCACCATTTGTCCTGGAAGGGGACCCACCCCCACGACTGTCTGCTGCACACACACACAGACACACACACACACAGTTACACACACACAGATACACACACAGTTACACACACACAGATACACACACAGATACACGCACAGACACACACAGATACACGCACAGACACACACAGATACACACACACACACAGATACACACACACACACACACAGATACACACACACAGATACACACACACACATACACACACACACACACAGATACACACACACACACACAGATACACACACACACACACACAGATACACACACACACACACACAGATACACACACACACACACAGATACACACACACAGATACACACACACACACACAGATACACACACACACACACAGATACACACAGAGATACACACAGAGATACACACACAGATACACACAGTTACACAAACAGATACACACACACACACAGGCACACACACAGATACACACACAGATACACACACACACAGAGAGATACACACACAGAACAGTAGCGCAGCGTAGCGCTAACCGCTACACTCCCGCTCCCCCCACACACAACCCCCCCACACACACAGCTCAGTAGCGCTAACCGCTACACTACAGTGGCATCTACATCTACAGAACGTGAAGAACCAGTGGCATCTACATCTACAGAACGTGAAGAACCAGTGGCATCTACATCTACAGAACGTGAAGAACCAGTGGCATCTACATCTACAGAACGTGAAGAACCAGTGGCATCTACATCTGCAGAACGTGAAGAACCAGCGGCATCTACATCTACAGAACGTGAAGAACCAGTGGCATCTACATCTGCAGAACGTGAAGAACCAGCGGCATCTACATCTGCAGAACGTGAAGAACCAGTGGCATCTACATCTGCAGAACGTGAAGAACCAGCGGCATCTACATCTGCAGAACGTGAAGAACCAGTGGCATCTACATCTGCAGGACATGAAGAACCAGTGGCATCTACATCTACAGAACATGAAGAACCAGCGGCATCTACATCTGCAGAACGTGAAGAACCAGCGGCATCTACATCTGCAGAACGTGAAGAACCAGCGGCATCTACATCTGCAGAACGTGAAGAACCAGTGGCATCTACATCTACAGAACATGAAGAACCAGTGGCATCTACATCTACAGAACATGAAGAACCAGTGGCATCTACATCTGCAGAACATGAAGAACCAGTGGCATCTACATCTGCAGAACGTGAAGAACCAGTGGCATCTACATCTGCAGAACATGAAGAACCAGTGGCATCTACATCTACAGAACATGAAGAACCAGTGGCATCTACATCTGCAGAACGTGAAGAACCAGTGGCATCTACATCTGCAGAACGTGAAGAACCAGTGGCATCTACATCTGCAGAACGTGAAGAACCAGTGGCATCTACATCTGCAGAACATAGAAGAATCAGTGGCATCTACATCTGCAGAACGTGAAGAACCAGTGGCATCTACATCTGCAGAACGTGAAGAACCAGTGGCATCTACATCTACAGAACATAGAAGAATCAGTGGCATCTACATCTACAGGAGATGATACAACTTTTGAAGCCATTCCCCGTGTTTAGCGTACACGCCGTACAACGCGTTTGCAATCGACTTACGAACAAGACCTCTGGAACGTGATTTCGTCCTTGAGTAGGGTAGTCGCTCTAACTAAATTTGCCACGTTTTGTCCACGTGACGGAACCTTGCCAATCGGCCGTGTCGGGGGGGTGGTGGTGGTGGCGGCGGTGTCAACGACCCAAGCCAAACAAATAACTGCCTCTACTGCGAATAACATTGGGCCGCGAAAGCCTACGTGTTTAAACTGAGACCTCAAGCATCATCACCGTGCCACCGCAAATAACCTGCTGCTGTTGCTGCTGTTGCTGCTGTTGCTGCTGCTGTTGTTGCTGCTGCTGTTGCTGCTGTTGTTGTTGCTGCTGTTGTTGTTGTTGCTGTTGCTGCTGCTGCTGTTGCTGCTGCTGCGCAATCTTCTCACGGTAGGCTTGCTGTCGCGTGGACACCACGTCCGGCATCACCGCATCGATGAGGGACAACGAGTCGATGGGCCGCCCCTCAAACACCGTGCCATCCTGCGGCGACACACACGCAGACACACACACACACAGATATACACAGATATACACACACAGACATATATACACACACAGACATATATACACACACACAGATATACACACGCAGACACACACACACAGATATACACAGATACACACACACAGACATATATACACACACACAGATATAAACACAGATATACACACACACACCCAGACATATATATACACACAGATACACACACACATGCACAGATACACACACGCAGATACACACACGCACAGATATATACACACGCAGACACACACACGCAGACATATATACACACACACCCAGACATATATATACACACAGATATACACACCGCACAGACATAGACACGCAGACATATACACACGCAGACATATATATACACACAGAGATACACACACGCAGATATATACATATATACACACACAGACATATACACACACACACACACAGACATACGCACACACACAGACATACACACACACACAGACATATACACACACACACACAGACATACACACACACACAGACATATACACACACACACAGACATATACACACACACAGACATATACACACACACAGACATATACACACACACACAGATATACATACACACACACAGACATATACACACACGCAGACATATACACACACGCAGACATACACACAAAGACACAGATTCCCCCGTGTAGCCTTGACAACCTGTCGGGGGGCAAGTGCTGTTAGTAGCAAGTAGCAGCAGCAGCAGCAGCAACAGCCTATGAAGGCCGGCACGGTGGCACACGAGGAAGGGGTTGGGGGTGGCCAGCACCACGTCCACCCAGCCGCCTTCGGCCAACCCAGTAGCAGAGGTCGCAAACTGGTTTTGATTCCTTACCCGTACCCGGGTAGGGGTATCGGGTACCTGATTGCGACCTCTGGGATGAAGCCATGTTGCAGGCGCGGGTGGGTTGATTCTAGGAACTTGAATTGTGAGAAGAGACAAGACGTTGGGAAATGAGTGACAAACGGTGACTCACCAGTGACTCGCGGCCTACCCGTACCCGTACCCGGCCGCACCAGGGTCGCAAACGGGTACCCGGGTACGGGTAGCCGGGTATCGGGTAGGGTACGGGTATCAGGTACCCGGTTGCGACCTCTGCCCCGTAGCGATTGCTTTCGTTTGCCGACTCATTTATGTTCAAAATAAAACCTTAATGTTCTAAATAAAACCTTGAGTTTTAGAGAATTAAATAAGGGGTGGAGAGGGTGCGGTGTCACAAGACATCTGGACAACCCTGTAACATTCACCACTGTGGCCGAGAATTATACGGAAAAAAGGAAATAGGTTTTGGTCGTTTGGTAAAGTCACGTAGAAAGGTTCAAAGAAAATAACCAAAAAATAACCAAAAAAACGACGTTTCGATCGCAACACAAGCGGTCGTCGTCGTCTTCCCGATGGCGACCCAAAGAATATGAATTCCTGCAGTCACGAAAGCTTTGAGTCAAGGTTTTACTGGTAGGGACCTTCTGGTTACACCAGCCCACAGGGGATTAGTGTGTCCGTCCGTCGTGCAGGGAGGGGCTGGGTGGGGTGGGGCTGGGTGGGGAGGGTGGAGAGGGGCTGGGTGGGGAGGGGAGGGTGGGGAGGGGCTGGGTGGGGAGGGTGGAGAGGGGCTGGGTGGGGAGGGGAGTGTGGGTAGGGGGGCTGGGTGGAGAGGGGCTGGGTGGGGGGTGGGAGGGGTGGGGCTGGGTGGGGAGGGGCTGGTCACCCCGTGGTGCCCTTATAAAACTCAACGTGTAACCTACTCACGCCGGCTTGTGCCCGCCCTCACAGTCGGGCATATTTGCGGAATACACCACGCCCTGGCCGTTGATCCTGCAGGCCATTGACCGAGCAACCCAACGTTGCTACCAGCTCCCTCCGCAGGAATGTGTTATACACTTTTTGGCAATAAAACAGGTGGTGGTTAAGATGGTCAAACAACAAATAGAAACCCTTTGCAGGGAATCAACACTCTTTTCATTGCCAGAAAGGGTAAAACCTATTCTTATATTTTCACACTTTGATACTGGCAACGTGGTCCCGTTTTAATACTGACGCTGCTGCTGCTGCTGCCACTTAGCCCAGCAGAGGGCGCTGGGAGACTGCACTCCACGTGCGGTTACAGGCAAAGTCTAAAGAAAATAACCATACCCACAAATTTCGATTTGAAGCTTTCGTGACTGCAGGGATTCATCTTCTTGGTTCTTTCGGTAAAGTCACCACGTAGAATGGAAATAATAAAAATCAAAAATAATAAAATAATTCTCACGACGTTTCGGCCACAACGCAAGCAGCCGTCCTCAGGTGAAGAACAGGTCTGTCGAGAAGACAGCGTCTGAATATGGTATTGTCATCAGTATGACATAAGTAATTATATATTACTCATTCAGACGCTGTCTTCTCGACAGACCTGTTCTTCACCTGAGGACGGCTGCTTGCGTTGTGGCCGAAACGTCGTGAGAATTATTTTATTATGTTTTATTTGTATTATTTCCATTCCACGTGACTTTACCGAAAGAACCAAGAAGACATACCCACAAACTATTCTTATTTAAACCATCGTATAAAGGTGCCCTCACTGAGCTGCCGTGCATCTCTTTTTTTCCGGAAGCGACCTGGACATCGCAAACGACAGCTGTTCAACACAAGCGGCGGCCGATCATCATTGCGTGGAAAATGAAAAGCAACAGCCAAAATGCTGCTAAACGCAGCAAGGTGGTCTCGATTCTAAACGTGGAAGGAGAAACCGGAGGACCCGGAGAAAAATCCACGCGACCACAGGGAGAGAGAAACACGCAGACTCAAAATATACAGCAGCAGCAGCAGCAGGCATCGTCAGCGTCGGGATCGAACTCACGACCTCCTGCGTACCAGGCGAGGTAGTCAACATCTCCTAGCCACCGTGATGATGATGAGAGAGAGAGACGCAGACTTCAAATATACAGCAGCAGGCATCGTCAGGGTCGGGATCAAACCCACGACCTCCTGTACACCAGGCGAGGTAGTCAACATCTCCTAGCCACCGTGATGATGATGAGACACCCAAATTCCAAATATACAGCAGCAGGCGTTAGGGTTGCAATCAAACCCACGACCTCCTGTATACCAGGCGAGGTAGTCAACATCTCCTAGCCACCGTGAGTCCACAGTGAAGGGAGTAGATCTGTGCGGTCAAACTGAAACGGAACTGGGCCTCCCCTAGGTCGTCTCGGCCTTAAGTCGGTATCCATCGGTGCGCCGTGCGCCTGTGCGTGGCGAAAAGGAGTTCCGATTCCCGTTCATGACCAACGCCAGTGCCGATGCACTGGTCATCAAAAAAACGTTTTTTTCTGGCCTGGACTTTTGCAGCTGTTTTAGACTAATTTCAGGGTGCCGATTCCAAATCTGATCTCAGATTTGCTCTATCACATCTCATTTTTATGCTATCGGCATACCCCATTTTCATTGATTTTACCCGAAATTAACTCTGTCACTTATGATTGCAAGTTGTTGCGAGTCAGTGACTGCTTTAGTGTTAAAATACGGTGCTGTATTTTTAGGATAGTGTGTTTATAATATCATTTTATGTAGATATCCACATCTATTTAATATTTTTCTTCCGCAGTTTTTATTGAAAATGCAATATTTGACATCTCAAAAACCTGATGTGATAGACAAAAACTGATACCAGATTTGGAATCAGCACCCCCCAATATTACCTTAAAACGGTTGGAATACCTTATGCCAGAAAAAAAATGTGTTGACCAGTGATCTGAACCCGTTTGCGACCCTGGTGCGGCCGGGTACGGGTACGGGTAAGGAATCAAAACCAGTTTGCGACCTCTGGTGTGACGTGCGTGCGACGTGCGTGCGACGTGCGTGCGACGTGCGTGCGACGTGCGTGCGACGTGCGTGCGACGTGCGTGCGACGTGCGTGCGACGTGCGTGCGACGTGCGTGTGACGTGCGTGTGACGTGTGTGCATGGCGCGTAGGTGCAGGCACCCGCCTCGTTGATCGAGATCTCCGCCTCCACGTACTGCAGCCCCTTCTGGATGATGGAAATGAGGGCGGCGGGTGGCACCAGCGCGCCGTTGATCGTCGACTGGCTGATGTGGCTCTCGATGCCGAACGTGAAAGCCGAGTGGGAGAAGCCTGGGCGGGGAGGGAGGGATAGTAGCGGTGGTGGGGAGGGGCGACTATTAGTAACGGTTGGCTGGGTACGGCAAGAAAAAAAGTTTGACGTGCGTACACTACACTATACACTGTAATATTACACTACACTATACACTGTAATATTACACTACACTATACACTACACTATAAACTACAATACACACTACACTATACACTACAATACACACTGCACTATTACACTATACACTACAATACACACTACACTATTACACTGTACACTACAATACACACTACACTATACACTGTAATATACACTACACTATACACTGTAATATTACACTACACTATACACTACACTATAAACTACAATACACACTACACTATACACTACAATACACACTGCAATATTACACTGTACACTACAATACACACTACACGATACACTGCAATATTACACTGTACACTGCACTATACACTGCCATATTATACTATACACTACAATACACACTACACTATACACTACACACTACACTATACACTACAATATTACACTGTACACTGCAATATTACACCACACTATACACTACAATATTACACTGATCACTACAATACACACTACACTATACACTACAATATTACACTGATCACTACAATACACACTACACTATACACTGTCATATTACACTATACACTACAATACACACTACACTGTCATATTACACTATACACTACAATACACACTATACTATACACTGCAATATTACACTACACTATACACTACATATTACACAATAAACTACACTATACACTACACTATACTACATACTACACTATACACTACACACCACATACTACAATATACACTACATACTACACTACACACTACATACTACACTACACACTACACTATACACTTCACTATACACTACACACTATACACTACACACTATACACTACATACAACACTATACACTACACACTACACTATACACTACGCATTGATTGTGTGTGTGCGCAGGTGTGGCTGTGTGCGGGTGTGGTTGTGTCGTTGTGTGTGCTGATTATAGCTGTGTGTGTCTGCATGCGGGTGTGCGCATGCGTGTGTAGTTTGTGTGTGTGCACGGGTGTAAGGTTGTAGCTGTGGGCGGTTGTGTGTGCGTGCTTGCGATTGTAGTTGTGTGCGTGTGTATGCGTATCGGTGTGATTGCGTAGTTGTCTGCGGGTGTGTGGATATGGTTGTGTGGTTGTGTGTGTGGGAATGTCTGTGGTTGTGTGAGTGTGTGTGGTTGCGATTGTAGTTGTGTGCGTGCGTATGCGTGAGGGTGTGATTGCTTGGTTGTGTGCGGGTGTGTGTGGGAATGGTTGTGTGGTTGTGTGTGTGGGAATGGCTGTGTGGCTGTGTGTGTGTGCGTGGTTACGATTGCAGTTATGTGCGTGTGTATGTGCGAGGGTGCGATTGCTTGGTTGTGTGCGGGTGTGTGATTGCTTGGTTGTGTGCGGGTGTGTGTGGATATGGTTGTGTGGTTGTGTGTGTGGGAATAGCTGTGTGGTTGTGAGTGTATGTGCGAGGGTGCGATTGCTTGGTTGTGTGGTGCGGGTGTGTGTGGGAATGGTTGTGTCAGTGTGTGTGTGGTTGGGGAGCGGTGGTGCAGCGGTTAGCGCGCTGCGCTATGAACCCAACGACCCGGGTTCGATTCCCGCTCACGGCCAACACCGGTGACACTTATCTGAACCGGTTCTGGGCCTCCCCTAGGTCGACTCAGCCTCAAATGAGTACCTGGTACGGTGTGTAAACATCGCCACTGGGGGAGAGACAAAGGCGGTCGGGCGTGGTGCTGGCCACCCACCCCCTCGTGTGCCGTTGCGGCCTTCATAAGTGCTACTCGCTAACAGCACTTGCCCCTGCGGTCTGTTGTGGCTGCGTGCGCGCGTGAAAGACACCGACCTGACTCCTGCAGGTAGCGGTAGACCAGGAAATTCACTTCATCGCTGCTGATGCTCATCTTTCTCCACTCCGCCCTACCTACGCATGGGGAGCCCTGGGGGCAGCCACTGGCACCCTGCACACACGGACACGGACACAGACACCCCCACCGTAGCCTTTAACAGCGAGCGGCAGCAACTATGAAGGCACACGAGGGGGTGGGTGGCCACCACCACGCCCGACCGCCTTTGTCTCCCCCAGTGGCGATGTTTACTACACACCACCACCAGGTACTCATTTGAGGCCGAGTCGACCTAGGGGAGGGACCAGGACCGGTTAAGATAATCGTCGCCGGTTGGCAGTGAGCGGGAATCGAACCCGGGTCGCCAGGTTGGTAGTGCAGCGTAGCGCTAACCGCTGCACTACCGCTCCCCACACATGTACCGCTCCCCATATGCACGCGCACATGCACACACGCGCACACACACGCGCACACACACGCGCGCACACACACACGCGCACACGCACGCGCACACGCGTACACGCACACACACGCGTACACGCACACACACGCGCACACGCATACACGCACACACACACACGCGCACACGCGCGCACACGCGCACACGAGTGCCAAGAAGTCAGTGCCGTTGCTTCCGTCCCCCTGTTAAGGTTCCTCAGCGTGGGTACAACTTGCCACCATCATCACAACCACCACCACCACCATAATTAACACAACCACCATAATTAACACAACTACCATCATCACCACAACCACCATCATCATCACAACCACCATAATTATCACCACAATCACCACCATCATCATCACCACCACAACCATCATCACCACCACAACCATCACGACCACAACCACAATCATCATCACCATAACCACAATCATCATCATCACCACCACAACCATCACGACCACAACCACAATAATCATCACCATAACCACAATTCATCATCATCACCATCACAACCACCATCATCACCACCACAACCACCATCATCACCACCACAACCACCACCATTACCGTCACCATCTGGCGTTACGTCTTCCCTCCTTACACAGTCTGTGCGGGGGTCCTTCAAATTGCTGCTCTTACCATCTCATCGCTACCACGACCACCAACCCACACCACGAATATCAGAACCACAACAACCAAGATGACCACCACCACCACCTGTATCACCATCATCGTTACCATTCTCTTTGGTTCTTTCGGTAAAGTCACGTAGGTAGAAAAAGAATACATCACGACATTTCGATCGCATCACAAGCAATCGTCATCATTATTAAATCCTTTATATTAAGTTCACTTGCTTACTTGCTTGCGCGCTTACGACCGTGCAAATCTTTCGGTCGTTTTTTAACCCACTTCCCGTGATCCAATCGAGCTGACATTTTGCACACAGACTCGTTGTGCGTGACAATTTATTTTCGTGAAAAAGAAATTTCCAAAATTTTCCACTTTTTAGGAATTTTTTTTTTAAATATTTAATTTAAAATACCAATGTGATAAAAATGAAACACTTACTCAAGAAAAACAGAAATGAATAATAAAATAAAACCGATGCCACGCATATAAAGGATTTATAGCGAAAAACTTTGTTTTTACGGGTGAATTTTTTTTTCTACCTAAGTGTGGATTCCTGCAGTCACGAAAGCTTCAAATCATCATAATTACTCCCAAAATCATCATCACCACCACCACCAACAACAACAACAGCCATTCGCCAATAAGCGGCGGTGACGTCGTCACGGCGCCTGTGCCAGGCAAGGTGCACTCCGAGGCCACGTGAAGTGTCGAAGGCTCGCTGACAGGCGACAGGACAGACCCTGCAGGTGCCATGGGTTGACCGACTGAGACGACTGGCAGATGCACCAGCTGTGCCCCCCTACTGTGCCAACTCGCTGCGTTTTACCCGCCCGGCGCTCGGCTCGTTGTTGTGAGCGTCGCTCCTCCGCCCTCCGCTGTTGTTGGAGGGCGACTGCCTCCCAACTGCCCAGTAGCAAGCGTCCTTCACGAGCCTCCTCTATCACCACCACCACCAGCACCAAAGACAAAGATACCCCGTATAGTCTTAGCAGACCGTTGGGGCAAGTGCTGTTAACGAACACCTATGAAGGCCGGAACGGCACACGAGGGGGTGGGTGGCCAGCACCACGCCCGGCCGCCTTTGTCTCTCCCCCAGTGTCGATGTTTACTACACACCGCAGCACCAGGTACTCATTTGAGGCTGAGTCGATCTAGGGGAGGCCCAGGACCGGTTCAGATAATCGTCACCGGTGTTGGCCGTGAGCGGGAATCGAACCTGGGTGGCCGGGTTCATAGCGCAGCGCGCTAACCACTACACCACCACTCCCCAGCACTTCACAAAGACAAAGATCCCCCGTGTAGCCTTAACAGACTGTTGGGGCAATTGCTGTTTGCGAGCGCCTACGAAGCACCGGCATGACACAAGAGGGGGTTGGGGGTGGACCAGAGGTCTCAAACTGGTTTTGATTCCGTACCCGTACCCGGCCGCACCAGGGTCGCAAAGGGGTACCCGTACCCGTACCCAGCCGTACCCGTACCCTACCCGTATCCGGTCGGGTACGGGTAGGGTACGGGTATCGGGTACCCGATTGCGACTTCTGGGATGAAGCCATGTTGCAGGCGCGGGTGGGTTGATTCTAGGAACTTGAATCGTGAGAAGAGACAAGACGTTGGGAAATTCGTGACAAACGGTGACTCACCAGTGACTCACGGCCTACCCGTACCCGTACCCGGCCGCACCAGGGTCGCACACGGCTACCCGTACCCGGCCGGGTACGGGTAGCCGGGTATCGGGTAGGGTACGGGTATCGGGTACCCGGTTGCGACCTCTGGGGTGGACACCACCATGTCCGGCCGCCTTTGTCTGCCCAGTGGCGATGTTTACCCACCGCACCAGGTATAGTGACCACCATCATAATCATCACCATCACCACCACCACCACGTGGTGTTTACTCAGGAATGCCTCACAGTCTCAAGACTCTCTTTCAGGAGGGTCCTGCCACGGAGTGGTGTGGGTGGCAATGGTTGCTGTGCATTTCCCAAGCGAGTTGTGGGCACGTGTATTTGTTGAACTTCTTTCGCGCCGTACGTAAACAACCGTGCTGTGTGTGTGTGTGTGTTGAAATGATTTCACGCAGTACGTAGCTAAATGTGCTAATGGGAGGTGCGGGGACAAGAGGGCACACCTGGACAGGGAGACACGGGGACAGGGAGACACGGGGACAGAGAGACACGGGGACAGAGAGACACGGGGACAGAGAGACACGGGGACAGAGAGACACGGGGACAGGGAGACACGGGGACAGGGAGACACGGGGACAGAGAGACACGGGGACAGAGAGACACGGGGACAGGGAGACACGGGGACAGGGAGACACGGGGACATGAGACACGGGGACAGAGAGACACGGGGACAGAGAGACAAGGAGACACGGAGACACGGGGACAGAGAGACACGGGGACAGAGAGACACGGGGACAGGGAGACACGGGGACAGAGAGACACGGAGACACGGGGACAGAGAGACACGGGGACAGGGAGACACGGGGACAGGGAGACACGGAGACACGGGGACACGGGGACAGAGAGACACGGGGACAGGGAGACACGGGGACAGAGAGACACAGAGACAGGGAGACACGGGGACAGAGAAACACGGAGACAGAGAGACACGGGGACAGAGAGACACGGGGACAGAGAGACACAGGGACAGGGAGACACGGGGACAGAGAGACACGGAGACACGGGGACAGGGAGACACGGGGACAGAGAGACACGGGCACAGGGAGACACGGGGACAGAGAAACACGGAGACACGGGGACAGAGAGACACGGGGACAGGGAGACAGGGAGACACGGGGACAGGGAGACACGGAGACACGGGGACAGAGAGACACGGGGACAGGGAGACACGGGGACAGGGAGACACGGAGACAGGGAGACACGGAGACAGGGAGACACGGGGACAGAGAGACACGGGGACAGGGAGACACGGGGACAGGGAGACACGGAGACAGGGAGACACGGGGACAGAGAGACACGGGGACAGAGAGACACGGGGACAGGGAGACACGGGGACAGGGAGACACGGGGACAGGGAGACACGGGGACAGGGAGACACGGAGACAGGGAGACACGGGGACAGAGAGACACGGGGACAGGGAGACACGGGGACAGAGAGACACGGGGACAGAGAGACACAGGGACAGGGAGACACGGGGACACGGAGACACGGGGACAGAGAGACACGGGGACAGAGAGACACGGGGACAGGGAGACACGGAGACACGGGGACAGAGAGACACGGGGACAGAGAGACACGGGGACAGGGAGACACGGGGACAGGGAGACACGGAGACACGGGGACAGAGAGACACGGGGACAGAGAGACACGGGGACAGGGAGACACGGGGACAGGGAGACACGGGGACAGGGAGACACGGAGACACGGGGACACGGGGACAGAGAGACAAGGAGACACGGAGACACGGGGAGACACGGGGACAGGGAGACACGGGGACAGGGAGACACGGGGACAGAGAGACACAGAGACGAGCTGTGTGTCGTTATCGAGGCAAACACATTCTTCAGGGACCAACATTACCGGCTCATCAGCACCGCCGTAGCCTCCCCCATTGCACGCTCAGCTCGTCCTCTCGCGAGTTCCGTGCGCCTGGTTTTCTCTCCCCTCCTCCAACGCCTCTTCTCTCACCGCTCCACCCAAAATAACCTCCAGCCCCCTCCCTCATCCTCCCTCCTCCACCCGTCTCCTCCTACAGCATCTCCTCCTTCTGTTCATCCTCCTCTGCTCCCCCCTCCTCCATCACCTTCACCCCCTGCCTGCTGTTCACATCCTCCTACACCACCCCTCTCATATCCCCCAGCTATCCTCACCACCCTCTCCTCCTACTCCTGCATATCCTCCTCCTCATCATCATCATCATCCTCCTAATTCATCATCATCATCATCATCTTCCTCATCATCCACCACCTCCACCATCTGCGGCTGATAACGATGAGGATCGTGAGAGATGCCGACTAGGGGAGAGGGCCTTCATCCAGCAGTGGATTGGCCATGGCTGACGATGGTGGTGTGCAGGTGTTGCGTGTGTGCGAGCAGGCTGTGTGCAAATGGACTTGGCAATGAATAATAAAACGTTGGCTGTGCGTGTGTGTGAGGGCATGTGCGTGTGTGCGTGTGAGTGCGTGTGAGTGCGTGTGTGTGTGTGAGTGCGTGCGTGTGAGTGCGTGCGTGCGAGTGCGTGCGTGCGTACGAGTGCGTGTGTGTGAGTGCGTGCGTGTGAGTGCGTGTGTGTGTGTGAGTGCGTGCGTGTGAGGGCATGTGCGTGCGTGCGTGTGAGGGCATGTGCATGCGTGTGTGTGAGTGCGTGTGTGTGAGGGCATGTGCGTGTGTTTGAGTGCGTGCGTGTGTGAGTGCGTGTGTGTGAGGGCATGTGCGTGTGTTTGAGTGCGTGTGTGTGTGTGTGTGATTGCGTGTGTGTGAGGGCATGTGTGTGTGAGGGCATGTGCGTGTGTGTGAGGGCATGTGCGTGTGTGTGAGTGCGTGCGTGTGTGTGAGTGCGTGTGTGTGAGGGCATGTGCGTGTGTGTGTGTGAGTGCGTGTGTGAGGGCATGTGCGTGTGTGTGAGTGCGTGTGTGTGAGGGCATGTGCGTGTGTTTGAGTGCGTGCGTGTGAGTGCGTGTGTGTGAGGGCATGTGCGTGTGTGTGAGTGCGTGTGAGTGCGTGTGTGTGTGTGAGTGCGTGTGTTTGAGTGCGTGCGTGTGTGTGAGTGCGTGTGTGAGGGCATGTGCGTGTGTGTGAGTGCGTGTGTGTGTGAGTGCGTGTGTGACGGCATGTGCGTGTGTTTGAGGGCGTGTGCGTGTGTGAGTGCGTGCGTGCGCGCGCGTGAGTGTGTGTGAGTGTGTGAGTGCATGTGCGTGTGTTTGAGTGCGTGTGTGTGTGTGAGTGCGTGTGTGTGAGGGCATGTGCGTGTGTGTGCGTGCGAGTGCGTGTGAGTGCATGTGCGTGCGTGTGAGTGCATGTGTGTGAGTGCGTGTGAGTGCATGCGTGTGTGTGAGTGCGTGTGTGAGTGCATGTGTGTGAGTGCGTGTGAGTGCATGTGCATGTGTGTGAGTGCGTGTGTGAGTGTGTGCGAGTGCATGTGCGTGTGTGTGAGTGAGTGAGTGCATGCATGTGTGTGAGTGCATGCGTGTGTGTGAGTGCGCGCGTGTGAGTGCGTGCGTGTGCTTGTGTGTGCGTGTGTGTGAGTGCGTGCGCGTGTGTGAGTGCGTGCGTGTGTGCGTGTGCTTGCATGTGCGTGTGTGAGAGTGTGTGCGTGTGTGTGAGTGCGTGTGCGTGCATGTGCGTGTATGTGAGTGCGTGTGCTTGCATGTGCGTGTGTGTGAGTGCGTGCGTGTGCTTGCATGTGCGTGTGTGTGAGTGCGTGCGTGTGCTTGCATGTGCGTGTGTGAGTGCGTGCGTGAGTGCGTGTGTGTGAGTGCGTGCGTGTGCTTGCATGTGCGTGTGTGCGAGTGCGTGCGTGTGCTTGCATGTGCGTGTGTGAGTGCGTGTGTGTGAGTGTGTGCGTGTGCTTGCATGTGCGTGTGAGTGCGTGCGTGTGCTTGCGTGTGCGAGTGCGTGCGCTTGCATGTGCGTGTGCTTGCATGTGCGTGTGTGTGAGTGCGTGCGTGTGCTTGCATGTGCGTGTGCTTGCATGTGCGTGTGTGTGAGTGCATGTGCGTGTGTGTGAGTGCATGTGCGTGTGTGAGTGCGTGTGTGTGCTTGCATGTGCGTGTGTTTGCATGTGCGTGTGTGTGAGTACATGTGCGTGTGTGTGAGTGCGTGCGTGTGTGTGCTTGCATGTGCGTGTGTGTGAGTGCGTGCGTGTGCTTGCATGTGCGTGTGTGTGAGTGCATGTGCGTGTGTGTGAGTGCATGTGCGTGTGTGCGAGTGCATGTGCGTGTGTGTGAGTGCATGTGCGTGTGTGAGTGCGTGTTTGCGTGGGCAGCGGTATTTGCAGCGGTTAGCGCGCTCACGGCCAACACCTGTTCTGGGCCTCCCCTAGGTCGACTCGGCCTCAAATGAGTACCTGGTGTAACGGTGTGTAGTATAAGCATCGCCACTGGGGGAGACAAAGGCGGCCGGGCGTGGTGCTGCCCACCAAATGCCCCCTCGTGTGCCACAGCGCCGGTAGCCTTCACAGCTGATGCTTGCTGCTGCTGCTGCTGCGCCCGCTAACAGCACTTGCCCCAAGCAGCCTGCTAAAGCTACACGGGGGACCTTTGTCTTTGTGTGGCGCGTGCGCGCGAGCGGGCGAGATGACCGCTCATCCACTCAGCCGCCAAAATCATCATCGCGTGGGAAGGAGGCCACGGGGTTTGCTTAGCAACAAAGACGCCCCCCTCCTGCCGTGTAGCCTCTAACAGGCTGTAGGGGCAAGTGCTGCTAGCGAGTAGCAGCACCTATGAAGGCTACCGGCACTGTGGCTACACGAGGGGGTGGGTGGCTACCAGCACCACCACGCCCGGCCGCCTTTGTCTCTCCCCCCAGTGGCGATGTTCACTACGACACCACCGCTGCACCGGGCACTCATTTGAGGCTGAGTGAACCTAGGGGTGGGTGAGTAGCGGGGTGAGAGTGAGTAGCGGGGTGAGTGAGTAGCGGGGTGAGTGAGTGGGTGAGTGAGTGGGTGAGTGAGTGAGTGGGGTGGGTGGGTGAGTGAGTGAGTGAGTGGGTGGGTGGGTGGGTGAGTGAGTGAGTGGGTGAGTGAGTGAGTGAGTGGGTGGGTGAGTGAGTGGGTGAGTGAGTGAGTGGGGTGAGTGAGTGGGTGAGTGTGTGGGTGAGTGAGTGGGTGAGTGAGTGAGTGGCTGGGTGAGTGAGTGAGTGCGTGAGTGGGTGAGTGAGTGGGTGGCTGGGTGAGTGAGTGGGGTGAGTGAGTGGGTGGCTGGGTGAGTGAGTGGGGTGAGTGAGTGGGTGAGTGAGTGGGTGGCTGGGTGAGTGAGTGGGGTGAGTGTGTGGGTGAGTGAGTGGGTGAGTGAGTGGGTGAGTGAGTGGGTGGCTGGGTGAGTGTGTGGGTGAGTGAGTGGGTGAGTGAGTGAGTGGCTGGGTGAGTGAATGGGGTGAGTGAGTGGGTGGTCAGCACCACGCCCGGCCGCCTTTGTCTCTCCCCCAGTGGCGATGTTCACTACACACCGCCACACCAGGTACTCATTTGAGGCAGAGTCGACCTAGGGGAGGCCCAGGACCGGTTCAGTTAATCGTCACTGGGTGGCGTTGGTTGCCGTGAGTGGGAATCGAACTCGGGTCGCCGGGTTCGTAGCGCAGCGTAGCGCTAACCGCTGCACCACCGCTCCCCACACACGCACACACACAAAGATAAAGATCCCCCGTATAGCCTTAACAGACTATAGGGGCAAGTGCTGTTAGCAGTAGCGAGTAGTAGCGTCTATACACTTACAAAGATCCCCCGTGTAGCCTCTAACAGACTGTAGGGGCAAGTGCTGTTAGAAAGCAGCACCTATGAAGGCTACCAGCGCTGTGGCACACGAGGGGGTGGGTGGCCAGCACCACGCCCGGCCGCCTTTGTCTCCCCAGTGGCGATGTTTACACACCACACCAGGTACTCATTTGAGGCCGAGTCGACCTAGGGGAGGCCCGCGAGCGGTTCAGATAATCGTCACCGATGTTGGCCGTGAGCGGGAATCGAACTCGGGTCGCCGGGTTCACTGCGCAGAGCGATAACCACTATGCCACGACTCCTCACCACACATCCACACACTGCGTCACATACACACAGCGCTCCAAAGACAAAGATCCCCCGTGTAGCCTCTAATAGGCAGTTGGGGCAAGTGCTGTTATCACGTACGGAGGCCGGCATGTCACACACGAGAGGGTCGGTGGCTAACACACACACACAATGCGTCACACACGCGTACAACACGCACACATCACACACTGCGTCACACACATACATATACCACACACACACCACACACACACATATAAGAGCTCACACACATACCGTGTCACACACGTAAGCTACAAATACAAAGCTCTCCCCGTGTAGCGCTAAGAGACTGTTGGGGCAAGTGCTGTTAGCGAGCACCTATGAAGGCCGGCACAGTGGCACACACAAGGGGGCTGGGGTAGCTAACCGCTGCACCACCGCTCCCCACGGATAAAACACGGAACACACACACACAGAGAATAACACACACACACAGAGAATAACACACACACACACACAGAGAATAACACACACACACAGAGAGAATAACACACACACAGAGAATAACACACACACACACACACAGAGAATAACACACACACACACACAGAGAATAACACACACACACAGAGAATAACACACACACACAGAGAGAATAACACACACACAGAGAATAACACACACACACACACACAGAATAACACACACACAGAGAATAACACACACACACACAGCAGGCGACATCTCAAAAACACACACACATCCACCAACAACAAAAACTCCCACAACACACAGCCAGAAAAACAAAGATCCCCCGTATAGCCTAACCAGATGTTGGGGCAAGTGCTGTTAGTGAGCACAGATGAAGGCCGGAACGGTACACGAGGGGGTGGGTGGCCAACACCACGCCCGGCCGCCTTTGTCTCCCCAGTGGCGATGTTTACACAGCGCAGCAGGTACTCATTTGATGCTGAGTCGACCCAGGGGAGGCCCAGGACCGGTTCAGACAATCGTCACTGCTGTTGGTGGCCCGTGAGAGGGAAACGAACCGGGGTCGCTGGGTTCGTAGCGCAGCGCGCTAACCACCACACTATCACTCCCCATATACCACACACACGCACCCCTACAGATACATACACACACCCCTACAGACACACACACACACACGCACCTACAGACACACACCTACAGACACACACACGCACACCTACAGAAACACACACGCACACCTACAGACACACACACACACACCTATAGACACACACACACAACTATAGTCACACACACGCACACCTACAGACACACACACACCTATAGACACACACACAACTATAGTCACACACACGCACACCTACAGACACACACACCCCTATAGACACACACGCACAACTACAGACACACACACCCCTATAGACACACACGCACAACTAGACACACACACGCACACCTACAGACACACACGCACAACTACAGACACACACACGCACACCTACAGACATATATCTGTTAGCGAGAAGCACTTATGAAGGCGGGAACGACACACGAGGGGGTGGGTGGCCAACATCACCCTCGGGCCGCCCTTGTCTGTCTCTCTGTTGGCGATGTTCACTACGCATCGCACCAGGTACTCATTTGAGGCCGAGTCGACCTAGTGGAGGGCCCAGGACCGGTTCAGATAATCGTCACCGGCGTTGGGTCGCCAGGTTCATAGCGTAGCGCGCTAACCACTACACCACCGCTCCTCACACTACAGACACACACACGCACCCCTACAGACACACACGCACCTACAGACACACACACACACCCACCGACAGACACACGCACGCATCCCGACTGACACGCACCCCTACAGACACACACACACACCTACAGACACACACACACCTACAGACACACACACACCCACCCCGACTGACACGCACCCCTACAGACACAAATACACCTACAGACACACACACACACTTAGACACACACACACACCTACAGACCCACACACCTACAGACACACACACGCACCCCTACAGACACACACACATACACCCCTACAGAGAGACACACACACCCACGCACCCATACAGACACACCCACCGACAGACACACGCAAGCATGCATCCCGACTGACACGCACCCTAGACACACACACCTAGACACACACACGCACACCTATAGACACACACACGCACACCTATAGACACACACACGCACCCCTACAGACACACGCACCCCTACAGACACACACGCACCTACAGACACGCACACCTACAGAGAAACACGAACGCGTACGCCGTGACAGCAGAATGGTGTCCCCACTTTGGCACGCAAGTCACCGCCACAGCCAGCAGTCAGCAGCCGCCTTCCCCCATCCCCCACGCAAGCACTCGGGAGGAGGAGGCGGAGGTGGTGGTGATGTCTGTGGGGGGTGGCCGAGGTAAAGCGAAGGCAAAAACAAGGGTGGGTGTGGGGGTAGGGGAGTGGGTGGTGGTGGTGGGGGTAGGGGAGTGAGTGGGTGTGGGGGTAGGGGAGTGGGTGGTGGTGGTGGGGGTAGGGGAGTGGGTGGTGGTGGTGGGGGTAGGGGAGTGGGTGGGTGTGGGGGTAGGGGAGTGGGTGGTGGTGGGGGGGGTAGGGGAGTGAGTGGTTGTGGGGGTTGGGGAGTGGGTGGTGGGTGTGGGGGTAGGGGAGTGGGTGGTGGTGGTGGGGGTAGGGGAGTGGGTGGGTGTGGGGGTAGGGGAGTGGGTGGTGGGTGTGGGGGTAGGGGAGTGGGTGGTGGGTGTGGGGGTAGGGGAGTGGGTGGTGGGTGTGGGGGTAGGGGAGTGGGTGGTGGTGGTGGGGGAGTGGGTGGTGGTGGGGGGGGAATGGGTGGGTGTGGGGGTAGGGGAGTGAGTGGTTGTGGTGGGGGAGTGGGTGGTGGGGGTAGGGGAGTGAGTGGTTGTGGGGGTTGGGGAGTGGGTGGTGGTTGTGGGGGGGGGGTAGGGGAGTGAGTGGTTGTGGGGGGGGGGAGTGGGTGGTGGTGGTGGTGGGGGTAGGGGAGTGGATGGGTGGGTGTGGGGGTAGAGGAGGGGATGGTGGTGGGTGTGGGGGTAGGGGAGTGGGTGGTGGGGGTAGGAAAGTGGGTGGTTGTGGGGGTAGGGGAGTGGGTGGTGGTGGTGGGGGTAGGGGAGTGGGTGGGTGTGGGGGTAGGGGAGGGGATGGTGGTGGGTGTGGGGGTAGGGGAGTGGGTGGTGGGGGTAGGGGAGTGAGTGGGTGTGGGGGTAGGGGAGTGGGTGGTGGGGGTAGGGGAGTGGGTGGGTGTGGGGGTAGGGGAGGGGATGGTGGTGGGGGTAGGGGAGCGGGTGGGGGAGCGGGTGGGGGGTGTGGGAATGGGGGTAGGGGAATGGGGGTAGGGAAGCGGGTTGGGTGGGGGTAGGGGAGTTTTGCTCATCCCAAAAACGAAGATCCCCCGTACAGCCTCAACAGACTGTTGGGGCAAGTGCTGTTAGCGAGCACGCCACACGAGGGGGTGGGTGGCCAGCACCACGCCTGACCGCCTTTGCCTTCCCAGTGGCGATGTCTACTACACACCGCTACACCAGGTACTCATTTGAGGCCGAGTCGACCTTGGGGAGGCCTGGGACCGGTTCAGATCATCGCTACCACTGGTGGTGGTTGTAAGCGGGAATTGAACTTGAGTCATTGGGTTCGTAGAGCAGCGCGCTAACCGCTGCGCCACCGCTCATGCCCCCCCCCCGCCTCCACACACGCACGCTCACGATAAGGGCTGGCTCTCACACAAAGACAAATATCCCCCGTATAGCCTCAACGTACTGTAGGGGCAAGTGCTGTTAGCGAGCAGCACCTATGAAGGCCCGAACAGCACACGACTAGGGATGTGGGTGGCCAGCACCACGCCCGGCCGCCTTTGTCTCCCCAGTGGCGATGTTAACTACACACCGCACCAGGTTACTCACTTGAGGTCGAGTCGACCTAGGGGAGGCCCAGGACCGGTTCAGATAATCGTCACTGGTGTTGGCCATGAGCGGAAATCGAACCTGGGTGGCCGGATTCGTAGCGCAACACGCTAACCGCTGCACCACCGCTCCCCAGTCACACACACACACACGCAATAACACATACACACACACACAAACGCAATCACACATACACAAACGCAATAACACATACACACAGACACACAAACGCAATCACACATACACACACGCAATAACACATACACACAGACACACAAACGCAATCACACACACACAGACACACACACAATCACACATACATACACACATCCACACACGTAATCACACATTCACAGACACACACGCAATCACACATTCACAGACACACACGCAATCACACATACACACACACACGTAATCACATTCACAGACACACGCAATCACACATAGACACACATACACGCAATCACACATTCACAGACACACACACACAGTCACTCATACACACAGACAACAACAACCGCCATTCGCCACTAAGTGGCGGTGACGTCACCACGACGCTTGTGCCAGGCCATACACACAGACACACACAGTCACAGACAAAGATCCCCATATACCATTGAACAAACTGAGGCAAATGTTATTAGCGAGCACCTACTGAAGGCTGGCACGGCACGCGAGCGGGGGGGCAACACTACACACACAGCCACACACACACAGCCACACACACACAGCCACACACACAGCCACACACACACACACAGCCACACACATACACACACACAGCCATACACACACACAGCCACACACACACACACAGCCACACACACACACACAGCCACACACACACACACAGCCATACACACACACACACAGCCATACACACACATACAGACACACACACAGCCATACACACACACAAACAGCCATATACACACACAAACAGCCACACACACAGCCATACACACACACACACAGCCATACACACACAGCCAGACACATACATACACACACAGATATATACACACAGCCATACAGCCATACACACATACACACACAGACACACAGCCATACACACACAGCCAGACACATACATACACACAGACACACAACCACACAGCCACACACACAAACAGCCACACACACTCACGGTCTCCTAGCACCAGCAGGAGACCCACTTGAGCAGGACCGGTCACCGCGCCGCTGTAGTGGGGGATGGGCTGGCTGAACGATGCGTCTGTGTGACTGTGTGTGTGTGACTGTGTGTGTGTGACTGTGTGTGTGTGTGACTGTGTGTGTGTGACTGTGTGTGTGTGACTGTGTGTGACTGTGCCTGTGTGTGTGTGACTGTGTGTGTGACTGTGTGTGACTGCGTGTGTGTGACTGCGTGTGTGTGTGACTGCGTGTGTGTGACTGTGTGTGTGTGACTGTGTGTGTGTGACTGTGCCTGTGTGTGTGACTGTGTGTGTGACTGTGTGTGTGTGTGACTGTGTGTGTGTGTGACTGTGTGTGTGTGTGACTGTGTGTGTGACTGTGCCTGTGTGTGTGACTGTGTGTGTGTGACTGTGCCTGTGTGTGTGACTGTGCCTGTGTGTGTGACTGTGTGTGTGTGACTGCGTGTGTGTGACTGCGTGTGTGTGACTGCGTGTGTGTGACTGCGTGTGTGTGACTGTGCCTGTGTGTGTGACTGTGTGTGTGTGACTGTGTGTGACTGTGTGTGTGCGCCTGTGTGTGTGCGCCTGTGTGTGTGTGTGTGACTGTGCGTGTGTGTGCGTGTGAGTGCGCGTGAGTGTGACTGTGCGTGTGAGTGTGTGTGTGAGTGTGCCTGTGAGTGTGCCTGTGCCTGCGAGTGTGAGTGTAAGCGTGACTGCGTGTGCGTGCGACTGCGTGTGCGTGTGAGTGGGGGATGGGCTGGCTGAGATATGCGTGTGAGCGAGTGTGACTGTGCGTGTGTGTGCCTGTGCGTGCCTGTGTGTGTGTGTGTGTGGGGATGGGCTGGCTGAAAGACGCATGCGTGTGTGTGCGTGACTGTGCGTTTGTGCAGTGTCTGTATGTGCCTGCCTTGTGTATGTGCCTGGCGGTATTTGTATGTGTCTATGTGTATGTGTCTGTGTGTATGTGTCTGTGTGTATGTATGTGTCTGTGTGTATGTGTCTGTATGTATGTGTATGTGGCTGTGTGTATGTGTCAGTGTGCATGTGCCTGGCTGTGTGTATGTGGCTGCATGTATGTGGCTGTCTGTATGTGGCTGTCTGTATGTGTACCATCAGTAGGACTGGGCTTTGGGTTGTTCTTCGTGCTTTCGGAGTCCCTGACCCTCTGCTCACGATCATTAAGGACCTTCATGATGGTGAGCGGGCCCGGGTAAAACTACGTGGCCGGGAGTCGGAGCCTTTCCCTGTACACCTTGGGGTGCGACAGGGATGTCCTCTGGCTCCCACATTATTTAACATCTATTTCGACTGCATAGTTCGTGAAGCCTTCAATAGCTGTACCGGGGGAATTTCCATTTGGTACAGATATAATGGGAGGCTGATCGACGCCCGGGTGCGATCAAGGGATGGCTCCCTATTGGTCAACCACGTTATGTATGCCGATGATTTGGTAATAGCTGCTCATTCAGAAGAGGAGTTGGAGACGCTGCTGCTGAGACTGGAGCGTGCCACTAAGAGGTGGGGCCTTACCATCAGCCCCACCAAAACTAAGCACCTGCCTGGGTATTTTGTACCATCGGACACTCCACCCCCACAACTCCCAATTGGTGATGGGGCAGTTGTGGAGAGAGTGGAGAGTTTCCCATACCTGGGCAGTGTGCTTATGACCGGCTCCAGTTTATCAGCAGAGGTCTCACTCCGAATCAGTCGAGCGGCAATATCTTTTCATCGGTTGCGTAACGCTGTGTGGAAGCTACCTGGTCTGTCGCTCCGCACGAAGCTTCAGGTCTTCTCGGCCACGGTCATTCCCTCCCTTCTCTACGCTTGCGAAACGTGGACCCCCCTAGTGGAGCATCTTCGCCGGTTGGAAACATTTAGGCTGGCCTGCCTACGATCCATCCTGGGTTTAACCAGGCTGGATTGTGTGAGGAGCTCACAAGTCCTTGAAAGATCTGGGCAAAGTCCCATCAGTGGAGCTCCTCCGGCAGGCAAGGCTGCGTTGGCTGGGTCATGTAGCCCGCATGCCCAGCCACCGCATGCCTAAACAGCTTTTGTTCGGCCGGATCGAGGGGGCTAAACGGGCGCTTCACGTGGCCTCAAGGTGCACATGGCCTGGCACAAGCGTCGTGGTGACGTCACCGCCACTTAGTGGCGAATGGCGGTTGTTGTTGTTGTATGTGTCTGTGTGTATGTGTCTGTGTGCATGTGTCTGTGTGCATGTGTCTGTGTGTATGTGTCAGTGTGCATGTGCATGTGCCTGGCTGTGTGTATGTGTCTGTATGTATGTGTCTGTATGTGTCTGTGTGTATGTGTCTGTGTGTATGTGTGTGTGTCCGGCAAAACAACCTCCTACCTCCTCGCGGTGCCGGACGGGCAACACTGTCGTGGGCAGTGCTGTGGGGGGAGGGCCAATGCCCATTGGCCTCTCCCCTCATGGCGTCTGTGACCACCACAGTGGCTAAACGGGGGCTCTGGACGGGTGCGAGGGGCTGGTAACCCCTCCACCTTCAATTAACCACCACTAAACTACGATTTAAACATAAACCTGTAATTAATAAGCTTGTGCCGGAGGCCCCGGGGGGTCAGGCTTTTATGACGTCTCCTGGCCAAACCCCATTTGGCGGAGCCAGGAGATTGAATTTTAACCCTCGGGGCTCCTCCAGTAACAACGAAAAACCATTGCGGATGGCCACGTGGAATGTTCGAACGCTCACTGCGGAGGAGAGGCTGCCACTCCTCTGTCGGGAGCTGGACCGGTACCGCCTGGATCTCTGTGGCATTCAGGAGGTCCGGTGGACCGGTTCTGGCTCCTGCCACCATGAGGGGTGGACAGTCCTCTACTCGGGGCAGGAGACTGCCAAACAACAGGGTGTGGCTCTTCTTCTGAACAAAAGAATGAAGGGGGCGTGGGAGCGTGGCGGTGAGGTGTGGGAAGCTGTAAGCCCCAGGATACTTTGGGCTCGCCTTCCCATCAACCAGAGGCGAGGAGTGGTGGTCGTGGTTACTTACGCCCCCACCGAAGACGAACATCCGTGGAGGGATGCAGGCAAAGCCGATGAGTCAGACGCTTTCTATGACCTACTGTCACAGGTGCTGGCTAAAGTGGCCACTCGGGACAGAGTCATCTTGTTGGGTGACTTCAATGCCCGAGTTGGTCATGATGCTGGCACCTGGTCTGGAGTGATTGGAAGGCATGGGCCAGATCAGCTCAATAACAACGGTAGGAGGCTGCTAGATTTCTGTGCAGCCCATGGGCTTGTAATTACCAACACGCTCTTCCGGCATCGGCGCATCCACACAACATCATGGATGCATGCCGGGTCCAAGCAAGAACATCTGCTGGACTACGTAGTGACGGACCAGCGGATGCGAGCCCATGTCCTTGACACCAGGACCTACCGTGGAGCTGATCTGCCCTCTGACCATCGACTAGTCATCTGTAAGATGCGCCTGCCATTCTTCCACTCCGGTGGTGGGTGTACACCCAGGATCCCATTCCAACCAAAAGTGGCCTGGTCTAAGTTAGCTGATGAAAGTTGCAAGCGAGAATTTCATCATCGCTTGCAGCTGGGGTTGGCATCGTCCCCCACTCCACCTGATGTCGAGGGTAAATGGGCGAGGTTTAAGACTGTGACTCATGCAGCTGCAATGGCTGCTTTGGGTACGCGGTCCAGACCTCCCCGGGAACCCTGGCTGACGGAGGAGGTGTTCAGGTTAATTGAGAAAAAGCGACAGGCCCACTCTCATCGCCTACAGCATCCCACGTCAGAGAATGAGGAGGTTTACCGCAGCCTTCGCTCGGAGGTTCGGAGAGCCGTAAGGCGCTGTAAGGATGGGTGGTGGTCGCGGGTTGCTGAGGAGATGGAGTCTGCCTCAGTGGCCCGCGATCACAAATCACTATTTAACTCCATCAAAAAAGTAACCTGCAGCGCCACACCTATTACCATCATTAGAGGAAAAAACGGTGATCCAATCTCCGACCCCCAGGAACAGGTTTGCAGATTTGCTGAGCATTTCTGTGAGGTCCTGGGGGAGGGAAAATCTCTCAGCCAGGAAAACATCATGGCACAAAGTGGGGATAACCCTGCTGAGGCTGCGGTGCCTCAAATATTGGAAGAGGTCACCCCCTGTGAGTGGCTGGCTGAGGTACCGGCTGTTGAGGAAGTACTGAGGGCGATCCGGAGTCTGAGACCAGGGAAGGCACCGGGCAGAGATGATCTCCCAGGCGAAATGCTGAGGGAGGGTGGCGTTTGTGCACAGACTGCCCTATATGACATCATAACAACAGTCTGGACCACTGGACGGGTTCCGCAGGACTGGAAGGATGCCCTGGTGGTCCCCCTCTTTAAGAAGGGGGACCGCACAGACTGTAACAACTACAGGGGCATCTCACTCCTCAGTGTGCCGGGTAAGGTCCTGGCAAGGATTATTCAACATCGCCTTGCTAGGCATGCTGAGGAGAGGCTTGCGGAGCCCCAATGTGGTTTCAGGAAAGGGCGGTCCTGCACAGATGCCATATTTTCTGTCCGTCTGCTACAGCAGAGGTGTAGGGAATTCCAAAAAGACCTACATCTCTGCTTTATTGACCTGGTCAAGGCCTATGATACCATCAGTAGGACTGGGCTCTGGGTTGTTCTTCGTGCTTTCGGAGTCCCTGACCCTCTGCTCACGATCATTAAGGACCTTCATGATGGTGAGCGGGCCCGGGTAAAACTACGTGGCCGGGAGTCGGAGCCTTTCCCTGTACACCTTGGGGTGCGACAGGGATGTCCTCTGGCTCCCACATTATTTAACATCTATTTCGACTGCGTAGTTCGTGAAGCCTTCAATAGCTGTACCGGGGGAATTACCATTTGGTACAGATATAATGGGAGGCTGATCGACGCCCGGGTGCGATCAAGGGATGGCTCCCTATTGGTCAACCACGTTATGTATGCCGATGATTTGGTAATAGCTGCTCATTCAGAAGAGGAGTTGGAGACGCTGCTGCTGAGGCTGGAGTGTGCCACTAAGAGGTGGGGCCTTACCATCAGCCCCACCAAAACTAAGCACCTGCCTGGGTATTTTGTACCATCGGGCACTCCGCCCCCACAACTCCCAATCGGTGATGGGGCAGTTGTGGAGAGAGTAGAGAGTTTCCCATACCTGGGCAGTGTGCTCATGACCAGCTCCAGTTTATCAGCAGAGGTCTCACTCCGAATCAGTCGAGCGGCAATATCTTTTCATCGGTTGCGTAACGCTGTGTGGAAGCTACCTGGTCTGTCGCTCCGCACGAAGCTTCAGGTCTTCTCGGCCACGGTCATTCCCTCCCTTCTCTACGCTTGCGAAACGTGGACCCCCCTAGTGGAGCATCTTCGCCGGTTGGAAACATTTAGGCTGGCCTGCCTACGATCCATCCTGGGTTTGACCAGGCTGGATTGTGTGAGGAGCTCACAAGTCCTTGAAAGATCTGGGCAAAGTCCCATCAGTGAGCTCCTCCGGCAGGCAAGGCTGCGTTGGCTGGGTCATGTAGCCCGCATGCCCAGCCACCGCATGCCTAAACAGCTTTTGTTCGGCCGGATCGAGGGGGCTAAACGGGCGCGGCACGGGCTAGAGAAGAGATGGAGTGATGTGGTACAGGAGGACGTGGAGCTGAGTGGACTTGCCGATGACTGGTACCAGCGGTGTCAAGATCGGCCTCAGTGGAGGAGGCTCGTGAAGGACGCTACTGGGCAGTTGGAGGCAGTCGCCCTCCAACAACAACGGAGGGCGGAGGAGCGACGCTCACAACAACGAGCGGAGCGCCGGGTGGCTAAAGCACAGCAAGTTGGCACAGTAGGGGGCACAGGTGGTGCATCAGCCAGTCATCTCGGTCATCTCGGTCAGTCGACCCGTGGCACCTGGGTCTGCCCCGTGACCTCCTGCCAGCGGGCGTTCGACACTTCACGTGGCCTCAAGGTGCACATGGCCTGGCACAAGCGTCGTGGTGACGTCACCGCCACTTAGTGGCGAATGGCGGTTGTTGTTGTTGTTGTTGTGTGTATGTGTCAGTGTGCATGTGCATGTGCCTGGCTGTGTGTATGTGACTGTATGTATGTGTCTGTATGTGTCTGTGTGTATGTGTCTGTGTGTATGTGTCTGTGTGTATGTGTCTGTGTGTATGTGTCTGTGTGTATGTGTCTGTGTGTATGTGTCTGGCCTTCGTAGGTGCTGCTGCTACTCGCTAACAGCACTTGCCCCTGCAGTCTACGAAGGCTGTACGGGGAATTTTTTGGTGGTTGCCTCTATGTATTCATGCCTTGTGCGTTTGGAGGTTGGGTAAGGAACTCAGTCTTGAAACGACCGCTGCCCATCCCCCAACTCACACGCACACCCGACAAAGACAAAGATCCCCCGTGTAGCCTTCAAGGCTGGTCCGGAGTAAAGGGGGCAAGTGCTGTTCGTAGCGAGTAGCAGCAGCGCCTCTGAAGGCTACCGGTGGCAACACGAGGGGGTGGGTGGCCAGAAACCACGCCCGGCCGCCTTTGTCTCCCCAGTGGCGATGTTTACTATACACCACGGCACCCCAGGTATAGTCAACATCATCATAATCATCGACAGGGGGGGGGGGTTCAGATAATCGTCACCGGTGTTGGCCGTGTGCTGGAATCTATCTCGGATCGCCGAGTTCGAAACGCAACGCGCTAACCGATGCGCCACCGCTCCCCTATACAACCGCCATTCGCCACTAATTGGCGGTGACGTCACCAGGGTGCTTGTGCCAGGCTATGTGCACGTTGAGGCTGCCACGTGAAGTGTCGAACGCCCGCTGGCAGGAGGTTACGGGGCAGACCCAGCAGGTGCCACGGGGTCGACAGGCACGCGCACACACACACACATCAATAAGAGTTTTTTACGGGTTAAATCTCAGAAAAATGTGTCGTTAAACCCGCCACCAACCGACGCAGCCAATTAGCGATGATTTGTCCCGTGAACTGGTACAGCACTAAACATGGTGGTGTGTTGGGAGAGTAAAACCCACAACATTCACAATTCGAGTCCGACGTTTTTGCCAGTAATTACAAAACCGGCACCCATCATGCGACACAGCCAGACTTGCGGAGAAATCCTCCTACTTTAACATCGAAATTTAGCCGCCACCGCGGAGTGGGATTCCACAAAACTTTAAGATACTTCAACAAACTCCGTGACAAGAATGCTCACCTAATCGGAGTCTCTCACCTTTCTGAAGAGATGCCGCGACTCTAAGGTAATACCAATCGCATTTACACTAACATCTGCTGCTGTAACTTCTTGATATGCAAATTCCTTTGTCAAGGCGCCCTTCCCCCTCCAACCCAGCTTCAATATACGCTGCCAAGCCTGGTGGCGCTCATTCAGACGCTGTCTTTCCGACAGACCTGTTCTTCACCTGAGGACAGCTGCTTGCGTTGTGGCCGAAACGTCGTGAGAATTGAATTTTATTGTTTTATTTTTATTATTTCCCTTCTACGTGACTTTACCGAAAGAACCAAGAAGATAAATCCTCCTCCTGTTTCGTTCTTAAATCGGTGGGAAAACGCAAAACAGCTCCCTATTATGGATAACATTGGTCTCGAAAGGCAACGTGTTAAACACACACACATTTTTACCCCACACATTAGACCAGAGGTCGCAATCGGGTGCCCGATACCCGTACCCTACCCGATACCCGGCTACCCGTACCCCACCAGGGTCGCAAACAGGTACCCGTACCCGGCCAGGTACGGGTACCTGTTTGCGACCCTGGTGCGGCCGGGTACGGGTACGGGTAGGCCGTGAGTCACTGGTGAGTCACCGTTTGTCACTCATTCCCCAACGTCTTGTCTCTTCTCACAATTCAAGTTCCTAGAATCAACCCACCCGCGCCTGCAACACGGCTTCATCCCAGAGGTTGCAATCGGGTACCTGATACCCGTACCCTACCCATACCCGGCCGGGTATCGGGTAGGGTACGGGTAACCCGTACCCGGCCGGGTAAGGAATCAAAACCCGTTTGCGACCTCTGCATTAGACCCACGATGTCACGCACAAGCTCACACACACACAATGGCACATCACACACACAGTATGCATGTCAATCGGACACACACAGCCACGCAATTTCACAATGCCATGCAAACGATGAAGACGAAGATCCCCCCCCGCCCCGTACACCCTTCAACAAACTGTTGGGGACAAGTGGTGTTCAAGCGAGAAGCTTTGAAGGCCTGCACGGCACACGAGGGGGTGGGTGGCCAACCCCACGCCCGACCGCCTTTGTCTCCCGAGCGACGATGTTTACTACGCACCGCAGCACCAGGTACTCATTTGAGGCTGAGTCGACCTAGGTGAGGCCCAGGACCGGTTCAGATAAATCGTCTCCGGTGTTGTTGGCCGTGAGCGGGAATCGAACCCAGGTCCGCCGGGTTCGTAGAGCAGCGCGCTAAGTTGCTGCACTACCGCTCCCCACACAATGCCACACACACACACGCGTCACATGACACACACGCGTCACATGACACACGCGTCACACGACACACACACACACACACGCGTCACACGACACACACACACACACACGCGTCACACGACACACACACGACACACACACGCGCGTCACACGACACACACACACGCGTCACACGACACACACACACGCGTCACACGACACACACGCGTCACACGATACACACACACACACGCGTCACACGACACACACACACGCCACACGACACACACACACACGCGTCACACGACACACAGACATAATAGCACTGAGTTCATTTCCTGCTTATTTTGTCTCAACCACCCTTCCTCCTCTCACTCATCAACCACTGACAAAGACGCCCCGTGTAGCCTCTAACAAACGGTTGGGGCAAGTGCTGTTAGCGAGTAGCAGCACCTATGAAGGCTACCGGCACGGTGGCGCACGAGGGGGTGGGTGGCCAGCACCACGCCCGGCCGCCTTTGTCTCCCCAGTGGCGATGTTTACTACAAACCGCTACACCAGCTACTCATTTGAGGCTGAGTGGACCGAGGGTCACCGGGTTAGTAGCGCTGCACGCTAATAGCGACACTACCGCTGACACTGATGGCACCACCCCCACAGACACCACCACAGAGACTACCACCCCCCCGCCAACACCACCACCAACCACCACCACCCCCACCACCCCCACCACAAACCACCGACACCACCACCACCACCCCCACCACCAACCACCGACACCACCACCACCACCACCACCGACACCACCAACCACCAGCCCCTCCCCACCCAGCCCCACCCCTCCCATTTTTGGATGCTCGACGGACGGACACAATAATCCCCTGTGGGCTGGTGTAACCAGGAGGTTCCTATCAGTAAGAGTCCTCTGACAGAGACACAACCAGAAGCAATGGCTTCAAATGTATAACATCTCTAAGTGTCTCTGACACGGCCACCATGAACCACCTTTCAAGACACATCCAGACCCCATGGTTTCAAGCGTACGATGTCATTCATCGGTCCTGGCGAAGCGTCTCAGACACGACCATCACAAACCATCTGACACGAGATACAACCAGACACACTCCCCGCCCCCCATGGCTTCAAACGTATGACGTCACCCGTCCTGGCTATTACGAATCCCATGACACACACGAGCACAGAGAGGCACACAGAGACACAGAGAGACACAGAGGCCTCATGGGGCGCTGGAACCCGGGACGTGAGTGTTGCTGCCTAAGTGTACACGGCACGGCCATTATGAACCGCAGCAGCAGCAGGAGAGACGTTCATCCCTGGGGGTGCAAACCACGGACTTGCTGCCTCAGCGTCTCCGACGACGCGGCGATTGCGAGCGAACGTCCCCACCACCACCGCCACCACCACCACCACCGCCACCACCGCCGTCCGGGGTTACTCGGCAATTTGCCGTCGCGGGCGAGAGCTCGTTAGCAGCGGCGGCCAATCAGCAAGAGCTCCGACCAGAGGTCGCAACCGGGTACCCCCCGATACCCGTACCCTACCCGATACCCAGCTACCCGTACCCGGCTGGGTACGGGTACCCGTTTGCGACCCTGGTGCGGCCGGGTACGGGTACGGGTAGGCCGTGAGTCACTGGTGAGTCACCGTTAGTCACTCATTTTGGGTAGGGTAGGGTACGGGGTAGGGAACGGGTACCCGTACCCGGCCGGGTACGGGTACCCGTTTGCGACCCTGGTGCGGCCGGGTACGGGTACGGGTAAGGAATCAAAACCCGTTTGCGACCTCTGGCTCCGACTCATTAATCTGGGTCCGCCCCCCCTCCTCCCTGCCCCCCCTGGACCCCCCGCCCCCACGGCCCCCACCCTCCGAAAACGGACGAGAGAAATTCCACCGCGCCACGGCATGACCACAACCACCACGACCGCCACCATCATCATCATCATCACAAAGACGAGACAAAGTTCCCCGCACCTCAGTATAGCCTTCAACAGGCTGTCGGGGCAAGTGCTGTCAGTAGCGAGTCGCAGCGCCTATGAAGGCCGACACAGCAGCACACACGATGTGCTGCCGGGTGGGTGGCCAGCACCATACCCACCCGGCCACCTTTGTCTCCCCGGTGGCAATGTTTCTACACACAGCGCCAGGTACTCATTTGAGGCTGAGTCGACCTAGGGGGAGGCCCAGGAATCGGTTCAAATAGTCGACACCGACGTTGGCCGTGAAACGGGATTGGAACTCGGCTCGCTGGGTTCGTAGTGCAGCGCAGCACTAAACGCTACCACCACCACTACTACTACAAACACAACAACCACCACAATTACCACCACAATCACCACCGTAATCACGACCACCGCAGACCAACAATCACCGTCAGATCCACCTCCTCAATTACCACCATCAGCATCACCGCCCTCCACCAGTTCCAAAATGAATTTTTAAAACTACATTTGTAACAATAATAACAACAATCATGCCTCTTCTTGGTTCTTCCGGTAAAGTCACGTAGAAGGGAAGTAATAAAATAATAAAAATAAAACATAATAAAATAATTCTCACGACGTTTCGGCCACAACGCAAGCAGCCGTCCTCAGGTCTGTCCCTTCTACGTGACTTTACCGAAAGAACCAAGAAGATGAATCCCTGCAATCACGAAAGCTTTAAACCATGTAGCGCACTTTCAGAATCGACCTAGCTATCACAAATCATAGTAGCCCATCATCATCACCACGTGGAAATGTATAGCAGCAGTCAAACACTCCGAAGGCACGTCGACGGATCTGGAGAAAACTCCACGTGATCACCACGGAGAGACGCGCACAAATTACAAATATACAACTTGTGTCAGGGTCATGATGGAACCCACGACCTCCCGCGTACCGGGCAAGGTAGATAACATCTCGGCCCAATACAGGCATCTTCAGGGTCGGGATCAAACCCACGACCTTCCGCATACCAAGTGCAGAAGTTAACATCTCAGCCAAATACAGGCATCGTCAGGGTCGGGATCAAACCCACGACCTTCCGCATACCAAGCGTGGGAGATAACATCTCAGCCAAATACAGGCATCGTCAGGGTCGGGATCGAATCCACGACCTCCTACATACCAGGCAAGGTAGTTAACATCTCGCCAAATGCAGTCATCTTCAGGGTCGGGATCGAACCCACGACCTCCTGCGTACCAGGCAAGGTAGTTAACATCTCGCCAAATGCAGGCATCGTCAGGGTCGGGATCGAACCCACGACCTCCTGCGTACCACCAGGCGAGATAGTTAACATCTCGCCACCGCAGTGGGTGGCACCCTGAAAGAGCAGCTGATACACACAAACACAATGTGGAGGTGGAGACTGTTACTGCTGCTGCTGCGACCGCTGCTGCAACTCACTATGAGGGCAGCCGGCGTCTTGACTCTTGGCGGCTGCACCTAGGGAGCTCCTGGGCCAGGCGAGACGGGGGAGAGCATCAGGGCTGCAACGGCGTATGGGGGGGGAGGGGGGAGAGGGGGGAGAGAGGCAGGGCAAGATTAAGAACAGGGATGAGACCGGGTCGCAGCAATAACAACCACCAGCACAGTCAACAACAGCAGCATCATCATCACCATCATCATCATCATCACCACCATCATCATCATCAGCAGCAGCAGCAGCATCACCAGCTTCGCGACCACCACCAGCATCACGTAACCAGCATCATCACCAGCATCATCACCAGCATCATCATCATCACCAGCATCATCATCATCACCAGCATCATCATCATCACCAGCATCATCACCAGCAGCATCATCACCAGCAGCATCATCACCAACAGCATCATCACCAGCAGCATCATCACCAGCAGCATCATCACCAACACCATCATCATCACCAGCAGCATCATCATCATCACCAGCAGCATCATCATCATCACCAGCAGCATCATCATCACCAGCAGCATCATCATCATCACCAGCATCATCATCACCAGCATCATCATCACCAGCATCATCATCACCAGCAGCATCATCACCACCAGCATCATCACCACCAGCATCATCACCAGCAGCATCATCACCAACAGCATCATCACCAGCAGCATCATCATCAGCAGCATCACCAGCAGCATCATCACCAACAGCATCATCATCACCAACAGCATCATCATCACCAACAGCATCATCACCAGCAGCATCATCACCAGCATCATCATCACCAGCAGCATCATCACCAGCAGCATCATCACCAGCAGCATCATCACCAGCAGCATCATCATCAGCAGCATCATCATCAGCATCATCACCAGCAGCATCATCACCAACAGCATCATCACCAGCATCATCATCACCAGCAGCATCATCATCAGCAGCATCATCATCAGCATCATCACCAGCATCATCATCACCAGCAGCATCATCACCAGCATCATCATCACCAGCAGCATCATCACCAGCAGCATCATCACCAGCAGCATCATCATCAGCAGCATCATCATCAGCATCATCACCAGCAGCATCATCACCAACAGCATCATCACCAGCATCATCACCACCAGCATCATCACCAGCAGCATCATCACCAACAGCATCATCACCAACAGCATCATCACCAACAGCATCATCACCAGCATCATCATCACCAGCATCATCACCAGCAGCATCATCACCAGCAGCATCATCACCAGCATCATCACCAGCATCATCATCACCAGCATCATCATCACCAGCAGCATCATCACCAGCATCATCATCACCAGCAGCATCATCACCAGCATCATCATCATCACCAGCAGCATCATCACCAACAGCATCATCACCAACAGCATCATCACCAACAGCATCATCATCACCAGCAGCATCATCACCAGCATCATCATCACCAACAGCATCATCATCACCAGCATCATCATCACCAACAGCATCATCATCACCAGCAGCATCATCACCAACAGCATCATCATCACCAGCAGCATCATCACCAACATCATCACCAGCAGCATCATCACCAACAGCATCATCACCAGCAGCATCATCATCACCAGCAGCATCATCACCATCATCATCATCACCAGCAGCATCATCATCACCAGCAGCATCATCACCATCATCATCACCAGCAGCATCATCATCACCAGCAGCATCACCAGCATCATCATCACCAGCAGCATCATCACCATCATCATCATCACCAGCAGCATCATCATCACCAGCATCATCATCATCACCAGCATCATCACCATCATCATCATCACCAGCAGCATCATCATCACCAGCAGCATCATCACCAGCATCATCATCACCAGCATCATCATCACCAGCATCATCATCACCAGCAGCAGTAGCATCACCAGCATCATCATCACCAGCATCATCACCAGCAGCAGTAGCATCACCACCATCATCATCACCAGCATCATCATCACCAGCAGCAGTAGCATCACCACCATCATCATCACCAGCATCATCATCACCACCACCATCATCAGCAGCAGCAGTAGCATCACCACCATCATCATCACCAGCATCATCATCACCACCACCATCATCACCAGCAGCATCACCATCACCACCACCACCATCACCATCACCACCACCACCAGCAGCATCACCACCAGCATCATCATCACCAGCATCACCACCACCACGACCAGCATCATCACCAGCATCACCACGAACATCACCACCAGCACCACCAACATCACCACCACCAGCACCACCACCGCCACCACCAGCACCATCACCATGACCAGCATCACCACTATTATCATCACCAGCACCATTAATTAGGATAACGCTCCCCGGTAAACTCTTTGGTTCTTTCGGTAAAGTCACGTAGGTCGAAAAATAAAAAACAAAACAATGCATCACGACGTTTCGATCGCAACACAAGCGGTCGTCCTCGGGCGGGAAAAAATAACCCAGCAGTGGAACTGCTGAACCGTGTAGCCTTAACAGACTGCTGGACAAATGGTGTTAGCGAGCACCCATGAAGGCCAGCACGGCTGACGAGAGGGCGGGTGGCCAACACCATAACCGCCTTCATCTCCCGAGTGGCGATGTTTACTACACACCGCACCGGGGACTCATTTGAAGCGGCTTCGACCGAGGGGAGAACCAAGAGAGGTTCAGATCATTGTCAGCGGTGTTGGCGGTGAGCGGGAATCGAACTCGGTCCGCCAGGTACGTGGCATGGCGCGGCGCCAACCACTACACTACCCACTCTCCGCCGATGTCCACACACACACAGACGACACTCACGCGCTGGGCACCCGCTTGGCCATTCTCTGTTGGCTAAGAGCCAATCTGTCTCTCTCTCCCTTTCCAGCAGCAGCAGCAACAACCACCACCGCCGCTCTGAGCAACGCACTGGCGATTAGAGGCCAAAAATAGTAAGTTTCAGGTATGTTGCACGTATGTACGTTGGACTTCTCTCTGGCATCGTACGTAGTCGACCGCGCGAATCGGAGGTACGGGGAGGGGGGGAACAACAAACTCAACACAACCAAGAATAAGCAGTCGGAAAGAAATTCGTTCGTCAATATAGATGATTTCGATTTAAAGCTTTCGTGACTGCAGGGATTCATCTTCTTGGTTCTTTCGGTAAAGTCACGTAGAAGAGAAATAATAAAATAATAAAAACACAACATAATTAAATAATTCTCACGACGTTTCAGCCACAACGCAAGCAGCCATCCTCAGGTGAAGAAACAGGTCTGTCGAGTTTCAGACGCTGTCTCCCCGACAGCCCTGTTCTTCACCTGAGGACGGCTGCTTGCGTTGTGGCCGAAACGGTGTGAGAATTATTTTATTATGTTTTATTTTTATTATTTCCCTTCTACGTGACTTTACCGAAAGAACCAAGAAGATGAATCTAGATGATGATTTAAAAGTGGAACAGCTCCCAGTGACTCCTAATATTGGAAGGAAGAGCGCTCCAGACCGCCGCAGAAGCGTATCTAAAAGCGCGCGATGCATTGTGTGAGTCCATGGGTCTGTGTGACGAGTCTATGGGTCTATGTGTGACGAGTCTATGGGTCTCTGCGTGATGAGTCTATGGGTCTCTGCGTGACGAGTCTATGGGTCTCTGCGTGATGAGTATGTGGGTCTCTGTGTGATGAGTCTATGGGTCTCTGCGTGATGAGTCTATGGGTCTCTGTGTGATGAGTCTATGGGTCTCTGTGTGATGAATCTGTGGGTCTCTGTGTGATGAGTCTATGGGTCTCTGCGTGATGAGTCTATGGGTCTCTGTGTGATGAGTCTATGGGTCTCTGTGTGATGAATCTGTGGGTCTCTGTGTGATGAGTCTATGGGTCTCTGCGTGATGAGTCTATGGGTCTCTGCGTGATGAATCTGTGGGTCTCTGTGTGATGAGTCTATGGGTCTCTGCGTGATGAGTCTATGGGTCTCTGTGTGATGAATCTGTGGGTCTCTGTGTGATGAATCTGTGGGTCTCTGCGTGATGAGTCTGTGGGTCTCTGTGTGACGAGTCTGTGCACCTTAATGTATGTATGTTGAACTTCTTTCGCAGGCGTACGTAGCCAACCGCGCGAATCCGAGGTGCGTGGAAGGACAGCAAACTAAACACAACAACAGCAGCAGCAGCGCTGCAGTAACGAGTTTTCAAGAAATGACTTTTCAATCCAGATGACGATGAGCCGCCACTTCGAGGAGCCAACATCATTTGCGATGGCCCTGGGGCAGAGGTCGCAAACAGGTTTTGATTCCTTACTCGTACCCGTACCCGGCCGCACCAGGGTCGCAAATGGGTACGGGTACCCGTTCCCTACCCGTACCCTACCCGAAATGAGTGACAAACGGTGACTCACCAGTGACTCACGGCCTACCCGTACCCGGCCGCACCAGGGTCGCAAACGGGTACCCGTACCCGGCCTGGTACGGGTAGCCGGGTATCGGGTAGGGTACGGGTATCGGGTACCTGATTGCGACCTCTGGGATGAAGCCATGTTGCAGGCGCGGGTGGGTTGATTCTAGGAACTTGAATTGTGAGAAGAGACAAGACGTTGGGAAATGACAATCACGGTGACTCACCAGTGACTCACGGCCTACCCGTACCCGGCCGCACCAGGGTCGCAATCGGGTACCCGTACCCGGGTATCGGGTCGGGTACGGGTATCGGGTACCCGGTTGCGACCTCTGCCCTGGGGTCGCTTCTTAAATAATTGAGCTACGACAAAGCGGGGGCCTTACACATGGCACAATACAATAACAACGTAGCTTGGTTCGAGTTGAATATTAACACCGCGCGTACAAAACGCCCGCCGGCTTCACCGACCAGCACTGACCGAGCGTGGTGAAGTACGGTCAAATAACCCCCACGGGACCCCCGCCCCCCTCCCCCCACGCTGGCACGGCGAGGCCCCTTTCCAGAACAGTCGATGGTGGGGCATTGCGGGCGCTTTAGGTGACTGGCTGATTAATTAACCCCCCCACAATCCCTCCCCCCTCCTACCCCCCCCCCGCCAGTCTCGTGAACGGGAGTTAACGGTGAAACAGCCCCTACCCCCTTGCTCCCAAACTCCTCTTACACACCCACCCACCCACTCACCACCCACCCACCCCCATTCGCATATTTTGAAAAGCGACCCCTAGCACACAGCTGGCTCTTACGTAAGGTCTTAGCAATGCGAGCGTGTGAGTGTGTATGGGTGTCCGTGTGTGCGAGTGTGTGTGGGTGTCCGTGTGTTTTGGTGACTGTGTGAGTATCCGTGTGTGTGTGAGTGTCCGTGTGTGTGTGTGAGTGTGTGCGCGTGTGAGTGTCCGTGTGTGTGTGTGTGCGAGTGTGTGTGAGTGAGTGTCCGTGTGTGTGTGTGAGAGTGTCCGTGTGTGTGTGTGTGAGAGTGTCCGTGTGTGTGTGTGAGTGTCCGTGTGTGTGTGAGTGTCCGTGTGTGTGTGAGTGTCCGTGTGTGTGTGAGTGTCCGTGTGTGTGTGTGTGTCCGTGTGTGTGTGTGTGTCCGTGTGTGTGTGTGAGTGTGTGTGTGAGTGTCCGTGTGTGAGTGTCCATGTGTGAGTGTGGGTGTCCATGTGTGTGTGTGAGCGTGTGATTGTGTGTGGGTGTCCATGTGTGTGTGAGCGTGTGATTGTGTGAGCGTGTGATTGTGTGAGCGTGTGATTGTGTGAGCGTGTGATTGTGTGAGCGTGTGTCGGTGTTCGTGTGTGCGTGTCTGCGTGTGTCCGCGTGTGTGATTGTGTGATTGAGTGTGGGTGTCCATGTGTGTGTGTGATTGTGTGATTGTGTGTGGGTGTCCATGTGTGTGTGAGCGTGTGATTGTGTGTGTGGGGAGCAGCAGTGTTAGCACGCTGCACTATGAACCCGGTGACCCGAGTTCAATTCCCGCTCACGGCCAACACCAGTGCCGATTATCTGAACCGGTCATGGGCCTCCCCTAGGTCAACTCAGCCTCGAATGAGTACAGTATGTAAATATTGCCACCAGGGAGACAAAGGCGGCCGGGCACGCTGCAGTGCAGACCTCATCGTCTTCCGACACAGCCATTATGAACGCCCGATGCAAATCCCACTGGTATTGAGATAATCAAAACTTTTTACTGATGATACTATGTAGTTTATACTTTAGTTTTTTACGTGGTGGTTTAGTTACTGCAGCTACATACTATTAACATTCCTTCCCTTTATTAATGCTACCCCTATCCCCTCCCTTTGATGCTGCTAATCCTGCATAATGCACGGGCATAATATGACTTTGAAACCCCCCGCCCACCTCCTACGCATTTCACAAGTAGTGCTAATCACATATCTGCATTTCCCATAACTATGCTAAATTCCTCTTGATATGCACACTCTTTTGTCAAGGCGCCCTTCCCCCCCCTTGCAACCCAGCTTAAATATACGCTCCAAGCGTGGTGGTGTTTCATTCAGACGCTGTCTCCCCGACAGACCTGTTCTTCACCTGAGGACGGCTACTTGCGTTGTGGCCGAAACGTCGTGAGAATTGTATTTTATTATGTTTTATTTTTATTATTTTATTATTTCCCTTCTACGTGACTTTACCGAAAGAACCAAGAAGAGGACAACCAAAACTATTAAAGTTATTTTATTTTAGGCCCCGCTGAGCTATGTAGCGCTTTTCAGAAGCGACCTGGCAATCACAACCCCACAGCTCAACCAAGTGGCAGCTCACCATCATCATCACCATCACGTGGGAATTTATAGCAGCAGGCGAATACGACGAATGCGTGTGACGTCGATTCTAAATGTGGAGGGAAAAACCGGAGGACTCTGAGAAAAATCCACGCGACCATCACGGGGAGAGGAGACACGCAAACTCCATAACTCCATAAGTACAGCAGGCGTCGGGGGTCAGGATCGAACCGCACGACCTCCTGCATATCAGGCGAGGTAGTTAACATCTCCTAGCCACCGTGATGATGATGAGAGAGAGACACGCAAACTCCAAAAATACAGCAGCAGGCATCGTCAGGGTCGGGGTCGAACCCACGACCTCCTGCATACCAGGCGAGGTAGACTGCCAGTACACTCACTCCGATTAAAAACCAGGCTGCAGTCTACATTAATGTTTTGTTTTATTATTATTTTTTATACACATTATTTTCTATTATTATTCTCAACGACGGTAAATAGGTCCACGTAACCGGTTAAGTCTTCTTGGTTCTTTCGGTAAAGTCACGTAGAATGGAAACAATAAAAATAATAAAATAAAACATAATAAAATTATTCTCACGACGTTTCGGCCACAACGCAAGCAGCCGTCATCAGGTGAAGACCAGGTCTGTCGGGGAGACAGCGTGAGAATTATTTTATTATGTTTTATTTTATTATTTTATTATTTCCATTCTATGTGACTTTACCGAAAGAACCAAGAAGATGAATCCCTGCAGTCACGAAAGCTTTAATTCGAAATTTAACGTGGTGCGTTTAGTTTTTAAATCCTTTATATTGAGTTTGCTTGCTTGCTTAGGACCGTGCAAATCTTTCGGTCGGTTTTTAACCCACTTCCCGTGATCCAATCGAGCTGACATTTTGCACACAGACTCGTTGTGCGTGACAATGCATTTTCGTGAAAAATTCCAAAATTTTACACTGTTTAGGGAATTTTTTTAAAATATTTAATTACCAATTGTTTAATGCTGCCAGACAATCATCTGACCCATAGGTGGCAGCCATCTCAAGCCAGAGGACGAGAGGACTCTAGCCGCCCCGATGCCACGCATATAAAGGATTTATAGTGAAAAACTTTGTTTTTACGGGTTAATTTTTGTTTTTTTATTTTGTTTCCAAAGGATTTTTGCCCCCCCCCTCTCGCCCTCCCCCACTCCAGGAATTTGGTATCAGCAACCGGAACGGGGGGAGCCCAGCCGACAGAGAGAAAAGGGCATTTAGGGAGAGAGGACAGTAGCAGAATGGGGGTAGGGTACACAAATGATGGTGGTGACGAGGCCTTCCCTCGAGGAGGTTCGGGTCTGGCGGGCTTGCCCTGGTTATTACTCTGTGGCTAGGAGATGTTAACTACCTCGCCTGGTACGCAAGAGGATCGTGGGTTCCATCCCAACCCCTGAAGCCCGCTGCATATTTGGAGTTTGCATGTTTCTCTCTCTCGTGATCATCACGATGGCTAGGAGATGTTAACTACCTCGCCTGGTATGCAAGAGGGTCGTGGGTTCGATCCAGACCCTGACGATGGCTGTTGTATATTTGGAGCTTGCTTGTCACTCTCTCGTCACAGTTAGCGCAGAAATGCTAACTAGCTCCCCTGGTATGCAGGAGGGTCGTGGGTTTGATCCCGACCCCTGACGCCTACTGTATATATTTCAGCAGTTTTTTCTTGCCGTAGTTGTCTCACCTGATGACGATCGCTTGCGTTGCGATCGAAACGTCGTGATCTATTATTTTTATACCTACGTGACTTTACCGAAAGAACCAAAGAGTATGTATGTATATTTGGAGTTTGCGTCTCTCTCTCTCTCGCTCCCCGTGGATTTTTCTCCGGGTCCCCCGGTTTTTCCCCTCCACAGTATTTGGCTGCTGCCATCAATGTCCATGCGACGATGATTATGAGGAAAAGCTGCCACTTTGATGAGCTATCATTTGTGATGGCTAAATCTCTTCTGACAAAAAGCTAGCTCATAGCAGCTCTGTGGGATATTACCCCTGGAAGAAAATAGTTTAAAAAATAGTGTAAAAAAAAATACTCGCACTCATCAGAATCCGAATCTGTATTTATGCCTGGAAAAATCCGATGAGCTATGAATCTCTTTTTACACGCGTGCCCAAGTAGAGGCACTGGGTCAGAAAGTTACGACAAACAGAATACCTTAAAAGGGAAAAATATAAAAAAAGGTTTCACGTCTGGGGTAATGGCCCTTCTTCACAGTGCATAGGGGAGGGGGTCAGATGTAGAGCGATATCCATTCTCTCTTCCTCTATATCTCTAAGAGACCCATCGACTCACAGATCTACAGGCAACACAGAGACGCACAGACAACACAGAGACCCATAGACGAGCACAGATCAACAAGCAACAGAGACCCACAGACTCGCACAGATCTACAGGCAACAGAGACCCATAGACTCGCACAGATCTACAGGCAACAGAGACCCACAGACTCGCATAAATCTACAGGCAACAGAGACCCACAGACTCACACAGATCTACAGGCAACAGAGACCCATAGACTCGCACAGATCTACAGGCAACAGAGACCCATAGACTCGCACAGATCTACAGGCAACAGAGACCCACAGACTCACACAGATCTACAGGCAACACAGATTCACACAGATCTAAAGGTAACAAAGACCCACAGACTCACACAGATCTACAGGCAACAGAGACCCACAGACGCACACAGATCTACAGGCAACACAGATTCACACAGATCTGCAGGCAACACAGATTCACACAGATCTAAAGGCAACACAGATTCACACAGATCTAAAGGCAACAAAGACCCACAGACTCGCACAGATCTAAAGGCAACACAGATTCACACAGATCTAAAGGTGACAGAGACCCACAGATTCACACAGATCTAAAGGCAACAGAGACCCATAGATTCACACAGATCTAAAGGCAACAGAGACCCATAGATTCACAGATCTACAAGCAACAGAGACCCACAGACTCGCACAGATCTACAGGCAACACAGATTCACACAGATCTAAAGGTAACAAAAGACCCACAGACTCACACAGATCTACAGGCAACACAGAGACCCATAGACTCACAGATCTACAGGCAACAGAGACCCACAGACTCACACAGATCTACAGGCAACACAGATTCACACAGATCTAAAGGCAACAAAGACCCATAGATTCACACAGATCTACAGGCAACACAGACTCACACAGATCTAAAGGCAACAGAGAACCATAGATTCACACAGATTTAAAGGCAACAGAGACCCATAGATTCACAGATCTATAGGCAACACAGACACCGATAGACTTGCACAGATCGCCATCATCACCGTCATTGTCATCGTTGTCGTGATCGTCGTCATCATCGTCGCCTTCATCATCATCGCGTATTCTTTGGTTCTTTCGGTAAAGTCACGTAGATAGGAAAATAATAATAAAAAATAATGTGTATAAAAATAATAATATAAAACAAAAACACTAATGTAGACTGCAGCCTGGTTCTTAATCGGAGCGAGTGTACTGGTAGTCTATGATGTGGACCAGGGGTGGGAAACCTTTGTTCTGCCAAGGGCCATTTGGATATGTATACAGTGATCCCTCGCCACTTCGCGGTTCAAGTTTCGCGGCCTCCGTGCATCGCGGGTTTTTCGAACTGATTTAAAGGCCTCATTATACCTGTGCAGTAACACCATCATCATCATCATTCATCATCACATTCATCGAACTGCACAGGTCTGTCATTGTCGTCATTGTCATCGTCGTCATTACTGGAGTCAAGTCTCAAGATACTACTGTCATTGGTGAGTGTAGAACACCATAATACGTATCGTATGAGAGAGTGAATGTATAATATTAAGGTTTTATAATTAAATAGATTTAAGTAAAATATATATATAAAGTATAAATATACATATTTTAAACATTCTGGTACCCACACACACATATACGGAAATTCCTAGGGGGCCAATCCTACTTCGCGGATTTTCACCTATCGCGAGGGGGTTCCGGTCCCCATTAACCGCGATAAACGAGGGATCACTGTAACATCATTCGCGGGCCAAACAAAATTATCAACTTTAAAATTTGCCTGTTATATTTGGTCAAACATTTAATTAACTCACCCCTAATGTGATGGCTGGAACAGATCAAATGATTTCACGGGCCTCATACGGCCCGTGGGCCGGACGTTCCCCACACCTGATGTAGAAGCCCATGTACTGTTGAGTACAGTGCACTGTAGTTAGTGCAGTGTTTTATGGACAGTGTACGATGAACAGTAGACTAAGTAAACGAGCGATGATTGGATGTTCGGCTGCGTATGCAACGGTAACACGATCGCATTCCTGCAGCTACGCTCGTTGTGGACTAAACTAAAAACGAAACTCTGCGACCCTGGCTATTACAAATGATAGCTCAATGAAGTGACAGCAGGTCATCATCACCATCATCGCGTCGAAATTTATAGCAGCAGTCAAATATTTATAAACGCGTGATGTCGATTCTAAATTTGGAGGGAAAAACCGGAGCACCCGGAGAAAAATCCACGGGACTACGGGGATAGAGAGAGACCACAAACTCCAAATACATAGCAAGCATCGTCAGGGTCGGGATCAAACCCACGACCTCCTGTACACCAGGCGAGGAAGTTAACATCTTGCCACTGGGAGCTTCACAGGGGTTATGCGCCTTCAATCGTGTGAGGGTGGAACCACGTGGCTATGGTGGGTGGATGGTTCAGCAGCCAGGCGTCTGGGTCGGGATCGAACCCACAACCTCCTGTACACCAGGCGAGGTAGTCAACATCTCCTAGCCACTATGGATCGTGATAGTAATAATCACAGCCCAAACTAAAAACGGGGTAACAGCGAAACTGTTTCCAAGTGAAACCGTTTGATCCATCACCTCTCGCGTGAATAGCGAGGCCAAGGATAACCAAAAGAAGTAAACCCGTAAAAACAAAGTTTTTCACTATAAATCCTTTATATGCGTGGCATCGGGGCGGCTAGTCCTCTCGTCCTCTGGCTTGAGATGGCTGCCACCTATGGGTCAGATGATTGTCTGGCAGCATTAAACAATTGGTAATTAAATATTTTAAAAAAATTCCCTAAACAGTGTAAAATTTAGGAAAAAAAATTTCACGAAAATGCATTGTCACGCACAACGAGTCTGTGTGCAAAATGTCAGCTCGATTGGATCACGGGAAGTGGGTTAAAAAACGACCGAAAGATTTGCACGGTCCTAAGCAAGCAAACTTAATATAAAGGATTTAAAAATCAAAGGGTACCCCCCCGCCTCAGAATTAGTTCTGCAAAGTCAACTTCCTCGACACCGTTTCCTCAAACGTGCGAGCGATGTCACCGGGGCGTTCCGCCTGGAAGAATGCCCTCGCTAATCGACAACTTTAGAAGTTATATTTAAAAATACTTTTTTTTTTAAACACGCTTTAATTAAATGTACCGTACGAGTAATGACAGAACTCCACGACTCCAGGAAGTGGCCCCGAGGCTTGCCGTAACGTAAGGGGCCGTGGTGATTTACAGCCAACGTGAGTTGAGCGTGGACAATTCGACCCAAGGCGAAACATAACATAAAAAATATGGTTTAAATTTTTTTTTTATGATATAATATAGTATTGTCATCAGTATGACATAAGTATACCAAGTTTGCAGTCGATACCACATTGGGAAGTGGGTTAAAATTGAGTTACAATATTTGAAGATACGATAACAACAACAGAAAGAGTGAGTTCATAGAAAGCGTGTAAAAAGATCGTTTAAAATGTTTTATTTCATTTTTATGATAGAATATAGTATTGTCATCAGTGTGACATAAGTATACCAAGTTTGCAGTCGATACCACATTGGGAAGTGGGTTAAAATTTACTTACAAAATTTGAGAATATGACAACAGACAGACAGAGCGAGTTAAATAAAAGCGTGAAATAAACTATTTCAACTAAACTATTTTTTATTTACCAGGTAAGCCCCCACTGAGCTATGTTGCTATTATTTCAGAAGAGGACATGGCTATCACAAATAACAACTCAACCAAGTGTCTGGTATCATCATCATCATCACGTGGAAATGTATAGCGTTAGCCAAACACTCTGTGAGCGTGTGACATTGGGGGCCATCCATTTAGTACGTACGTATAGAGGGGGGATTAACCCAAATGTGTACGCTTGCGTATGGGGGAGTCTACTGACAATGTACGTACGCATAGGAAACGGTGTGGGGGAGGGTGAAGCCTCGATAATGTGTCGACATTGGCCTTCAAATTAGTTAGATAGTCCAGCGGTGGACTATCTGTTTGCTTAAACACGGTAAAATAGTAGTAGGTTTTTACCCTTTAAACTGGTACAAAACTGACACCTTTATACAAGGCATCATGTTTGCAATAACCGCAACACAAGCAGTCAAAATGCAAACAAAAAGAAACAACTCTGATAATGAGATTAAAGGGTTGTTATCATTATCAGAGTTGCTTCTTTTTGTTTGCTTTTTAGACTACTTGTGTTCTGGTTATTGCAAACATGATGCCTTGAATAAAGGTGTCAGTTTTGTACCAGTTTAAAGGGTAAAAACCTACTACTATATTTTGCCACTGCTAAAGGAGGTCTCAGTGTAAACACGTTAATATTATTAATCCTTGATCGTTTCTGCGTGGTTTAAAATCGTCCGTTCTGTAAGATTCAGGGGGGGGGTGCGTCAGGCGTACGTACGCAGGTGGGAGGGGGTGTAAAAAGTACGCGTGCGTAGAGGGAGGGGGGGTAAAGTTTTGACAGATTTTTGCGTACGTACTAAATGGATGGCCCCTTGATTCTAAATGTGGAAGGGAGAAAAACCGGAGCACAGTAGGCATCAGGGTCAGGAGCGAAACCACGACCTCCTGTATACCAGGCGAGGTAGTTAACATCTCCTAGCCATCACGGTGTATCTCACCACTGCTGCCTAAACTTGACTCACACAGAGACCCGTAGACTCACACAGAGACCCGTAGACTCACACAGAGACCCGTACACTCACAGAGACCCGTAGACTCACACAGAGACCCGTAGACTCACAGAGACCCGTAGACTCGCGCAGAGACCCGTAGACTCACGCAGAGACCCGCAGACTCACACAGAGACCCGTAGACTCACACAGAGACCCGTAGACTCACAGAGACCCGCAGACTCACACAGAGACCCGTAGACTCACAGAGACCCGTAGACTCACACAGAGACCCGTAGACTCACACAGAGACCCGTACACTCAGAGACCCGTACACACAGAGACCCGTAGACTCACACAGAGACCCGTACACTCACAGAGACCCGTAGACTCACACAGAGACCCGTAGACTCACACAGAGACCCGTACACTCAGAGACCCGTAGACTCACGCAGAGACCCGTAGACTCACACAGAAACCCGTAGACTCACAGAGACCCGTAGACTCACACAGAGACCCGTAGACTCACACAGAGACCCGTAGACTCACAGAGACCCGCAGACTCACACAGAGACCCGTAGACTCACACAGAGACCCGTACACTCAGAGACCCGTAGACTCACGCAGAGACCCGTAGACTCACACAGAGACCCGTAGACTCACAGAGACCCGTAGACTCACACAGAGACCCGTAGACTCACACAGAGACCCGTAGACTCACACAGAGACCCGTAGACTCACACAGAGACCCGTAGACTCACGCAGAGACCCGTAGACTCACACAGAGACCCGTACACTCAGAGACCTGTACACACAGAGACCCGTAGACTCACACAGAGACCCGTACACTCACAGAGACCCGTAGACTCACGCAGAGACCCGTAGACTCACACAGAGATCCATAGACTCGCGCAGAGACCCGTAGACTCACACAGATACTCAAACACTCACACAAAGACCCATGCCAGCGCATACATAACGTAGTTTGGAAAGTATTTTTTTTTCCTGTATACGTTCTCCTCGGCTGCCCCCATAGTCTGGAACTCTATAGGGTATGTATTAAGTAAATATGCTCACTGTTTCTGTTCAACGGCCTGGAAATGTGGTCACATGTATCTACCATACAAACCCACAAAAGTCTACTTTATTGCACCTAAGTAAAACCATCAAAATTATGAACATCAGAGACCCAGATACTCACATAGACCCATAGACAAAATACAGAGACCCATAGACATACAGAGACCCATAGACATACAGAGACCCATAGACATACAGAGACCCATAGACTCACACAGACCCAGAGACTCGCACACAAAGACCCATAGACTCACACATGCACCTACAGACTCACACATGCATCCACAGACTCACACATACACCCACAGACTCACACATACACCCAGACTCACACATGCATCCACAGATTCACACATACACCCACAGACTCACACATACACCCAGACTCACACATACACCGACAGACTCACACATACACCCACAGACTCACACATACACCCAGACTCGCACATACACCCAGACTCACACATACACCCACAGAATCACACATACACCTAGACTCACACATACACCCACAGACTCAAACAGATCTACAGGCAACACAATTATTTAAACATCAGAACAGAATAGTCGCTCCAAGCCTGGGGTGTGTCATTCAGACGCTGTCTTCTCGACAGACCTGTTCTCCACCTGAGGACGGCTGCTTGCGTTGTGGCCAAAACGTCGTGATAATTATTTTATAATGTTTTATTTTTATTATTTTATTATTTCCCTTCTACGTGACTTTACCGAAAGAACCAAGAAGATGAATCCCTGCAGTCACGAAAGCTTTAAATCGAAAAAAAATCAGAACAGAACTCGCAAGCTAAAGCCTAGACTACACGACATCCTCTAGCGTGGATGGGCAACCCAGGATACACGGAAGGTCAGGTCAACGTCAATTTCCAACCACATTGTCAACGTTGGCCCAACGTTGGCGTTGTTTATCGAAGGGACCACCGTCCACCGACAGGTTGCTATAGTAAAATTTCGATTTAAAGCTTTCGTGACTGCAGGGATTCATCTGCTTGGTTCTTTCGGTAAAGTCACGTAGAAGGGAAATAATAAAATAACAAAAATACAACATAATAAAATTTCGATTTAAAGCTTTCGTGACTGCAGGGATTCATCTTCTTGGTTCTTTCGGTAAAGTCACCACGTAGAAGGGAAATAATAAAAATACAACATAATAAAATTTCGATTTAAAGCTTTCGTGACTGCAGGGATTAATCTTCTGTCTAGATTTGAAGCTTTCGTGACTGCAAGGATTCATACTCTTAGTTCTTTCGGTAAAGTCACGTAGGTAAAAAATGAAATTAAAATTAATAAAAATAAACAATAAAAAATCACGACGTTTCGGAGGCAACACAAGTCTCCGTCATCAGGTGGGACCGTCACAGCCAGATTTGCTGCATCAAGTGAGGGAGGGATTCAAGATGCAAGCCCTTAAATGCAAGTTCAATCCTTGCCTCACTTGATGCAGCAAATCTGGCTGTGACGGTCCCACCTGATGACGGAGACTTGTGTTGCCTCCGAAACGTCGTGATTTTTTATTTTTTATTGTTTTATTTGTATTAATTTTAATTTCATTTTTTACCTACGTGACTTTACCGAAAGAACTAAGAGTATTCATCTTCTTGGTTCTTTCGGTAAAGTCACGTAGAAGGGAAGTAATAAAATAATTATTTTATTATATTATTTTATTATGTTTTATTTTTATTATTTTATTACTTCCCTTCTACGTGACTTTACCGAAAGAACCAAGAAGAGGTTGCTATAGGCTGCTGTGGGCCTACGGACAGGTCGTCAGGTGAGGGCAGTGTGACAGATACCCGTAGACTCACACACATGGACATGTAGACTCACAAAAAGACCCGTAGACTCACACGAAGATCCACAGACTAACAACTGGGTTATCAAGAACAGCGAGTTGATGGACTCAGCCCGGTCACCAATGACTGCAACACAAAAAACCCACGACGCTAAAATCTGGTTCTGAACTCAATTAGGCCAAATCCATCTCAGAGATTTACACTATGAGATCTCTTTTACCAGTGGCAAAATATAGTAGTAGGTTTTTACCCTTTTAAACTGGTACAAAACGGACACCTTTATTCAAGGCATCATGTTTGCAATAACCAGAACACAAGTAGTCTAAAAAGCAAACAAAAAGAAGCAACTCTGATATAGATAACAACCCTTTAATCTCATTATCAGAGTTGCTTCTTTTTGTTTGCTTTTTAGACTACTTGTGTTGTGGTTATTGCAAACATGATGCCATGAATAAAGGTGTCAGTTTTGTACCAGTTTAAAAGAGTAAAAACCTACTACCATCTCAGAGAATTAACATAACGGTTTGACCGTCGCGTGACAAGCACGACTCCCACACCAGAATCAGGATGTTAATGTACACTGGAGGAATCCGATGAGCGAAAAAGCTCTTCGTCACAGATGTGGCACAGCGGGGCGGGAGAGCGCGTGTCCAACCGTGCTAATCGGAGATGCGGAAGAGGCACAAACAAACTAAACACAACAAGCAGTTCTAAAGAAATTCGTTTGTCAACCAAGATGATTTAAAAGTTCATAAATCCAGTGGCTTCCTAACACCTGAAGGAAGAGCGTTCACATGTTCACGTGTAGATGCCACAACCCTTTAATCTCAAATCAGAATATTGATTCATATTTGAGGAATCCGATGCGTTACAAAGCTCCTTTTCTTCACAGATATCCAGGAGACACCTATCCGCTGCTAGACGATTGCTTCACCACGTGACACTGCACCACGATGGGTCGCTTGTTGAAAGCGGAGGAATATTTTGGGGGGGGGGGGGGCACAGACGCTGAGAGCAATAGTAGAGCATGGGCAGTCCACGACTTACTAGCGCAATCAGACCCGTTCGTAAGTCAAATTTCAAAGATTAAAAGTTTCATGTATTAGGTATAGCCCTGTGAGCCATTCGGCTCTTGAATCGGGTGCAACCGCAACAAACAAAAAACAAAAACATGAACAAGAAAACATCTTAAAGTGACTCTGTGCAAACAGAAAATCCAAGAAAAGACAGCAAAATATTGCAGAAAAAAACACCGTGTACACCAACCCTGTGCAAATATCCCAGTGGTATGCAAGTCAAACAACAACAACAACAACAACCACAAGACAACTTAGATTAAGGCCATCAGTCCAACTCTGTACTACAACAAACAAACATGGCCAAACCAAAAAACTTTTCGAAAATCACCATCAGAACACAACAATCTCCTGTATTTAGATGCCCGCCCACACACGCACACATACGCTCGGAGCGCGAGGCCGACTCGTTTACATCTCGCCGAGGATCGCTACGCCGAACAAAATGGTGCCGCGGTTCAATTTGCAGGTGCGAGCTCGCGTTTAAAGTACAATGTTATAAAATAATAATAATGGGAGCCGGTTCTCGTAAGTGTGCGCGTTGGTAAGCGCGGGCGAACGAAAGTGCGGGCGATCGAAAGTCCGGGTGTTTGCAAGCACGGGATGTTCGCAAGTGTGGGTGTATGTAAGCTCGGTGGTGTTCGTAAGTGCAGGTGCTCGTAAGTGTTGTTCGTAAGAGTGGGTGTTGTTCGTAAATGGAGGTGCTCGTAAGAGTGTGTGTTGTTCGTAAGTGTAGGTGTTGTTCGTAAGCGTGTGTTGTTCGTAAGTGCGGGTGTTGTTCGTAATTGACGACGGGTGTTCGTAAGCGAGGGGTGTTCATAAATGGGGGTGTTCCCAAGTGCGGGTGTTGTTCGCAAGTGCGAGTGTTCGTGAGCGCGGATATTTTTAAGTGACGGGTGTTGGTAAGTACAGGTGTTATTCGTAAGTGACTGGTGTTCGTAAGCGCGAGTGTTTGTAAGTGCGGGTGTTGTTCGTAAGTGCGAGTGTTCGTAAGTGCGGGTGTTGTTCGTAAGTGCGGGTGTTCATAAGTGACAGGTGTTTGTAAGTGCGGGTGTTGTTCGTAAGTGCGGGTGCTCGTAAGTACGGGCGTTAAGAAATTCAGGACTGCCCGTACAACGAATTTCATCTGCACTGCCCTCCGCTAACAACACAACCCCCCCCCCCGCAACAACCTGGTTCATTTATACACGTGATCGCCATTTTTCCTTTCACCAGCACTTGGGAGGCTCAAACCCCTTAGCTTCATAAGAGGAATTCTCCCGCAGTTGGTGCGCATTCCACGATTGGTTTGGTAATCGGGCCGGCCCCCCCACCCACACCCCCGGGAGTATTGTAAACAAAAGTTGTATTGTACCGTCTCGTGTTTCTACGTCACCGTGTGCGTGCACACAGTTAAACGCGTGTTATCGCCACTGTCCACACAGCGCTCGTGTCAGAGAGACACGGGATTTTGTTTGTGGAGGCAATGGCGGTTACCTCAATCCATCGGTAACCACTAAGTCACCACTCTGCTAACACAGTGACCACTACTAACAGTAACCACTCCACTAGCTGTGACCAATCCACCAACAGTCACCACTCCACTAACAGAGTGACCACTCCACTAGCAGTGACCAATATTAACAGTGACGAATCTACCAAGACGATCATCACTCCACTAAGTGACCACTTTTAACAATGACCAATCCACCAACAGTCATCACTCCACAAGCAGTCACCACTCTGCTAACAGGGACCACTCCATGAAACAGTGACAATTCCACCAACGTGGTGAAAGACATGGCTATGTTTGTGGAGCCATGGGGTAATCTCCATCCATCGATGACCCCTCCGCAGACACGTTAACCACCGCACGAACGAAAAGGTGAACACTAAGTGACCATATTTCGATTTAAAGCTTTCGTGACTGCAAGGATTCATCTTCTTGGTTCTTTCGGTAAAGTCATCACGTAGAATGGAAATAACAAAATAACAAAATAAAACATAATCAAATAATTCTCACGACGTTTCGGCCACAACGCAAGTAGCCGTCCTCAGGTGAAGACCAGGTCTGTCGGGGAGACGCTACTTGCGTTGTGGCCGAAACTTCGTGAGAATTATTTGATTATTTTGTTATTTTGTTATTTCCATTCTACGTGACTTTACCGAAAGAACTAAGTGACCACTCCACTAGCAGTGACTATTTCACTCACACAATGACCAACTCCACGAGCATTGACCACTCCATGCAACAAGGACAATTCCACCAACACGATTACCGCTCCACTAACAGTGACCACTTCACTCACACAATGAACACTCCACTAGCAGTGTGACCACTCTTGAACAGTGACCAACTCCACGAGCAGTGACCAATCCACTAACGCATTGACCACTCCATGCAAGTGACAATTCCACTAACACGGTCATCACTCCACTAACAGTGCCCACTGCACTCACTCAGTAACCACTCCATGCAACAGTGAGCAGTTCACCATCAGTGACCACTCTAACAGTAACCAACGCAAAAACACAGTGACCAATCCACTCGCACAGTTACCACCTAACTCACAGTGACCACTCAACTCACACAGTGACCACTCAAATCAAGTGACCACTCTGCTAGCAGTGACAACTCCCACGACCAGTGACCACTCCACTAGCAGAAACCACTCTTAACAGAGTGACCAATCCACCAACACCGTCTCCACTCACACAGTTACTACTCAAATCAAGTGACCGCTCTGCTAGCAGTGACAACTCCCACGACCAGTGACCACTTCACTCACAGTGACCACTCTGAACAGTGACCAATCCACAAACACGGTTACCACTCCACTCACTCAGTGACCACTTAACTCACACAGTGACCACTCTACTAGCAGTGACCACTCTAACACAGTGACAGCTCCACTAACACTGGCACCTCGCCATCGGAATGAGGAATGTCCACCACTGGCTCTGCAGGATTGTACAAAAGAGATGTCTCAAAGCTCATTTTAGCAGGAAATCACTTTTTTGTTAACAGCATTTCGTGAGCATCTGGTTCAGTTTCGGAAATGTCCCCGTTGAAAAATGTCCCCCCTCTCTCCCCCCATTTTAATTTGCTTAACGTTGAAAAGTTGTGTTTACACACCGCGTAGAACAATGGGCGAGCATTTCTCGTAAGTAAATAACGCACTGTACAACGATTCATGTAAATAATAATCACCGTAGCTGCGGCACGCTGTGCCCATCAGACACCGGTAAATCAATGCGGTTACACGCACTCAACACACCAACATCTCATCAATTCGCTACCAAATGTTTCAATAAAAAAAAATCGCACCTTTTTTTTGCGACATTTCATAGACTTGGTTCAATGTTAAATTTCGATTTAAAGCTTTCGTGACTGCAGGGATACATCTTCTTGGTTCTTTCGGTAAAGTCACGTAGAAGGGAAGTCATAAAATAATGGTTCAATGTTGTTTATACAAAAGACAAACATCCCATCACCGTCACCCCCCCCGTGATCGCCTTTAACAGAATGTCAGGGCAAGTGCTGCTGTTAAGCGAGCAGAAGCAGCATCGCCTATGAAGGCCCGCGCTGTTTGGGACGAGGGCATTAGGTGACCCGGCCGCCTTTGTCTCCCCAGTGGCGATATTTTGTGTGTGTACGCACCCCAGCATCAGGTGACTACATTTGAGGCCGAGTAGACCTAGGGGAGGCCCTCGGGGTATCATTTCACAAAAAAAAGGAACCGCCGTATAACCTAAAAACAGCCTTTTGCTGTTAGCGAGCAGCAGCAACCAGAGGTCGCAACCGGGTACCCGATACCCGTACCCTACCCGATACCCGGCTACCCGTACCCGGCCGGGTACGGGTAGGTCGTGAGTCACTGGTGAGTCACCGTTTGTCACTCATTTCCCAACGTCTTGTCTCTTCTCACAAATTAAAGTTCCTAGAATCAACCCACCCGCGCCTGCAACATGGCTTCATCCAAGAGGTCGCAATCGGGTACCCGATAACCGTACCCGGCCGGGTACGGGTAGGGTACGGGTACGGCCGGGTACGGGTACCCGTTTGCGACCCTGGTGCGGCCGGGTACGGATACGGGTAAGGAATCAAAACCCGTTTGCGACCTCTGCCAGCAACCTACGAAGACCACCACGGCACCAACGAGGTTGTTGGGTGATACAACACCACTGCCCGGCCGCCTTTGTCTCCCCCAGTGGGTACACTCGTTTTTTTAGGCCGAGTCAACCTAGGGGGGAGGCTCAGGCCCTGTGGTGATGGTGGTGGCCTTCGTGAGCGGGGAATCCAACTCGGGCACTAACCACCACCACCACCTCACGCCATCCGATAAACCTGCCTCGGCGTATCGCAACGAGGCCGAAATAATCATCTGCGTTATGTAAATTGTGATGTGGCGGCGAGGGAGGTGGTGGTGGTGTTGGTTGTCCGACGTTTCGCAGTGCGCCCCAATTGTGGACACTAGCAACCGGGCGTCTTTGATATTGAAACGTTGGGGATTGTTTGGTTCGCTCGACGTGAACGAAGGCCTCTGGTTTGACATTCGTGTACAAAATAACGATCCCCTTGATGTTAAAAAGATAAATAAACCAACGATGTTACTACTCTACCATCATCAACACCACGACCACCCACACAAACCCAGCACCAAAATCAGAGGGCCCACCACCCCCAAGTCAAACCCCGCCAAACGCGGATCGGAAACGTTAACAATTGTCTGAGGTTAAAAAATATAAAAATTATATCCATGAGGAGGGGGAGTTTATTATCGATCGGAAAGGTTAATAACAATTGTCTGAGGCGAAAAAATAAAAATTATATCCATGAGGAGGAGGGGGGGGGTTATTATCGATCGGAAACGTAAAAAAATTGTCTGAGGTAAAAAAAAAGATTAAAATTAATTCCATGAGGGGGGGGGGGTTTATTATCGATCGGAAACGTTAACAATTGTCTGAGGTAAAACAATATAAAAATTATATCCATGATGAGGGGGGGGGGGAGTTTATTGTCGATCGGAAATGTTAACAACAATTATCTGAGGTAAAAAAATATATAAATTATCCATGAGGAGGGGGGGGGGAGTTTATTATCGATCGGTAACGTTAACAACAATCGTCTGAGGTAAAAAAATATATAAAAATTGTTATCCATGAGGGGAGTTGAAAGTCGACCGGAAACGTTTATAACAATTTTCTGAGGTAAAAAAAATATTAAAAATAAAAAAAATATCAATGAGGAGGGGGAGGGGGGGCGGAGATGATGATCCGTGGCGGCAATAGCTGTTACACTGTGACATTTGCTTAAACAATGTTAACGTAGCGAGACATTTGCGGCTAAAGGAGAAGAAGTTTCGAGATTTCGCCTCTCCTCAGAGTCTTAGCGCGCGCGATTCAACGCGCCACGCAAAACCAACTTGATTTTATTTATTTCTTAACAAAACAACCCCGAGTTTGGTTAACTAGTCCATCCTGAAGGGAAGCCTGCGGGGTTTTTTATTTGATTGTTGACAAGCGACGCGATTGTTGTGTGTTGTGTGTGTTGAGTGTGAGAGAGAGAGGGGAGAGAGAGGCTTGTACTCACAAAATGGCGTAGGCCTCGATTTCCTATCTCTCCTCCTCCCTCGTTCCTCTCCTAACAGGGCAAAGATTTCACGCGATTGTTGTTATCGCTCTTACGTTGCCGTCAGTCGCCTCCGACGAATTTTCCTCTCGTTTCCCCCACCACCTCCTCCTCCTCCGTAGAGTCACTTTTCGTCGGAATTAATCCGCGATTTTCTCTCGCACACTCCCAAGTCTTCGTTCGCCTTTGCCCTCGGCGTGCCTTGCGTTGTAGGGGATGATGAGGAGGAAGGGGGGTAGGGAGCGAACCGACACGAATTTGTGTTAAAGCGACTTAAAAAAGACGTCGAAAACTGTCGCAGAAAAAAAGTCTTCGCGCCCGAGGCCCAAACCCTCGCAATCCGCGACGATTCTCCGTTCGTCTCCTTTAGAAACAAATTGCGGCTTCGATAATGGCACCAAAGTTAAGACGGCCAGCTTGTGTGTGAGTGTGTGAGAGAGACACACGGGGGGGAGGAGGCCTAACACGGGTCCGTAACGATCTCTACCCTCGAGCAATGGCCGCTCGCGCGCACCCCCAATAGCCCCTCCCCCTCGCCAGCCCCGCCCCCTCGCCAGCCCCCACCCCGTCCCCAAAACAGCCCCTCCCCCTCGCCCACCCTCCCCCAATAGCCCCCAAAACAGCCCCCACCCCCCCAAACAGCCCCTCCCCCTCGCCAGCCCCCACCCCCCCCAAAACAGCCCCTCCCCCTCGCCAGCCCCCACCCCCCAAAACAGCCCCTCCCCCTCACCCACCCTCCCCCAAACAGTTACCCCCCTCCCCCAACAGCCCCGCCCCCAACAGCCCCGCCCCCACCTCCCAAACAGCCCCGCCCCCAGCCCAACAGCCCCTCCCCCTCACCCACCCTCCCCCAAACAGTTACCCCCCCTCCTCCAATAGCCCCGCCCCCACCCCCCAAACAGCCCCAGCCCAACAGCCCCGCCCCCAACAGTCCCCCCCCCCAATAGCCCCCAAAAACAGTTCCCCCCCCCACAGCCCAGCTAGCTCCGCCCCTCATTCCCCGCCAGTCCCCCGCCCACGCTTCCGGCCCCTCCCCCTGCCCAACTGACAGCTGCGTTCTAGATTTAAAGCTTTCGTGACTGCAGGGATTCATCTTCTTGGTTCTTTCGGTAAAAGTCACGTAGAATGGAAATAATAAAAATAAAACATTATTATATTCTTAGGTTTTTTCGGTAATGTCACGTAGGTAAAAAATTCAAATTAATAAAAGTAAAATAAAATAAAAATAACGACGTTTCGGAGGCAACACAAGCTTCCGTCTTCAGGTGGAACCGTCACAGCACGATAGCTGTATCAAGTGAGAGCTCTCACTTGATACAGCTATTGTGTTGCCTCCGAAACGTCGTGATTTTTATTTTATTTTACTTTTATTAATTTTAATTTTTTACCTACGTGACTTTACCGAAAAAACCTAAGAATATGACAGCTTCGTCTTTTGTAATCGAGGGCCCATGCTCAGTCGACTGCTGGATAAAGATGCTCACTCCATTTCCAAAAGACTTAATTAAATATTAACAAAATGTTTTTATTTTTACCAGGCATAAGGCCCTACCCCCACTGAGTTGAACTTGTTTTTCAGAAGCGACCCTGGTTATCACAAATGATAGCTCGAGGAAGTGATGGCTTCTTATCATCATCATCACCACATGGAAATGTATAGCAGCAGACAGATACTCTCAAAGCGTGTTTCCACAGACTCATTGATACCCAGAGACCCATACTCATAGAGACCCATACTCATAGAGACCCATACTCATTGATACCCATAGACCCATACTCATTGAGACCCAGAGACCCACAGAGACCCATACTCATAGAGACCCATACTCATAGAGACCCATAGACCCATACTCATTGAGACCCAGAGACCCACAGAGACCCATACTCATAGAGACCCACATAGACCCACACTCATAGAGACCCATAGAGACCCACATAGACCCACACTCATAAAGACCCAGAGACCCATACTTATTGAGACCCAGAGACCCACAGAGACCCATACTCATAGAGACCCATAGACCCACCTAGACCCATACTCATAGAGACCCATAGACCCACAGAGACCCATACTCATAGAGACACATACTCAAAAAGACCCATAAACACATACTCATAGAGACCCATAGACACATACTCATAGAGACCCATAGACACATACTCATAGAGACCCATAGACCCATACTCATAGAGACCCATAGACACATACTCATAGAGACCCATAGACACATACTCATAGAGACCCATAGACACATACTCATAGAGACCCATAGACACATACTCATAGAGACCCATAGACACATACTCATAGAGACCCATAGACACATACTCATAGAGACCCATAGACCCATACTCATAGAGACCCATAGACACATACTCATAGAGACCCATAGACACATACTCATCAGGTGAGCCTCACCAACACAAGCGTCGTCATCAGGTGAGCCTCACCTGATGACGGACGCTTGTGTTGCGACCGAAACGTCGTGTTTTGTTTTATTGTATTTTACTACCCACGTGACTTTACCGAAAGATCCAGAGAATATCGATTCCTGCAGTCACGAAAACTTCAAATTAAGACTCGTAATATTATCCATAAAGGGTTAAACCTATTATTTTATGTTGAAATACCCGAAAGAAAGTTCCCATATTGTAAAATGTGACCGTAAATCGAATACCCTGAACCGATTACGCTTAATCGCTTACCCTGAGCCGATTGCTATTAATCGATTACCATTAATCGAGTGTCCTTAGTCGAATATCCTGAACCGCTTAGCCTGAACCGATTACTCTTAGTCGATTACCCTGAACCGATCACCATTAATCGATTACCATTAATCGTGTCCTTAGTCGAATGTCCTGAAACGATTACACCTAATCGATTATCCTGAACCGATTACCATTAATCGGTTACCCTAAGTCGAATATACTGAACCCGCTTCAAATGAATCGATTATGCTAAATCGATTATCCTGAATAAATTACCCTGAGCCGATCATCTTGAACCACTTAGCCTGAACCGCATACCCTTAATCGATTACCCTGAACCCGATTACGCTAAACCGATTACTCTAAAGCAATTACAGTACCCAGAATCGATTGCCCAGAACCCGTTACCCTGGATCAACCCGCCTGAATTCGATTAGCGTGAATCGGCTGTCACCCCCTCCACCCCGCGCTTAATGTGCAAACAACGAACATTGCTTTAAAGATTTGAAGCTTTCGTGACTGCAAAGGATTCATATTCTTAGGTTTTTTCGGTAAAGTCACGTAGGTAAAAAATTAATATTAATAAAAATATAATTTTATTTTATTTTACTTTTATTAATTTTAATTTTAATTTTTTACCTACGTGACTTTACCGAGAAAAAAACCTAAGAATATTGCTTTAAAGCATCGGGCGTGCGGATCGTAATCTTGGGGCCGTCCATAAATGACGTCACGCGATTTAGGACGATTTTTAACCCCCCCCCCGTCGTCGTCACACGGCGTCACAAAAAGTCAGCCCCCCCCTCAAATATGACGTCACAAAGCACTGCCCCCCCCCAAAAAAATATATTAAAAAAATGCTTCAAATCGCTTTAAACTATTGTCATTGTAGTGCGTATTTAATGTGGCGCTGCTGCACTCTGATGTTGTAGGAGAAAACATTTATTAAAAAGTCTATTTAATTAAGTAGAACGTGTTGTCTATGTTGATTTAAAGTTGCGCATTTTGATGTGACGTCACATTTCTCAAACCCCCCCCCCTCGTCACACATCGTCACAAATGTCTGACCCCCCCCCCCCTAGGTGCGTGACGTCATTTATGGACGGCCCCAAAGTCACGTGGTAGGTTCAAATACTTTTTAAAAAAATAAATTTTAACCTATCCACTTTACCGAAAGTCCCAAAAAAAATGTATGTTGAGTGTGCACCTAGCCTGGTACAGGGGCCGTGGTGACGTCACCACCAACCAAGTGGCGGTTGTCGTCAGTGCGCTTGTGAGTGGATGAGATGTGTAATAACTTTATCGACAGTTCAACACGTAACTTTATTGACACCTCCGCTGCGTCTTATAATCCGGCACTCGATTTTTTTATATCATCCCCCGCCGTCACTTCCGGCCCCCCCTCCCGCCGCCATCCATTCCTCTCCCCCTCCCCTCATCCCCCCCCGTGCCCGCTTCCGGTCACCCCCTCCCCTTTCTAATCTGGCACCGCCCCCTCACATCTCCCCCCTCCCCGCGTCTCCTCGCGACCCGATGACGTAGAGGGCTCGGCGCGCGCGAGATTCCAGCCAATCAGAGGAGCCAGGATCAAGGGTAGGGGAGGGGCTGTCAGAATTGCGGGGGCGGGAGTGGTGGAGAGGAGAGGAGGGGGCGGTGGAGAGGAGGGGGGAGGGGCGATTTGGAGAGAGGGGGGGCCATTGTGAGGTTTCTTGGGTTTCACGCAGCAAAACACGTGGTTGAGTTTGCCACAATGGAATGTGGGACGTGGTGGTGAGCTGATTTGGTCCGTGGTTTGCGTGGTTTGCGTTCCACGTCACGGTTGGAGAGGGCTCTGTAAGGGCTTTTGTGACCAATCTTATCCATGATAGAGGGTGGGTGGGGGTTTGAATGGGGTAAATATTAAATGCGTATCGTGAAAAACCCGCCAAAGCTGTCGTGACTGCAGGAATTCATTTTCTTTTTGGGTCTTTGGGGCCGTCCATAAATGACGTCACGAACCTAGGGGTGGGGGGGGGGTCAGACATTTGTGACGATGTGTGACGAGAGGGGGGGTTTGAGAAATGTGACGTCACATCAAAATGCGCAACTTTACATAAATATAGAATTGTTCTCACAACACTAATTGTTAAAACAACAATCCTACAACATCAGAGTGCAGCGCCACATTAAATACGCACTACAATGACAATAGTTTAAAGCGATTTGAAGCATGTTTTATTTTGGGGGGGGGGCAGAGCTTTGTGACGTCATATTTGATGGAGGGGGGGTCTGACTTTTTGTGACGCCGTGTGACGAAGGGGGGGGGGGTCAAAAATCGTCCTAAATCGCGTGACGTCATTTATGGACGACCCCTTTGGCATTCGCAGGTCACCTGGGGTCGCTTCCGAGACGCGCCAAGCACAAAGGCAAAGATGCCCCGTGTAGCCTCAACAGACTGTAGGGGTAAGTGCTGTTAGCAAGCAGCACCTATGAAGGCAACCGGCGCTGTGGCACACAGCGCCGGCCGGGTACGGGTAGCCGTTTGCGACCCTGGTGCGGCCGGGTACGGGTACGGGTAGGCCGTGAGTCACTGGTGAGTCACCGTTTGTCACGAATTTCCCAACGTCTTGTCTCTTCTCACAATTCAAGTTCCTAGAATCAACCCACCCGCGCCTGCAACGTGGCTTCATCCCAGAGGTCGCAATCAGGTACCCGATACCCTACCCGTACCCGGCCGTGTACGGGTAGGGTACGGGTACGGCTGGGTACGGGTACCCGTTTTCGACCCTGGTGCGGCCGGGTACAGGTACTGGTAAGGAATCAAAACCCGTTTGCGACCTCTGCTGTACTGGAGGAAGGGAGGAACTTTTCCTTTTGTTGACTGTGGGGAGTTCCACCCGGAGGTCAACATCGCCCCCGAGTGGTTCACACGGGGACATCACCACGCATGTGCAGAAGTCACAACAACAACAGCAACCACCACAACAACAACAAGATTCTAGATTTGAAGCTTTCGTGACTGCAAGGATTCATATTCTTAGGGTTTTTCGGTAAAATCACGTAGGTGAAAAATAAAAATTAATCAAAGTAAAATAAAAAAATAAAAATCACGACATTTCGGAGGCAACACAAGCTTCCGTCTTCAGGTGGAACCGTCACAGCACAACAATAATATCCAGGGCCTACCTTGGCTCCTCCCACCCTCAACCAGTATATATACAAGGACTGTTTCCTTGCAATTTCTCTCACTTGATACAGCTATCGTGCTGTGACGGTTCCACCTGAAGACGGAAGCTTGTGTTGCCTCCGAAACGTCGTGATTTTTTATTTTATTTTTATTTTACTTTTATTAATTTTTATTTTTTACCTACGTGACTTTACCGAAAAAACCTAAGCATAGCAACAAGATGTCAACAACAGCAACATACCGTGGTCGACGCGTACGGGGGGGTTCACACCCCGTATTGTTGTACAGCCGTTTCAATGCGGGCACAAATAAAAGAATGTGTGTTGTCTGTTTGTTTGTGTTTCTCTCCCTTGTGATGGGACTTTGTCGGATGAACGTTGAGACTTATAAAGGGACACACGGGGTGACCGATAAGGCCTGAGTTGGTCTGTGATAAGATAAGATACTGATAAGGGGTTGACAGGTTTGTAGTAGTGTAGTGTATAGTAGTGTAGTGTGTAGTAGTGTATAGTGTAGTGTGTAGTGTAGTGTATTGTAGTGTATAGTAGTGTATAGTGTAGTGTATTGTAGTGTATAGTGTAGTGTATTGTAGTGTATAGTGTAGTGTATAGTAGTGTATAGTGTAGTGTATTGTAGTGTACAGTGTAGTGTATTGTAGTGTATAGTGTAGTGTATGGTGTAGTGTATAGTGTAGTGTATGGTGTAGCGTATAGTGTAGTGTATGGTGTAGTGTATAGTGTAGTGTATGGTGTAGTGTATAGTAGTGTATAGTGTAGTGTATAGTAGTGTATACTGTATAGTGTAGTGTATGGTGTAGTGTATAGTAGTGTATAGTGTAGTGTAAAGTAGTGTATAGTGTAGTGTATAGTAGTTTATGGTGTAGTGTATAGTGTAGTGTATAGTAGTGTATAGCGTAGTGTATAGTAGTGTATAGTGTAGTGTATAGTAGTGTATAGTGTAGTGTATAGTAGTGTGTAGTGTAGTGTATAGTAGTGTATAGTGTAGTGTATAGTAGTGTATAGTGTAGTGTATAGTAGTGTATAGTGTAGTGTATAGTAGTGTGTAGTGTAGTGTATAGTAGTGTATAGTGTAGTGTATAGTAGTGTATAGTAGTGTATGGTGTAGTGTATAGTAGTGTATAGTGTAGTGTATGGTGTAGTGTATAGTAGTGTATAGTGTAGTGTAAAGTAGTGTATAGTGTAGTGTATAGTAGTTTATGGTGTAGTGTATAGTAGTGTATAGTGTAGTGTATAGTAGTGTATAGTGTAGTGTATAGTAGTGTATAGTAGTGTATAGTGTAGTGTATAGTAGTGTATAGTGTAGTGTATAGTGTAGTGTAGTGTGTAGTGTAGTGTATAGTGTAGTGTATAGTCTAGTGTATAGTGTAGTGTGTAGTAGTGTATAGTGTAGTGTATAGTGTAGTGTATAGTGTAGTAGTGTATAGTGTAGTGTATAGTGTAGTGTATAGTGTAGTGTGTAGTGTATAGTGTAGTGTATAGTGTAGTGTATAGTGTAGTAGTGTATAGTGTAGTGTATAGTGTAGTGTATAGTGTAGTGTATAGTGTAGTGTATAGTAGTGTATAGTGTAGTGTATAGTAGTGTATAGTGTAGTGTATAGTGTAGTGTATAGTAGTGTATAGTGTAGTGTATAGTAGTGTATAGTGTAGTGTATATAGTAGTGTATAGTGTAGTGTATATAGTAGTGTATAGTGTAGTGTATAGTGTAGTGTGTAGTGTAGTGTGTAGTGTAGTGTATAGTGTAGTGTGTAGTGTAGTGTGTAGTGTAGTGTATAGTGTAGTGTGTAGTGTAGTGTATAGTGTAGTGTATAGTGTAGTGTATAGTAGTGTAGTGTATAGTGTAGTGTATAGTCTAGTGTATAGTGTAGTGTGTAGTATAGTGTATAGTGTAGTGTATAGTGTAGTGTATAGTGTAGTGTGTAGTGTAGTGTATAGTGTATAGTGTAGTGTATAGTGTAGTGTGTAGTGTAGTGTGTAGTGTAGTGTATAGTGTAGTGTATAGTGCAGTGTATAGTGTAGTGTATAGTGCAGTGTATAGTGTAGTGTATAGTGTAGTGTGTAGTGTATAGTGTAGTGTATAGTGTAGTGTATAGTGTAGTGTGTAGTGTAGTGTATAGTGTAGTGTGTAGTGTAGTGTATAGTGTAGTGTATAGTGTAGTGTATAGTGTATAGTGTAGTGTATAGTGTAGTGTATAGTGTAGTGTATAGTGTATATAGTGTATAGTGTAGTGTATAGTGTAGTGTATAGTGTAGTGTATAGTGTATATAGTGTATAGTGTAGTGTATAGTGTATAGTGTAGTGTATAGTGTAGTGTATAGTGTAGTGTATAGGATGAACATTGAGGTTCATAAGGGGCACACGGGGTGACCGATAAGGTCTGAATTGTTCTGTACTAAGATAGGGCACTGATAAGGGGTTGACAGGTCTGCTATACTGAAGCAGGTCCGTTGCCCGAAACGTCGCCTCCTATTGCGCAATGCGCCCTGAAGCAGGTTCGTTGCCCGAAACGTCGCCTCCTGTTGATCCGTCAAAAGGTTCCGGGTCGGACGCGATGTGTCCTGAAGCAGAGTCGTTGCCCGAAACGTCGTCTCCGTCTTGCGCAGCGTGTCCTGCAGCAGGGTTCGTTGCCCGAAACGTCGCCTCCTGTGTAGCCGTGAAAAGGTTCCGGGTCGGACGCGATGTGTCCTGCAGCAGGGTCGTTGCCCGAAACGTCGCCTCCTGTGTAGCCGTGAAAAGGTTCCGGGTCGGACGCGATGTGTCCTGCAGCAGGGTCGTTGCCCGAAACGTCGCCTCCTGTGTAGCCGTGAAAAGGTTCCGGGTCGGACGCGATGTGTCCTGCAGCAGGGTTCGTTGCCCGAAACGTCGCCTCCTGTGTAGCCGTGAAAAGGTTCCGGGTCGGACGCGATGTGTCCTGCAGCAGGGTCGTTGCCCGAAACGTCGCCTCCTGTGTAGCCGTGAAAAGGTTCCGGGTCGGACGCGATGTGTCCTGCAGCAGGGTCGTTGCCCGAAACGTCGCCTCCTGTGTAGCCGTGAAAAGGTTCCTGGTCGGACGCGATGTGTCCTGCAGCAGGGTTCGTTGCTCGAAACGTCGCCTCCTGTGTAGCCGTGAAAAGGTTCCGGGTCGGACGCGATGTGTCCTGCAGCAGGGTCGTTGCCCGAAACGTCGCCTCCTGTGTAGCCGTGAAAAGGTTCCGGGTCGGACGGTGCTTCGTGTCTCCCCGAGTCGCTGGGGCACAGAGCCTCAGGTAAGGCGGGCGCCTTTCGTAGGATCTCGACGTTTTAATTTCATTGAAACAACCCCCCCCCACACGTTTACTAAGACACAACAAGAGCGTTTAATACGTCTCGCGAGTATATTGTTATTGTTGTTATTATCGTTATAGTTCATTAAATTGTGATCGTTATTAAGAGATTCGATTAAACCCGCGGGGCCGCCGATCAGTACGGGCCTACTAGGCCCAAGGCTTGTGGGGTCTCGTCTGCGTCGAGTTTCAATGAAAAGTTTTTAAACCACGTTTATTAAGACACAGAAAGAGCGTTAATTACGTCTCGCGAGTATATTGTTATCGTTATAATTAAAATCGTCATAATTATTATTAAGAGATGCGGGGCCACAGATAGGCACGGGCCTACTAGGCCCAAGGCTTTTGAAAGTCTCATCTGCGTCGAGTTTTAATCTATTCTTGTTAAACCACGTTTATTGAGACACAACAAGAGCGTTTAATACGTCTCGCAAGTATATTATCGTCGTAATTTAAATTGTGATAATTATTAAGAGATGCTAATAAAACCCGAAGTGTCGGCCGATACGGTCGGGCCTACTAGGCCCAAGGCTTCTCAAGGCGATCGCGTTTAAACTTTTAAATCGCTATCATCGCCGTATGTTGAATGGTTGTTTGTTGTTGTGTTTTTGTGTAATCGTATTCCGTAATCCGCTGTTCAAAACTGTTTAAGCTTCGTGTTAAAGTAAGTGGTGCCGGGGCCTCCCCTAGGTCGACTCAGCCTCAAACGAGTACAGTACCTGGTACTGCTGCTGTGTTAAGTAAACATCAACCACTGGGGGAGAGACAAAGGCGGCCGGGCGTGGTGCTGGTAGCCACCCACCCCTCGTGTAGCCACAGCGCCGGTAGCCTTCATAGGTGCTCGCAAACAGCACTTGCCCCTACAGCCTGTTCGAGGCTACACGGGGGGCCTTTGTCTTTGTGCGGAGCGGTGGCGCAGTGGTTAGGTCCACACTGCGACGATTGTCTGAAACGGTCCTGAGCCTCCTACTCCTAGGTCGACTCAGCCTCAAAATGAGTATATCCCGGTGCGGGGTGTGGTAGTAGGGAGAGACAAAGGCGGTCGGGCGTGGTGCTGACCACCCACCCCCTCGTGTGCCACAGCGCCGGTAGCCTTCATAGGCGCTGCTACTCTCGCTAATGGCACTTGCCCCTACAGCCTGCTAGAGGCTACACGGGGGACCTTTGTCTGTGTGTCTACAGCTGCTACTCGCCACTTGCCCCTACAGCCTGCTAGAGGCTACATGGGGGACCTTTGTCTGTGTGTCTATAGCTGCTACTCGCTAACAGCACTTGCCCCTACAAGCCTGTTAGAGGCTACACGGGGGATCTTTGTATCTTTGTTGAAAGTGAACTTTGAAAGGCCACAGGGCACTTGAGGTCGTGACATTACCTTCGTAGGTTGTTGTGTCCTTTATTTAACCAGGTGAGACCTCCCCCCCGCTCCCCACCGACATTCACCGTCTGTTGTGAGTGACGGCCTTCGTTTCACCTGGTCACCTTGCCGTCATCACATTGCTGCGTCCCACCGTGTCCCCACGTGTCTCCATTCCTCGCCGTGTCTCTCCCGTGTGTCGCCGTGTCTCTCCCGTGTGTCCCCGTGTCTCTTCCGTGTGTCTCCGTGTCTCCCCGTGTGTCTCCCCATCTCCCCGTGTCTATCCGTGTCTCTCCGTGTGTCTCCGTGTCTCCCCGTGTGTCCCCATCTCCCTGTGTCTCTCCGTGTCTCCTCGTGTCTCCTCATGTCTCCCCGTTTGTTCCAGTGTCTCTCCCGTGTATCCCCATGTCTCCCTGTGTCTCCCCGTGTCTCCCCGTGGTGTCCCCATCTCCCTGTGTCTCTCCGTATGTCTCCGTGTTTCGCCGTGTATCCCCCGTGTCTCCGCGTGTTGTCCCCATCTCCCTGTGTCTCTCAGTGTCTCTCCGTGTCTCCCCATGTCTCCCCGTTTGTTCCAGTGTCTGTTCCAGTGTCTCTCCCGTGGTGTCCCCATCTCCCTGTGTCTCTCCGTGTCTCGCCGTGTGTCCCCCGTGTCTCGCCGTGTGTCCCCCGTGTCTCCTCGTGGTGTCCCCATCTCCCCGTGTCTCCCCGTGTCTCACCGTGTGTCCCCCGTGTCTCCCCGTGTTGTCCCCATCTCCCTGTGTCTCCGTGTCTCTCCGTGCGCCCCTGTGTATCCCCCTATCTCGCCGTGTCTCCCCGTGTCTCCCCGTGTCTCCCCGTGTCTCCCCGTGTATCTCCGTGTCTCCCCGTGTCTCCCCGTGTTGTCCCCGTGTCTCGCCGTGTCTTTCCGTGTCTCTCCGTGTCTCTCCGTGTCTCGCCGTGTCTCGCCGTGTCTCAGCGTGTCCCCCGTGTCTCCCCCCGTGTGCCCCCAGGTGCGTGTCGCCATGGGGAGGAGACGCTCGCGCAGCGACGAGAGACGCGGACACCGAGGAGAGAAGCACAAGGGGCACTCGCACGGACGGCGCGAAAGGCACGGAGACGCGCCGGGAGACACGGGGAGACACGCACGGGGGGGGGCGGGGGAGACACGGGGAGAGACGCCGGGAGACACGGGGAGACACGCACGGGGGGGGGGGAGACACGGGGAGACATGCACGGGGGGGGGGAGACACGGGGAGACACGCACGGGGGGGGAGGGGGGAGACACGCCGGGAGACACGGGGAGACACGGGGAGACACGCACGGGGGGGGAGACACGCCGGGAGACACGGGGAGACACCGGGAGACACGGGGAGACACGCACGGGGGGGGAGACACACGGGAAGAGACGCCGGGAGACACGCACAGGGGTGGGGGGGAGACACGGGGAGAGACGCACGGGGGGGGGGAGATGCACGGGAGGAGACGCGGGGAGACACGGGGAGATGTGGGGAGATGTGGGGAGATGTGGGGAGATGTGGGGAGATATTGGGAGACACGGGTAGACACGGGGAGATGTGGGGAGATGGATGGGGAGACACGGGGAGACACGAGGACATGCGTGGGGAGACAGGGTAACACGGGGTGACACGGGAGACATGGGGGATGTGGAGAGAAGAGCAGACATTGGGAGACAAGAGGAGACAGAATAAGGTTGACGATGATGATGGTGATGATGCTGCTGACGACGCTGACGTTGCTGCTGATGATGACGCTGATGATGATGATGCTGCTGATGATCACGCTGATGCTGTTGATGATGCTGATGAAGCTGCTGCTGATGACACCGACGATGCTAACGATAATGACGATGCTGCTGCTGATGACGATGCTGCTGCTGATGACGATGCTGCTGCTGATGACGATGCTGCTGCTGATGACGATGCTGCTGCTGATGACGATGCTGCTGCTGATGACGATGCTGATGATGACGATGCTGCTGCTGATGACGATGCTGCTGCTGATGACGATGACACCGACGATGCTAACGATGATGATGACGATGATGATGCTGATGATGATGCTGATGATGCTGATGATGATGCTGCTGCTGATGATGATGATGCTGCTGCTGATGACGATGCTGATGATGACGATGACGCCGCCGCCACAGACGCCGCCACTCATCCAGCAGCAGCAGCAGCAGCTCCACCTCCACCTCCTCGTCGCACGACGCCTCCTCCTCGAGCTCCCGCTCCCCCGCCTCGTCGTCGTCACGGCGACGCCACGGCCACCACCGTCACCACGACGACCGTCACCACGACGACCGTCGCCACGACAGCCGTCACCGAAGGTCGCGGCACGACCGCCGTTCCCGTTCGTCCCGTTCCTCCCGAGGGCGGGAACGGGAGGAGCCGCGGGCGGAACGGGAGGAGCGGCGGGAACGCCGGGAACGCCGGGAGGAGCACTCGCACAGGAGGTGCGGGGATGGCGTCGCCGTGGCGACCGTTGTCATCGTCACCGCAGCCGTCACCGTGGTTACCGCTGCCACCGTCGCCACCGCCACCACCGTCGTCCTCGTCACCGTCACCGCCACCGTCATCTTCGTCACCATCACCGCCACCATCACCACCGTCATCCTCGTCACCGTCACCGTCACCATCACCACCGTCACCACCGTCACCGTCATCCTCGTCGCTGCCACCATCACCACCACCGTCACCATCACCACCACCGTCACCACTGTCACCACCACCACCGTCATCCTTGTCACCACCACCGCCACCATCACCACTGTCACCACCACCACCGTCATCCTCGTCACCGTCACCGTCACCATCACCACTGTCACCACCACCACCGTCATCCTTGTCACCACCACCGCCACCATCACCACTGTCACCACCACCACCGTCATCCTCGTCACCACCACCGCCACCATCACCACTGTCACCACCACCACCGTCATCCTCGTCACCGTCACCGTCACCATCACCACTGTCACCACCACCACCGTCATCCTTGTCACCACCACCGCCACCATCACCACTGTCACCACCACCACCGTCATCCTCGTCACCGTCACCGTCACCATCACCATTGTCACCACCACCACCGTCATCCTCGTCACCACCACCGCCACCACCGTCATCCTCGTCACCGTCACCACCGTCACTGTCATCCTCGTCGCTACCACCATCACCACCACCATCACCACCGTCACCACCGTCACCACCGTCATCCTCGTCGCCACCACCGCCACCACCACCGTCACCATCACCACCATCACCACCACCACCATCGTCATCCTCATCGCTGCCACCATCACCATCACCACCACCGTCACCACCGTCATCCTCGTCACCACCTCCGCCAGCACCGCCACCACCACCGTCACCATCACCACCGCAGCGACCACCGCCGTCACCATCATTGTCACCACTGGCACCACCGGCCCTGCCGTCACCGGTACCACACTCGCCACCACCATCATCGCCACCGTCACCACTCCCACCACTCTCACCACTGCCACCTTCACCACTGCCACCATTATAGTCGTCACCACCGTCATCGCCACCATCACCACCGTCATCACCGCCATCGTCAACATCGTCACCACTGTCATTGTCACCACTATCACAACTTAATTTGGGAGCTTTCGTGACTGCAGGAATTATTCTTTGGTTCTTTTCGGTTAAGTCACGTCTAAAAATAAAATAATAAATCAAAATAAAACAACACATTACGACGTTTCGATTGCAACACAAGCAATCATCATCAGGCATAAAAGAAAATAGCAACAAACATCTAACTAGAAAACTATAGACCGACATACAAGCAGACAGACATCACAACGGCACACAGAGAGAGGACACAAATCGGCACAAAGAGATGGTCGTTTCTGTGACGGTCCCTTAAATATAGTTTTCTAGTTAGATTTTTGTTGCTCACACAGCCGATTTGTGTCCTCTCTCTGTGTGCCGTTGTGATGTCTGTCTGCTTGTATGTCTGTCTATAGTTTTCTAGTTAGATATTTGTTGCTCACACTTAAAATTCTAACTTAGCAAATTTTGAAACACGTAGTCAACCAGGCCATGCGTTAATTGTGTGTTAACCGACTCTCTGTGTTGTATTACATCACATTTCAATATTTTACTAGGTTATTTAATTTTCGTGTGCCTGTATACTCCTCTCTCTGTGTGCCGTTGTGATGTCTGTCTGCTTGTATGTCGGTCTATAGTTTTCTAGTTAGATTTTTGTTGCTATTTCTTTTATGCCTGATGATGATTGCTTGTGTTGCAATCGAAACGTCGTAATGTGTTGTTTTATTTTGATTTATTATTTTATTTTTAGACGTGACTTAACCGAAAAGAACCAAAGAACTATCACAACTGTCACCATTGCTACCATCACCAGCAGCGTGACCACCATCGGTAGTCTGTGTGTGATCCCGTGTGTGTGTGTGATTCTGTGTGTGTGTGTGTGATTCTCTGTGTGTGTGTGTGTGTGATTCTGTGTGTGTGTGTGTGACCCCGTGTGTGTGTGTGATCCCGTGTGTGTGATTCTGTGTGTGTGTGATTCTGTGTGTGTGTGTGACCCCGTGTGTGTGTGTGATCCCGTGTGTGTCATTCTGTGTGTGTGTGTGTGTGATTCTGTGAGTGTGTGTGCGATTCTGTGAGTGTGTGTGTTATTCTGTGTGTGTGTGTGTGTGATTCTGTGTGTGTGTGTGTGATTCTGTGAGTGTGTGTGTGATTCTGTGTGTGTGTGATTCTGTGTGTGTGTGTGTGATTCTGTGTGTGTGTGTGTGTGATTCTGTGTGTGTGTGTGTGATTCTGTGAGTGTGTGTGTGATTCTGTGTGTGTGTGATTCTGTGAGTGTGTGTGTTATTCTGTGTGTGTGTGTGTGTGATTCTGTGTGTGTGTGTGTGATTCTGTGAGTGTGTGTGTGATTCTGTGTGTGTGTGATTCTGTGTGTGTGTGTGTGATTCTGTGAGTGTGTGTGTGATTCTGTGAGTGTGTGTGTGATTCTGTGTGTGTGTGATTAATTCTGTGTGTGTGTGTGAGTCTCTGTGTGTGTGATTAATTCTGTGTGTGATTAATTCTGTGTGTGTGTAATTCTGTGTGTGCGTGTGATTCTGTGTGTGTAATTCTGTGTGTGTGTTATTCTGTCTGTGTGTGTGTGATTCTGTGTGTGTTATTCTGTGTGTGTGTGTGTGATTCTGTGTGTGTGTGTAATTCTGTGTGTGTGTGTGTTTCTGTGTGTGTGTTTCTGTAATTCTGTGTGTGTGATTCTGTGTGTGTGTGTGTGTGTGATTCTGTGTGTGTGTGTGTGATTCTGTGTGTGTGTGTGTGTGATTCTGTGTGTGTGTGTGATTCTGTGTGTGTGTCATCCCACGTCACAGCTCCCACTCTCTCCGGAAGCGGTCTTCCAGGAGCCACAGCAGAGGGAGGAGGGAACGCGAGGAACGGAGGGGGAGGGAGCGGGGGGAGGGGAGGGGGGAGGGGAGGGAGCGGGGGGGAGGGGAGGGGGGGAGGGGAGGGGGCGGGGGGGAGGGGAGGGGGGGAGGGGAGGGGGCGGGGGGGAGGGGCGGGGGGAGCCCGTGGTGCCCGCCAAGGAACCCAAGGGGTGAGTCTTACTTCCCCCGCTCTGTCACTCCCCACGCGCGCCCACCACTTCTCTGCGTTCGTTACGGCAGCCACCATCATCGCCATCACCACCACCATCATCACCACCACCACCATCACCACCATCACCATCACCACCATCATCACCATCACCACCACCATCACCACCACCATCATCACCACCATCATCATCATCATCGCCATCACCACCATCACCACCATCACCATCATCACCATCACCACCATCATCATCAGCACCACCATCACCACCACTATCATCATCACCACCATCATCATCACCACCACCACCATCATCATCGCCATCACCACCATCACCACCATCACCATCATCACCATCACCACCATCATCATCAGCACCACCATCACCACTATCATCATCATCACCACCACCATCATCATCGCTGGGAGGCTCAACGGGGACAGCCCCTCCCTCCATCCCCTCTATCCCTCCCTCCCTGCGTCAGCCCCCACCCACTTAAGACATAGCCCCGCCCACTCAGCCACTAGCCCCGCCCACTCAGTTGCTAGCATCGCCCACTACCCCAGCACCCTCCCACCCACTCCCCACGTAGCTCCACCCACTACCCACGTAGCTCCACCCACTACCCACGTAGCTCCACCCACTAACCCAGGTAGCTCCACCCACTACCCACGTAGCTCCACCCACTAACCCAGGTAGCTCCACCCACTACCCACGTAGCTCCACCCACTCCCCGGTAGCTCCACCCACTACCCACGTAGCTCCACCCACTACCCACGTAGCTCCACCCACTAACCCAGGTAGCTCCACCCACTACCCACGTAGCTCCACCCACTACCCACGTAGCTCCACCCACTACCCACGTAGCTCCACCCACTAACCCAGGTAGCTCCGCCCACTACCCCAGGTAGCTCCACCCACTACCCAGGTAGCTCCACCCACTACCCAGGTAGCTCCACCCACTACCCAGGTAGCTCCACCCACTACCCAGGTAGCTCCACCCACTACCCACGTAGCTCCACCCACTACCCTAGGTAGCTCCACCCACTACCCACGTAGCTCCACCCACTACCCCAGGTAGCTCCACCCACTACCCCAGGTAGCTCCACCCACTACCCCAGGTAGCTCCACCCACTACCCAGGTAGCTCCACCCACTACCCAGGTAGCTCCACCCACTACCCAGGTAGCTCCACCCACTACCCACGTAGCTCCACCCACTACCCCAGGTAGCACCACCCACTACCCACGTAGCTCCACCCACTACCCCAGGTAGCTCCACCCACTACCCCAGGTAGCTCCACCCACTACCCCAGGTAGCTCCACCCACTATCCAGGTAGCTCCACCCACTACCCAGGTAGCTCCACCCACTACCC
>NC_136340.1:5398529-5408529 GCF_964198595.1 Lampetra fluviatilis | reverse complement strand
GTTGTGTGTGTGTGTAGTGTGTGTGTTGTGTGTGTGTGTTGTGTGTGTGTTGTGTGTATGTGTGTGTATGTTGTGTGTGTGTGTGTTGTTTGTGTTGTCTGTGTTGTTTGCGTTGCCTGTGTTGTTTGCGTTGCCTGTGTTGTTTGCGTTGCCTGTGTTGTTTGCGTTGCCTGTGTTGTTTGTGTTGTTTGTGTTTGCGTTGCCTGTGTTGTTTGTGTTGTCTGTGTTGTTTGTGTTGTTTGTGTTTGCGTTGCCTGTGTTGTTTGCGTTGCCTGTGTTGTTTGTGTTGTTTGTGTTTGCGTTGCCTGTGTTGTTTGTGTTGTCTGTGTTGTTTGCATTGCCTGTGTTGTTTGCGTTGCCTGTGTTGTTTGCGTTGCCTGTGTTGTTTGCGTTGCCTGTGTTGTTTGTGTTGTTTGTGTTTGCGTTGCCTGTGTTGTCTGTGTTGTTTGTGTTTGCGTTGCCTGTGTTGTTTGCGTTGCCTGTGTTGTTTGCGTTCCCTGTGTTGCCTGTGTTGTTTGCGTTGTCTGTGTCTCACTGGCGGCGTTGTCTCTTCCCAGCGCGGGCCGACGAGACGCTGCGGGCCAAGGAGGAGGAGAGGGAGCAGCGCGGGCAGGAGGAGGAGAGGAGGAGGCAGGAGGGTGAGATCGCCACGACAACCGCCACGGCAATCACCACGGCAATCACCACGGCAACCACCACGGCAATCGCCACGGAAACCACCACGGAAAACGCCACGGCAACCGCCAACCACCACCAACAACAACCGCCATTCGCCACTCAGTGGCGGTGACGTCACCACGACGCTTGTGCCAGGCCATGTGCACCTTGAGGCTGCCACGTGAAGTGTCGAACGCCCGCTGGCAGGAGGTCACGGGGCAGACCCAGCAGGTGCCACGGGTCGACTGACCGAGATGACCGAGACGACTGGCTGATGCACCACCTGTGCCCCCTACTGTACCAACTTGCTGTGCTTTAGCCACCCGGCGCTCCGCTCGTTGTTGTGAGCGTCGCGCCTCCGCCCTCCGTTGTTGTTGGAAGGCGACTGCCTCCAACTGCCCAGTAGCAGCGTCCTTCACGAGCCTCCTCCACTGAGGCCGATCTTGACACCGCTGGTACCAGTCATCGGCAAGTCCACTCAGCTCCACGTCCTCCTGTACCACGTCACTCCATCTCTTCTCTAGCCCGTGCCGCGCCCGTTTAGCCCCCTCGATCCGGCCGAACAAAAGCTGTTTAGGCATGCGGTGGCTGGGTCATGTAGCCCGCATGCCCAGCCAACGCAGCCTTGCCTGCCGGAGGAGCTCACTGATGGGACTTTGCCCAGATCTTTCAAGGACTTGTGAGCTCCTCACACAATCCAGCCTGCAGGTTAAACCCAGGATGGATCGTAGGCAGGCCAGCCTGAATGTTTCCAACCGGCGAAGATGCTCCACTAGGGGGGTCCACGTTTCGCAAGCGTAGAGAAGGGAGGGAATGACCGTGGCCGAGAAGACCTGAAGCTTCGTGCGGAGCGACAGACCAGGTAGCTTCCACACAGCGTTACGCAACCGATGAAAAGATATTGCCGCTCGACTGATTCGGAGTGAGACCTCTGCTGATAAACTGGAGCCGGTCATAAGCACACTGCCCAGGTGTGGGAAACTCTCCACTCTCTCCACAACTGCCCCATCACCAATTGGGAGTTGTGGGGGTGGAGTGTCCGATGGTACAAAATACCCAGGCAGGTGCTTAGTTCTGGTGGGGCTGATGGTAAGGCCCCACCTCTTGGTGGAAACCTCCAGGTTCCGGCATGCATCCATGATGTTGTGTGGATGCGGCGATGCCGGACCAGTGTGTTGGTAATTACAAGCCCATGGACTGCATGATAATCTAGCAGCCTCCTACCGTTGTTATTGAGCGGATCCATCTCACTCCCTCCTATCGCAGAGTGTGTGACTAGTCTCCATCTGTTCCATCTCCCTCCCTCCTACAGCAGAGTTATTGAGCTGATCAGTCCAGACCAGGTGCCAGTATCATGACCAACTTGGGCATTGAAGTCACCCAACAAGATGACTCTATCCCGAGGGGCCACTTTAGCCAGCACCTGTGACAGGAGGTCATAGAAGGCATCTGACTCATCGGCTCTGCCTGCATCCCTCCACGGATGTTCGTCTTCGGTGGGGGCATAAGTAACTACCATTGCTTGCCTCTGGTTGATGGGAAGGCGAGCCCAAAGTAGCCTGGGGCTTACAGCTTCCCACACCTCACCGCCACGCTCCCACGCCCCCTTCATTATTGTGTTCAGAAGAAGAGCCACTCCCTGTTGTTTGGCAGTCTCCTGCCCTGAGTAGAGGACTGTCCAACCCATCATGGTGGCAGGAGCCAGAGCCGGTCCACTGGACTTCCTGAATACCACAGAGATCCAGGCGGTACCGGTCCAGCTCCCGACAGAGGAGTGGCAGCCTCTCCTCCGCAGTGAGCGTTCGAACATTCCACGTGGCCACACGAAGTGGCTTTTTTTGTCTCTGGAGGAGCCCCGAGGGTGAAGATTCAATCTGCTGGCTCCGCCAAATGGGGTTTGGCCAGGGGACGTCATAGAAGCCTGTTCCCCCGGGGCCTCCGGCACAAGCTTAATAATGACATTTTTGAGTCGCCTTGACCACATCCACCACCACCTTAACCACATCCACCTTAACCACATCCACCACCACCACGACCACCTTAACCACATCCACCACCTTAACCACATCCACCACCACCACCACCTTAACCACATCCACCACCACCACCACCTTAACCACCTCCACCACTACCACCACCTTAACCACATCCACCACCACCTTAACCACCTCCACCTCCACCTTAACCACCTCCACCACCACCTCCACCTTAACCACATCCACCACCACCCCCCCCCCCCCGTGGTGTGTGTAGTGGCCCTGGCGGTGTCCGTGGGCGATGTGGAGCAGCGAGCGGCGAGGGCTCTCGCCATCGCCGCCATTGAGGCGGACCACTTCCAGCCGGGCGCCTTCCTGTCCTCACGCTCCACGCACGTCCCCGTGAGGCTGCACGCTACACGCTACACGCTACGCGCTACACGCTACGCGCTACACGCTGCGCGCTGCGCACTACGCGCTGCGCGCTGCGCGCTGCGCACTACGCGCTACACGCTACACGCTGCGCACTACGCGCTACACGCTACGCGCTGCGCAGCGCTTCGTGCTCCACGCTTCGTGCTCCACGCTCTTCGTGCTTTGCGCTTCCCACTCCCCGCTTCTTCACGCTTCTTCCCGCTTCTCCCCGCTTCTTCACGCTTCTCCCCGCTTCTTCACGCTTCTTCACGCTTCTTCACGCTTCTTCACGCTTCTTCACGCTTCTTCACGCTTCTTCCCGCTTCTCGTGCCGCGAGCTGCAGGCGCCGTCGTCCGTGAGCCAGGAGACTCGCGGCGGGGGACAGGCCGGGGCAGGCGGAGCCCCTCCCCCCCCCCAGGGTCCGGGTGAAGCAGCAGCGGCAGCAGCAGCAGCAGCGGCAGCAGCAGCAACAGCGACAGCTGCGGCAGCAGCAGCAGCGACAGCAGCAGCAGCAGTGACAGCTGCGGCAGCAGCAGCAGCTGCAGTGACGGTGCCAAAGCGCATCCAATACAGAGACCCAGACTCACTCGCCGATGCCAGCGTAAGAAGGACACACACACACACAGACACACACACAGACACACAGACACACACACACAGACACACACACAGACACACACACACACAGGCACACACACACACACAGGCACACACACACACACACACAGACACACACACAGACACACAGACACACACACACACAGACACACACACAGACACACACACACACAGGCACACACACAGACACACACACACAGACACACACACACACACACACAGGCACACACACACACAGACACACACACAGACACACACACACACAGACACACACAGACACACACACACAGACACACACAGGCACACACACACAGGCACACACAGACACACACACACACACAGACACACACAGACACACAAACACACACACACAGGCACACACACACAGTCACACACACACAGGCACACACACACGCATGCACACACAGACACACACACACAGACACACACACACACAGACACACACAGACACACACACACACAGACACACACAGACACACACACACACAGACACACACAGACACACACACACACAGACACACACAGGCACACCCACATGCACACATAGCGATGAACCCAACAATGCCACTACACCTACACAATAAAAGACAAAGTTCCCCCGTGTAGCCTTTAACAGACTGTCGGGGCAAGTGCCGTTAGCGAGTAGCAGCATCGACGGAGCCCGGCACGGTCGTCATCGTCGTTGTTGTTGTTGTCGTTGTTTTGTTGTTGTTGTCGTTGTTGTTTCTATTATTTTTCTGCCCGTGTCCACTTTGAGAAGAACGCGTCTAGATTATTTCGAGTTGATGGCTTCTGCCGTGAGTTTGTGATGATGATGATGGCGAGCGGTCACGTGGTGGAGCAGCCATCTCTCGCGATGGCCACGTGGTCGCCTCTGAACAAGAGAGCCACGTGAGGCCTTCACAGACCTGCTGAGGTGAACACAGTTTGTGGTTTTTTTTTCTAGATTTGTTAGTGATTTTCTTCCCTTTACCCCAACGCCCCCCCCCTCCCACCACCCCCCCCCACTACCCCCCCCCACCCACCCCTCCCTCCCACCCCCCCCCCCCACTACCCCCTACTACCACCCCTCCCTCCCACCACCCCCCCCCCCACTACCCCCCACTACCACCCCCACCACCCTTCTCAGCTGTTCGTGGACAAGGAGGAGGCTGAGCAGCGCTGGCTCAGGAAGCTGCTGGAGTTCCGGCAGGAGAGGCTCATGGGAAACCCCGTGGGGTGACCCCTCCCCCCCTCCTCCTCCCTTCTCCTCCCTCCTCCTCCTCTCCCTCCCCCCCCCCTCCTCCTCCCACAATGCCCTGGGGGCGGCTGCCCCCTCCGCCGCCGTTGCAGTGGAGAAGTTGGATCGTGCGTCATCGTCGTCGTCGTCATCGTCGTCGTCATCGTCATCGTCGTCATCGTCGGTGTCGTCATCGTTATCGTCATCGTCGTCATCGTCGTCATCATCGTCGTCATCGTCATCGTTATCGTCATCGTCGATGTCGTCATCGTCGATGTCGTCATCGTCGTCATCGTCGTCATCGTCGGTGTCGTCATCGTCATCGTCGTCGTCGTCATCATCGTCGGTGTCGTCATCGTCGTCGTCGTCATCGTCGGTGTCGTCATCGTCGTCATCGTCATCATCGTCGGTGTCGTCATCGTCGTCGTCGTCATCGTCGGTGTCGTCATCGTCGTCATCGTCATCATCGTCGGTGTCGTCGTCGTCGTCGTCGTCATCGTCATCGTCGTCGGTGTCGTCATCGTCATCGTCGGTGTCGTCATCGTCGGTGTCGTCATCATCGTCGGTGTCGTCATCGTCGTCGTCGTCATCGTCGGTGTCGTCATCGTCATCGTCGTCGGTGTCGTCATCGTCGGTGTCGTCATCGTCGTCATCGTCGGTGTCGTCATCGTCATCGTCGTCATCATCGTCGGTGTCGTCATCGTCGTCGTCGTCGGTGTCGTCATCGTCATCGTCGTCATCGTCGTCGTCGTCATCGTCGGTGTCGTCATCGTCATCGTCGTCGTCATCGTCATCGTCGGTGTCGTCATCGTCATCGTCGGTGTCGTCATCGTCATCGTCGGTGTCGTCATCGTCGTCGTCGTCATCGTCGGTGTCGTCATCGTCGTCGTCATCGTCATCGTCGTCATCGTCGGTGTCGTCATCGTCGTCGTCGTCATCGTCGGTGTCGTCATCGTCATCGTCGGTGTCGTCATCGTCGTCGTCGTCATCGTCGGTGTCGTCATCGTCGTCGTCATCGTCATCGTCGTCATCGTCGGTGTCGTCATCGTCGTCGTCGTCATCGTCGTCATCGTCATCATCGTCGGTGTCGTCATCGTCGTCATCGTCGGTGTCGTCATCGTCGTCGTCGTCATCGTCGTCATCGTCATCATCGTCGGTGTCGTCATCGTCGTCATCGTCGGTGTCGTCATCGTCGTCGGTGTCGTCATCGTCGTCATCGTCATCATCGTCGGTGTCGTCATCGTCGGTGTCGTCATCGTCGTCGTCTTCATCTTCGTCGTCCGTCTTTGTCGTCGTCCGTCGCAGTGGCGGTGCTGTTCTACAGTTTGTGTGTTTTAAAATAAACGACTCAACGGGGGAAAGGGAAGTTGTGAAAGCTCGATCACGACCTCGCCAGGCGCGCAGGAGGTCGTGGGTTCCATCCCGACCCTGACGACGCCTGCTGCTGCTGCTGTGTATTTGGAGTCTGCGTCTCCCTCCCTGGTTGTGGATTTTTTTCCCAATTTTTGTTCCCGCCACGTTTCGAAGTCGACATCGGAGTATTTGGCTACTGCTGTAGATTTCCACGTGGTGGTGATGTTGGTGATGGTGATGGTCGTGATGATGATGATGATGGTGGTGATGATGGTGGTGATGATGATGATGGTGGTGATGGTCATGATGATGGTGGTGGTGGTGGTGATGATGATGGTGGTGGTGATGACGATGATGGTGGTGATGGTGATGGTCGTGATGATGATGGTGATGATGATGGTGGTGATGATGATGATGATGACGATGATGATGGATGATGAAGATGATGATTGATAATGAAGACGATGATGATGGATGATGATGATGACATTTCGTGACGGCCAGGGTGGTCGTTTCTACGAATTGTCCACCACCACCGCCGCCGCCATCGTCGTCACCACACGTGGGAATCTAGAGCCGCGTGCAAATCGTCTGAACGTGCGTTTCTGAACGTGCGTGAAAGTCGTCTGATGCCACAATCGGAGGTCCGTGTGAGTCGCTGAGGCTCACAGAGCCAGACTAATGCACAAAGACAAAGATCCCCCGGCCCCCGTGTAGCCTCTAACAGGCTGTAGGGGCAAGTGCTGTTGGCGAGCAGCAGCTATGAAGGCTACCGGCGCTGTGGCTACACGAGGGGGCGGGTGGCTACCAGCACCACGCCCGGCCGCCTTTGTCTCTCCCCCAGTGGCGATTTTTACGACACCGCAAACTAATTTGAGGCTGAGTCGACCTAGGGGAGGCCCAGGACCGGTTCAGATAATCGTCACCGGTGGTGTTGGTTGCCGTGAGCGGGAATCGAACCCGGATCGCCGGGTTTGTAGCGCAGCGTAGCGCTAACCACTGCACCACCGCTCCACACACAGAGACACACACAGACACACCAATACCCACAAATCGCCACTAAGTGGTGGTGACGTCACCACGGCGCCTGTGCCAGGCTAGGTGCACTTTGAGGCTGTCACGGGAAGTGTCGAAGGCTCTCTGCTGACGGGAAGAGATCTGGGGACAGACCCAGCAGGTGCCGTGGGTTGACCGACTGAGATGACCGGTAGATGCACCACCAGCTCTACCCCCCTACTGTGCCAACTTGCTGCATTTTAGCCACCCAGACATAGACACACACACAGACATACACACAACTACAACCGCCATTCGCCACTAAGTGGTGGTGACGTCACCACGACGCTTGTGCCAGGCTAGGTGCACGTTGAGGCCACGTGAAGTGTCGAACGCCCGCTGGCAGGAGGTCACGGGGCAGACCCAGCAGGTGCCACGGGTCGACTGACCGAGATGACTGGTCAGTCGACCCGTGGCACAACCCGGAGAAGCAAAACGCAAAAGAAATTGAAGTGATGGGCAACGCGCAGAAGAGTGAAACTTTAATTATTATTAAAAAACATTTGAAACAAAAAAATTAACATCGCTACGACGACATCGACAACATCAACAAACCAAACCCCGGCGACGGCCCAGACGATGGAAAACACTTGCTGGTCGCACGCACTGACACACACGGACAAGACACACACACAGACACACACACAGACACACACACGGACAAGACACACACACAGACAGACACACACAGACACACACAGAAGACACGCACAGACACACACAGACACACACAGACACACACACAAGACACGCACACAAGACACACGCAGACACACACACACGCAGACACACACACGCAGACACACACACACACGCATATATATAAATATAGAAAACACTAAAAAGTTAGGACCGTACAGCTCGTACACGAGAGAATATTGCCAATGTGCGGTGGCGGTGTCGTCACCGCCACCACCACCGCCACCACCACCACCACCGCCACCACCATCGTCACCACCACCACCAGGTCGTCGTTGTTGTCGCGTTACCGGGGCGAGACGCACAACAGCGATCGTGGGACACAGATATCGTGTCTGTAGTGACACACAGAGAGAGACACACACACACAGAGAGAGAGTGAGACACACACAGAGAGAGAGTGAGACACACAGAGAGAGAGTGAGACACACACACACAGAGAGTGAGACACACACACAGAGAGTGAGACACACACACAGAGTGAGACACACAGAGAGAGAGTGAGACACACACACACAGAGAGTGAGACACACACACAGAGAGTGAGACACACAGAGAGAGAGTGAGACACACACACAGAGAGTGAGACACACACACAGAGAGTGAGACACACACACAGAGAGTGAGACACACACACACAGAGAGAGAGACACACACACAGAGAGTGAGACACACACACACACACAGAGAGTGAGACACACACACACACAGAGAGTGAGACACACACACAGAGAGTGAGACACACACACAGAGAGTGAGACACACACACACAGAGAGTGAGACACACACAGAGAGAGTGAGACACACACACACAGAGAGTGAGACACACACACAGAGAGAGAGACACACACACACAGAGAGTGAGACACACACACAGAGAGTGAGACACACACAGAGAGAGTGAGACACACACACACAGAGAGTGAGACACACACAGAGAGAGTGAGACACACACACACAGAGAGTGAGACACACACACAGAGAGTGAGACACACACACACAGAGAGAGAGACACACACACACAGAGAGTGAGACACACACACACAGAGAGTGAGACACACACACAGAGACACACACACACAGAGAGTGAGACACACACACACAGAGAGTGAGACACACACACACAGAGAGAGTGAGACACACACACACAGAGAGTGAGACACACAAAGAGAGAGTGAGACACACAAAGAGATCGTGTCTGTACTAAGACACACAGAGAGAGAGAGACACACACAAAGATAGACACACAGAGAGAGAGAGAGACACACACAGAGAGACACACACACAGGGAGAGTGAGACACACACACACAGAGACACACACACAGATAGAAGGACACTACAGTGACAGGGAGATGTGATCTCCCTCGCCTCGTGTACAGCTCTGTGGAGTTCGTGTCTGTAGTGAGACACAGAGAGAGACACACAGAGAGTGAGACACAGAGAGAGTGAGACACACACACACAGAGACACACAGAGAGAGTGAGACACACACACACAGAGACACACAGAGAGAGTGAGACACACACACACACAGAGACACACAGAGAGTGAGACACACACAGAGTGAGACACACACACACAGAGAGAGAATTACACTACAGCTCTGTGGAGTCCGGTCCCGACCCCAGTGAACGGACGAACTGAGGCGACCGAGCGGTGCACGGAGGCCGGGTTTGGCAGTGGAAAAACAAGCCACCCGTGCCGTGCCTTGCCAAGTGTGCCAGTGGGAAGGGGAGGCAGCGGTGATCGCGATGACGTCATCCCCACACTTCAACTTAACAGCCCCCACCCTTGTGAAGGCAGCGGTGATCGCGATGACGTCATCTGTGCACTTCATCTTAACCGTTTAACCGTCGCCCCCCCCCCGTACTGTGATCGCGATGACGTCACTCGTGCACTTCATCTTAACCGCACCCCCCCGCGATGACATCATCTGATCGCGATGACGTCACTCGTGCACTTCATCTAAACCGTAGCCCCCCCCC
>NC_136340.1:5386029-5393529 GCF_964198595.1 Lampetra fluviatilis | reverse complement strand
GTGTGTGTGGTGTGTGTGTGGGTGGTGTGTGTGGTGTGTGTGGGTGGTGTGTGTGTGGTGTGTGTGTGGGTGGTGTGGGTGGTGTGTGTGGTGTGTGTGGTGTGTGTGGTGTATGTGTGTGGCTACACGGGGGACCTGGAACGTAAAAAACGCTTAACACTGCTCTGTCCTCTCTCTCCATCTCCCTCTCATCCCTCTCCTCCCTCCCTCTCTCTCTCCCACACTTCCCTCTCGGCGCAAACAAGGCCACGTCACCAAGAGTAAGAACTCAAACACAACACCGTCAAAGGTGACGGGACTACCTCGCCTGGTACGCAGGAGGTCGTGGGTTCAATCCCGGCCCTGACGATGCCTGCTGCTGTATATTTGGAGTTTGCGTGTCTCTCTCATCATCATCATCACGGTGGCTAGGAGATGTTAACTACCTCGGCTGGAACGCAGGAGGTCGTGGGTTCAATCCCGGCCCTGACGCCTGCTGCGTATTTGGCGTTTGTGTCTCTCCCTCCCCGTGGTCTCTCCCCGTGGTCTCTCCCCGTGGTCTCTCCCCGTGGTCGTGTGGATTTATTTTCTCCGGGTTCCTTCCGGTTTCCCCCCCCACCCCCTCCACATTCAGAGTCGACGTCACCACGCGGTCAAGAGTTGTTTGGCTGCTGCTGTAAATACCCTCCAGACGATAACGACGACGACGACGATGATGATGAAGATAACGACGATGATGACGACGACAATGATGACGACGATGACGACAACGATGATGACGATGACGACGACGATGACGATGAAGATAACGACGATGATGACGACGACGACGACAACAATAACGACTTTGACGACGACGACGACGATGATGACGACGATGACAACAAGCCACCGCTTCGTCGAGCCATCGCTGCCCGTGGCCGCGTCTCTACGCACAGCTCAGCGCGGAGGGCCCCGCCCCGCCGCCTTACGCCCGCGTACAATAAAACGTCACCCCCCTTTCTCACAACTTTTTTTTCATTTTATAAAAACCTTCCCGTGTGAAGAATTTAACTCCCTCGGTTCGCTGAAACTACCAAACCGGTAGCCGGGGGTGGAGCCGCAAACCCAGCCGGGAAAATCACGTGGCCGCAAAGGTCGGCTAACGTACGGTGCGAAAGAAGTTCATGAACGGACGTCCATCCCTGCTGCCCGGTTGTGGAGGAGGGGGGGGGGGGGAGAGGTTTCACTTCGCGCCGAGTTTGTCGCCGACTGATAAACGGTTCGCCGCACGGCACCGGGAATAAAATTAAAACGATGAAATAAAAAACGCAGGAACGTCGACCGATCCCCCCGCTTGCTTGTTCGCTCGCTCGCCCGATAAAGCGATCGCTCGATCGATCGAGCAGTCAACTCGCTCGCATGATCGCCCGCTCGCTCACTCGCTCACTCGATTGGTCAATCGCTCGCTCGCTCACTCACTCGACTGGTCAATCGCTCGCTTGCTCACTCACTCGACTGGTCAATCGCTCGCTCACTCACTCGACTGACCAATCACTCACTCACAACAATCGACCGCTCGCTCACTCAAACACTCACTCACTCGCTCACTCACTCACTCAAACACTCGCTCGCCCGCTCACTCACTCACTCACTCGACTGACCAATCACTCACTCACTCGCCTGGTCACTCACTCACTCACGCAACCGCTCGCTCGCAGCCAATCAGACCGCCGGCCCCACACCGCCGCCGTTTGCCGACACTGCGGCAGGCAGGGCACGGTCGGCCACGGCGGCAGAGGGGCGGAGTTTCGGCGGCGCCGGTGACAACGATGACGACGACGTTGCCGATGACGACACAGATGACGTTGCCGACGACGACACCGATGACGTTGCCGACGACGACACCGATGACAACGTTGCCGATGACGTTGCCGATGACGACACCGATGACGTTGCCGATGACGACACCGATGACGTTGCCGATGACGACACCGATGACGTTGCCAATGACGTTGCCGATGACGACACCGATGACGACGTTGCCGACGGCGACACCGACGACGACACCACCGCCGCCACCGCCACCGCCACCACCACCACCGCCGCCTCTCCCCGCTAGAACTCCCCAGCAGCAGCAGCGAGCGCGACGAGCGCGAGGCAGGCGCTGGCGAGGCAGGCGCTGGCGAGCGACGCGCCCGTCGCTCCGGCACCGCCGCCCACGGCACTGACGTCGCCGCGGGGCACGGCCCCGGCTGGGCTGCCGGGTGGCACCGGCACCGGCACCGGGGGGGGATGGCGCCGTGGGGTCCTCGGAGTCTCCGCTACCGGAGCCGCTGCCGTCACCCTCTGTGATTGGAGATGGCGAGGAGGAGGAGGGGGGTCAACGGGGTCGGGGGTGTCAACGGGGTGGGGGGGGTCAACGGGGTCGGGGGGTGTCAACGGGGGCGGGGGGGGGTCAACGGGGGCGGGGGGGGGGTCAACGGGGTCGGGGGGTCAACGGGGTCGGGGGGGTCAACGGGGTCGGGGTGGTCAACGGGGGGTCAACGGGGGGGGGGGGGGGGTCAAGCCTCTCACCGTCGTCGCCGCCCTCGTCGTCGTAGCCGGGCGGCTGGAGGTCGTTGCCGGCTTGTGCGAGTCGCAGGCGACGGGTGGCGACGCGCAGCGCCATGATCTGCTGCCGCACGGCGGGGTCGGGGCGCGTCACGTCCACCACCAGCTCGGGGTTGGAGCGCTGGCGGGCAAGCCCGTCGCCCACCAGCTCGTGCACGTACCTGTGGGTGGGTGGGTGGTGGGTGGTGGGTGGGTGGGTGGGTGGTGGGTGGGTGGGTGGTGGGTGGGTGGTACCAGGCGAGGTAGTCAACATCTCTCAGTGTCTGGGATTGAACCCACGACCTCCTGCGTACCAGGCGAGGTAGTCAACATTTCCTACCCCCCCTCCCCTCCCGCCCCGTCTCACCTCCCCATGCTCTGCCCGTTCCAGCAGCCGTCGTCAGAGCCCATGGGGGCTGCGGCCATCTTGTCGCTGTTGCACACGGAGTAGGGCAGCGTGAGCCAGAACGAGCGAGCAGTCTTCAGCTTCGCCTTCACGTCCATCACCTGCAGCAGAACAGCAGCGGGCTCAGAGCACACACACACACAGACACACAGCACACACACACACAGCACACACACAGACACACACAGACACACACACACACACAGAGCACACACAGAGCACACACACAGACACACAGACACACAGCACACACACAGACACACACACACACAGACACACACACAGACACACACACACACACAGCACACACACACACAGACACACAGCACACACACAGACACACACAGAGCACACACACAGAAACACAGACACACAGCACACACACAGACACACACACACACAGCACACACACACACAGACACACACAGAGCACACACACACACAGACACACAGCACACACACAGACACACAGCACACACACAGCACACACACAGACACACACAGACACACACAACGAGCGTGCCGTCTTCAGCTTCGCCTTCACGTCCATCACCTGTAGACAAACAGCAGTGGGCTCAGAGCACACACACACACACAGCACACACACAGAGCACACACACACACAGAGCACACACACACACAGACACACACACAGCACACACACAGAGCACACACACACACAGCACACACACAGAGCACACACACACACACAGACACACACACAGCACACACACACAGAGCACACACACAGCACACACACACACACAGAGCACACACACACAGACACACAGCACACACACACACAGCACACACACACACAGACACACACACAGACCACACACACACACACAGACACACACACAGACACACACACAGACACACACACACACAGACACACAGACACACACACACACACAGCACACACACAGACACACACACACAGCACACAGACACACACACACACACAGACACACACACACACACACAGACACACACACACACACACAGCACACACACAGCACACACACAGACACACACACACACAGCACACAGACACACACAACGAGCGCGCCGTCTTCAGCTTCGCCTTCACGTCCGCCACCTGCGGCAGAACAACAGCAGCGGGCTCCTATTATCCGCCGGTCCTCGTATCCGCCGGTCCTCGTATCCGCCGGTCGTCCTCATATCCACCAAACCTCCTGTCCCCACTACGGCAGTCAGCCCGTGAGTGAGCGGGGTGAGCGAGTGGGTGAGCGAGTGGAGAAGTGAGTCACCCCGTGAGTGAGCGGTGTGAGCGGGGCGGGTGAGCGAGTCACCCCGTGAGCGGACGGTTGAGCGGGCGGATAAACGAGTCACCCCGTGAGTCACGCGATGAGTGAGTTGGTGAGCGAGCGGTGTGAGCGACTCACCAGGTGGTCCAGGCTGGTCCCTGCAGCCGTGGTGGGCCACTCCTCGGGATGAGTGAGTCACCGCACGAGCGGGTGGGTGAGTGGGTGAGCGGGTGGGTGAGCGGGTGACTGGGTGAGCGGGTGGGTGAGTGGGTGAGCGGGTGGGTGAGCGGGTGACTGGGTGAGCGGGTGGGTGAGTGGGTGAGCGGGGTGAGCGGGTGGGTGAGCGGGTGACTGGGTGAGCGGGTGAGTGAGTGGGTGGGTGACTGGGTGAGCGAGCGGGTGGGTGAGCGAGTTGGTGAGTGGGTGGGTGAGTGAGTGGGTGAGTGAGCGGGTGGGTGAGTGGGCGGGTGCCTGGGTGAGCGGGTGGGTGAGTGAGTTGGTGAGCGAGCGGGTGGGTGAGTGACCGCACGAGTGGGTGGGTGAGCGAGTTGGTGAGCGATCGAGCGGGTGAGCGGGGGAGCGAGTGAGCGAGCGGTGTGAGCGAAGTGAGCGAGCGGGTGAGTGAGTGAGTTGGTGAGCGAGTGGGTGACTGGGTGGGTGAGCGGGTGACTGGGTGAGCGGGCGGGTGAGCGGGTGGGTGAGCGAGCGGGTGAGTGAGCGGGTGACTGGGTGAGCGGGTGACTGGGTGAGCGGAGTGAGCGAGCGGGTGAGCGGTGTGGGTGAGCGAGCAGGTGAGTGAGCGGGTGACTGGGTGAGCGGGTGGGTAACTGGGTGGGTGAGCGGGTGGGTGACTGGGTGGGTGAGCGGGTGACTGGGTGAGCGGGTGGGTGAGCGAGCGGGTGAGTGAGCGGGTGACTGGGTGAGCGGGTGGGTGACTGGGTGAGTGAGCGGGTGACTGGGTGAGCGGGTGAGCGAGCGGGTGACTGGGTGCCTGGGTGAGCGAGTGGGTGGGTGACTGGGTGCCTGGGTGAGCGAGTGGGTGGGTGCCTGGGTGAGCGAGTGGGTGGGTGACTGGGTGCCTGGGTGAGCGAGTGGGTGGGTGACTGGGTGAGCAAGTGGGTGGGTGACTGGGTGAGCGAGTGGGTGGGTGCCTGGGTGAGCGAGTGGGTGGGTGCCTGGGTGAGCGAGTGGGTGGGTGCCTGGGTGAGCGAGTGGGTGGGTGACTGGGTGAGCGAGTGGGTGGGTGCCTGGGTGAGCGAGTGGGTGGGTGCCTGGGTGCCTGGGTGAGCGAGTGGGTGGGTGACTGGGTGAGCGAGTGGGTGGGTGACTGGGTGAGCGAGTGGGTGGGTGCCTGGGTGAGCGAGTGGGTGGGTGACTGGGCGAGTGAGTGGGTGAGCGAGCGAGCGGGTGAGTGAGCGGGTGACTGGGTGAGCGGGTGAGTGACTCACCAGGCGGTCCAGGCTGGTCCCTGCGGCCGTGGTGGGCCGCTCCTCAGGCTGCACGGAGCGGAAGTGCTGGTTCAGAGCGTCGAGGGCCGAGCGCTGGGAGCGCCCCGGGGGCGACGAGCGCAGTCGCCCACAGCCCGCAAACACCTACAGCACACACACACACGTACACACGTACACACACACATAGCATATACACACACACATAGCATACACACACATACAGCATGGTACACACACACATAGCATATACACACACAGCAAACACCTACAGCACGCACACGTACACACACACACAGCACGGTACACACACACACATACAGCATACACACACACACAGCAAACACCTACAGCACACACACACACAGCATACACACACACCATACACACATAGCATGGTACACACTCGTATAGCAAACACCTACAGCACACACAGCACACACACACACACAGCATACACACACAGCATACACACATAGCATACACACAGCGTACACACACACACAGCATGGTACACACACACACAGCATGGTACACATACAGCATACACCTACAGCACACACACACATACAGCATACACACATACAGCATACACACACACACAGCAAACACCTACAGCACACACACAGCATGGTACACACACAGCATACAGCAAACACCTACAGCACACACACATATAGTATACCCACACACACAGCATACACCTACAGCACACACACAGCATACAGCAAACACCTACAGCACACACACACAGCATGGTACACACACAGCATACACACGTATAGCATACACACGTATAGTATATACACACACACACGTATAGTATACACACGTATAGCATACACACACACATAGCATACACACACACAGCATGACACACACACAGCATGACACACACACACACACGTATAGCACACACACACACGTATAGCACACACACACACAGCATACACACACACACAGCATACACACACACAGCATGGTACACACACAGCATACACACACACACAGTACACACACACAGCATGGTACACACACAGTACACACACACACACAGCATACAGCATACACACACAGCATATACACACACCACACACACACACCACAGCGCACACACACACCACACACACACAGCACACACACACCACACACACACACCACACACACCACACACACACAGACCACACACACACACACACACCACACACACACACCACACACACACACCACACACACACACCACACACACACACCACACACAACACACACCACACACACACCACACACACACACACCAAACACACCCCACACACACACCACACACACACCACACACACAAACCACACACACACACACCACACACACCACACACACACCACACACACACAGCACACACACAGCACACACACACACCACACACAGACACCACACACACAGCACACCCAGCACACAACACACACCACACACACAGCACACACACACCACACACACACCACACACACAGCACACACACCACACACACACACACACACCACACACACACACACACCACACACACCACACACACACACACCGCACACAGCACACACACCGCACACACACACACAGCGCACACACCACACAGTACACACACACACACACCACACACACCACACACACACCACACACACACACACCACACACACCACACACACACACCACACACACCACACACACCACACACACCACACACACACACACACCACACACACCACACACACCACACACCTGTTCGGAGATGGCGACGCTGTTCTCCTGCATGTTCATGATGGCGTCAGAGATCTTGACG
>NC_136340.1:5320092-5385829 GCF_964198595.1 Lampetra fluviatilis | reverse complement strand
GTGTTTGTGTGTCTGTGTCTGTGTGTGTGGGTGTCTGTGTGTGTGTCTGTGTGTCTGTGTGTGTGTGTCTGTGTGTGTGTCTGTGTGTGTGTGTCTCTTCGCCGGTTGGAAACATTCAGGCTGGCCTGCCTACGATCCATCCTGGGTTTAACCTGCAGGCTGGATTGTGTGAGGAGCTCACAAATCCTTGAAAGATCTGGACAAAGTCCCATCGGTGAGCTCCTCCGGCAGGCAAGGCTGCGTTGGCTGGGTCATGTAGCCCGCATGCCCAGCCACCGCATGCCTAAACAGCTTTTGTTCGGCCGGATCGAGGGGGCTAAACGGGCGCGGCACGGGCTAGAGAAGAGATGGAGTGATGTGGTACAGGAGGACGTGGAGCTGAGTGGACTTGCCGATGACCGGTACCAGCGGTGTCAAGATCGGCCTCAGTGGAGGGGGCTCGTGAAGGACGCTACTGGGCAGTTGGAGGCAGTCGCCCTCCAACAACAACGGAGGGCGGAGGAGCGACGCTCACAACAACGAGCGGAGCGCCGGGTGGCTAAAGCACAGCAAGTTGGCACAGTAGGGGGCACAGGTGGTGGATCAGCCAGTCATCTCGGTCATCTCGGTCAGTCGACCCGTGGCACCTGCTGGGTCTGCCCCGTGACCTCCTCCTGCCAGCGGGCGTTCGACACTTCACGTGGCAGCCTCAAGGTGCACTTGGCCTGGCACAAGCGTCGTTGTGACGTCACCGCCACTTAGTGGCGAATGGCGGGAGGAGCAGCAGCAGCAGCGCCTATGAAGGCTACCGGCTGAGTGGCCAGTAACCACGCCCGGCCGCCTTTGTCTCCCCGAGTGTCGATGTTTAACGACACGCCGCTACAGCGGGTGGTGACGCGTGTTAACGCTGAGTCGACCTAGGGTGGAGAGAGGGGAGGAGTGAGGGGGGGAGTGAGGGAGATGGAGAGAGGGGGGGGGAGTGAGGGAGATGGAAAGAGGGGGGGAGTGAGGGAGAGGGGGGGAGTGAGAGAGATGGAGAGAGGGGGGGAGTGAGGGAGAGGGGGGGAGTGAGGGAGAGGGGGGGGGAGTGAGGGAGAGGGGGGGAGTGAGGGAGAGGGGGGGAGTGAGGGAGAGGGGGGGAGTGAGAGAGATGGAGAGAGGGGGGGAGTGAGGGAGAGGGGGGGAGTGAGGGAGAGGGGGGGAGTGAGGGAGAGGGGGGGAGTGAGGAAGAGGGGGGGAGTGAGAGAGATGGAGAGAGGGGGGGAGTGAGGGAGAGGGGGGGAGTGAGGGAGAGGGGGGGAGTGAGGAAGAGGGGGGGGAGTGAGGGAGAGGGGGGGGAGTGAGGGAGAGGGGGGGAGTGAGGGAGAGGGGGGGAGTGAGGGAGAGGGGGGGAGTGAGGAAGAGGGGGGGAGTGAGGGAGAGGGGGGGAGTGAGGGAGAGGGGGGGGAGTGAGGGAGAGGGGGGGGAGTGAGGGAGAGGGGGGGGAGTGAGGAAGAGGGGGGGAGTGAGGGAGAGGGGGGGGGAGTGAGGGAGAGGGGGGGAGTGAGGGAGAGGGGGGGAGTGAGGGAGAGGGGGGGAGTGAGAGAGATGGAGAGAGGGGGGGGGAGTGAGGGAGAGGGGGGGAGTGAGGGAGAGGGGGGGAGTGAGGGAGAGGGGGGGAGTGAGGAAGAGGGGGGGGAGTGAGGGAGAGGGGGGGGAGTGAGGGAGAGGGGGGGAGTGAGGGAGAGGGGGGGAGTGAGGGAGAGGGGGGGAGTGAGGAAGAGGGGGGGAGTGAGGGAGAGGGGGGGAGTGAGGGAGAGGGGGGGAGTGAGGGAGAGGGGGGGGAGTGAGGGAGAGGGGGGGGAGTGAGGAAGAGGGGGGGAGTGAGGGAGAGGGGGGGGGAGTGAGGGAGAGGGGGGGAGTGAGGGAGAGGGGGGGAGTGAGGGAGAGGGGGGGAGTGAGAGAGATGGAGAGAGGGGGGGAGTGAGGGAGAGGGGGGGGAGTGAGGGAGAGGGGGGGAGTGAGGGAGAGGGGGGGGAGTGAGGGAGAGGGGGGGGGAGTGAGGGAGAGGGGGGGAGTGAGGGAGAGGGGGGGAGTGAGGAAGAGGGGGGGGGAGTGAGGGAGAGGGGGGGAGTGAGGGAGAGGGGGGGAGTGAGAGAGATGGAGAGAGGGGGGGAGTGAGGGAGAGGGGGGGGAGTGAGGGAGAGGGGGGGAGTGAGGGAGAGGGGGGGGAGTGAGGGAGAGGGGGGGGAGTGAGGGAGAGGGGGGGAGTGAGGGAGAGGGGGGGAGTGAGGAAGAGGGGGGGGGAGTGAGGGAGAGGGGGGGAGTGAGGGAGAGGGGGGGAGTGAGGGAGAGGGGGGGGAGTGAGGGAGAGGGGGGGGAGTGAGGGAGAGGGGGGGAGTGAGGGAGAGGGGGGGGAGTGAGGAAGAGGGGGGGGAGTGAGGGAGAGGGGGGGGAGTGAGGGAGAGGGGGGGAGTGAGGGAGAGGGGGGGAGTGAGGGAGAGGGGGGGAGTGAGAAAGATGGAGAGAGGGGGGGAGTGAGGGAGAGGGGGGGGAGTGAGGGAGAGGGGGGGAGTGAGGGAGTGGGGGGGAGTGAGGGAGAGGGGGGGAGTGAGGAAGAGGGGGGGAGTGAGGGAGAGGGGGGGAGTGAGGGAGAGGGGGGGAGTGAGGGAGAGGGGGGGAGTGAGGGAGAGGGGGGGAGTGAGGGAGAGGGGGGGAGTGAGGGAGAGGGGGGGAGTGAGGAAGAGGGGGGGAGTGAGGGAGAGGGGGGGAGTGAGGGAGAGGGGGGGAGTGAGGGAGAGGGGGGGAGTGAGGGAGAGGGGGGGAGTGAGGGAGAGGGGGGGGGAGTGAGGGAGAGGGGGGGAGTGAGAGAGAGGGGGGGAGTGAGGGAGAGGGGGGGAGTGAGGAAGAGGGGGGGAGTGAGAGAGATGGAGAGAGGGGGGGAGTGAGGGAGAGGGGGGGAGTGAGGAAGAGGGGGGGAGTGAGGGAGAGGGGGGGAGTGAGGGAGAGGGGGGGAGTGAGGGAGAAGGGGGGAGTGAGGGAGAGGGGGGGAGTGAGGGAGAGGGGGGGAGTGAGGGAGAGGGGGGGAGTGAGGGAGAGGGGGGGGGGAGTGAGGGAGAGGGGGGGAGTGAGGGAGAGGGGGGGAGTGAGGGAGAGGGGGGGAGTGAGGAAGAGGGGGGGAGTGAGGGAGAGGGGGGGAGTGAGGGAGAGGGGGGGAGTGAGGGAGAGGGGGGGAGTGAGGGAGAGGGGGGGAGTGAGGGAGAGGGGGGGGAGTGAGGGAGAGGGGGGGAGTGAGGGAGAGGAGGGGAGTGAGGGAGATGGAGAGAGGGGGGGAGTGAGAGAGAGGGGGGGGAGTGAGGGAGAGGGGGGGAGTGAGGGAGAGGGGGGGAGTGAGGGAGATGGAGAGAGGGGGGGAGTGAGGGAGAGGGGGGGAGTGAGGGAGAGGGGGGGAGTGAGGGAGAGGGGGGGAGTGAGGGAGAGGGGGGGAGTGAGGGAGAGGGGGGGAGTGAGGGAGATGGAGAGAGGGGGGGGAGTGAGGGAGAGGGGGGGAGTGAGGGAGAGGGGGGGAGTGAGGGAGAGGGGGGGAGTGAGGGAGAGGGGGGGAGTGAGGGAGAGGGGGGGAGTGAGGGAGAGGGGGGGAGTGAGGGAGAGGAGGGGAGTGAGGGAGATGGAGAGAGGGGGGGAGTGAGAGAGAGGGGGGGAGTGAGGGAGAGGGGGGGAGTGAGGGAGAGGGGGGGAGTGAGGGAGATGGAGAGAGGGGGGGAAGTGAGGGAGAGGGGGGGAGTGAGGGAGAGGGGGGGAGTGAGGGAGAGGGGGGGAGTGAGGGAGAGGGGGGGAGTGAGGGAGAGGGGGGGAGTGAGGGAGATGGAGAGAGGGGGGGGAGTGAGGGAGAGGGGGGGAGTGAGGGAGAGGGGGGGAGTGAGGAAGAGGGGGGGAGGAGGTGAGGGAGAGGGGGGGGGAGTGAGGGAGAGGGGGGGAGTGAGGGAGAGGGGGGGAGTGAGGGAGAGGGGGAGAAGGGGGGAGTGAGGGAGAGGAGGGGAGTGAGGGAGAGGGGGGGAGAGAGGGAGATGGAGAGAGGGGGGGGAGTGAGAGAGAGGGGGGGAGTGAGGGAGAGGGGGGGAGTGAGGGAGAGGGGGGGAGTGAGGGAGAGGGGGGGAGTGAGGGAGATGGAGAGAGGGGGGGGAGTGGAGGGAGAGGGGGGGAGTGAGGGAGATGGAGAGAGGGGGGGAGTGAGGGAGAGGGGGGGAGTGAGGGAGAGGGGGGGAGTGAGGGAGAGGGGGGGAGTGAGGGAGATGGAGAGAGGGGGGGAGTGAGGGAGAGGGGGGGAGTGAGGGAGAGGGGGGGAGTGAGGGAGATGGAGAGAGGGGGGGGAGATGGAGAGAGGGGGGGGTGTGAGGGAGAGGGGGGGAGTGAGGGGGGAGAGAGGGGGGGAGTGAGAGAGATGGAGAGAGGGGGGGAGTGAGGGGGGAGAGAGGGGGGGAGTGAGAGAGATGGAGAGAGGGGGGGGAGTGAGGGAGAGGGGGGGAGTGAGGGGGGAGAGAGGGGGGGAGTGAGCGAGATGGAGAGAGGGGGGGGGAGTGAGGGAGAGGGGGGGAGTGAGGGGGGAGAGAGGGGGGGAGTGAGAGAGATGGAGAGAGGGGGGGGAGTGAGGGAGAGGGGGGGAGTGAGGGAGATGGAGAGAGGGGGGGGAGTGAGGGAGAGGGGGGGGAGTGAGAGAGATGGAGAGAGGGGGGGGAGTGAGGGAGAGGGGGGGAGTGAGAGAGATGGAGAGAGGGGGGGGAGTGAGGGAGAGGGGGGGAGTGAGGGAGAGGGGGGAGTGAGAGAGAGATGGAGAGAGAGAGTTACACAGGGAGAAGTTTTAGTTGAGTTAAGAGCGGGCGTCGTGAGCGCGAGGAATGTTTCCCAGACTCGGTGTTGTGTTGTTTAAAGCGGCAAACCCGCTGGGAATTGGTGCAACGCGAAATGAAGGGGGGGGGGCGTCTGGGTGGGTTGGTGGGTTGGTGGGCGATGGTTCAGTTTTAAGGCTCCAGACCAGAGAATCCAGGCCGAGTATTCTACTGAATCCACTCCGCAGTTTCCACTGAATCCACACACAACCGAGTGGCAGCTTATCGTCATCATCATCGTCATCATCGTCGTCGTCGTCATCATCAACGTCGTCATCATCATCGTCTTCATCATCATCGTCATCATCGTCGTCATCATCATCGTCGTCGTCGTCATCGTCATCATCTTCATCATCGTCGTCATCATCATCGTCGTCATCATCGTCTTCATCATCATCGTCTTCATCATCATCGTCATCATCGTCGTCATCATCATCGTCGTCATCGTCATCATCTTCATCATCGTCGTCATCATCTTCATCATCGTCGTCATCATCATCGTCGTCGTCATCGTCATCATCTTCATCATCGTCATCATCTTCATCATCGTCGTCATCATCATCATCGTCATCGTCATCATCTTCATCATCGTCGTCATCATCATCGTCGTCGTCATCATCATCATCGTCATCATCGTCGTCATCATCATCATCGTCGTCATCGTCATCATCTTCATCATCGTCGTCATCATCATCATCGTCGTCGTCATCGTCATCATCATCGTCGTCATCATCATCATCGTCGTCGTCATCGTCATCATCATCATCATCATCGTCGTCATCATCATCATCGTCATGATCATCATCATCATCATCGTCGTCGTCGTCGTCATCATCATCGTCATCATAGTCGTCATCATCATCGTCTGGACATTCTCACGGCACTAAAACGATAAAAATCATTTGAACTCCACGTGGAGGGAAAACCCGGAGGAGCCACTCAAATCAAATCTCAGTTTAAGACGCAGTGGATGGGGGTGGGAGAGTTGCGGTTGGATCGCGTAAATATCTAAATGCTTAATATTCTTGGTTATTTCGGTAAATTTACGTAGATAAAAATTTTAAATAAAATAATAAATTTTAAATGTGGGTGGTCACCGCTTTCCAATGCAGGCCTAAGCCTCGCAACCGCTCCATGCTCCGGGATTTCAATGCCGGGATCCGCTCCGGGTTTTGTTTTTTGACCCTCGTGGCCACTCCCCCCCCTCGATGCCCCTCCCCCTCGATGCCCCTCCCCCTCGATGCCCCTCCCCCTCGATGCCCCTCCCCCTTGATGCCCCTCCCCCTCGATGTCCCTCCCCCTCGATGCCCCTCCCCCTCGATGCCCCTCCCCCTCGATGCCCCTCCCCCTCGATGCCCCTCCCCTCTATCCCCCGACTGACTCCTCCCCCTTGAGTTTCGTGTTCGCGGGCTCTGCGCTTTTTGTGTTGTTTTTGGAACTCTTCGACCGATGAGATTCGGCGTCGTCGCGGTGGTGAAACTTTTTTTTAAAGGAGGAGAAGTTGAAGGGGTGAGGGGGGCTCTGGTGGAGAGAGAAAGAGAAAAGAGATTTTTTTAAAACATTTTTTTAAACTCGAATCGTCGTAAGTTTCGATTTCTGAGGGGAAACTCAACGTCGGCAACATCGACAAAGTATTTTGAAAGTTGTTAGCGCGGTTTTTGTTGTTGTTTTGTTAAATAGTGTTGGCTCATAATTGTTTTAAAAGGCGGCCACCACCGTGTAAACCCGGCCGAGTCGGCTAGAAAGAAAAGTTTTTTTTAATTGTTAAAAAAAATCGAAACTTTTTAAAACGTAATCAATTAGTTGTTTCTAAAGCAAAAACATTGAACGAAAAAGTTTTAGTGGTTTTAAACAAAAATCCGTTAAGGCAAAACTGAGGGATCTACGTTAACCCCCCCCCCACACAACCACCGAGATTCGCTTTACGGAGCCCTCAACTCTTTAAACTCTTTCCGCAACTCCGTCTCTCCGCTCGTTACTAATTAATAGTTTTCAATTAATTGTAAAGCAACGGGTTAATTAAGTTAATTTGCGGGGGGGGGGGGGTCTCTTAAGTGGAAGTTATGGAGCAACATTGGTTCAGGCTGACGGTAGGCCTCATGCTAAGCGCCGCTCTTGCCTGGCGGGGCTGCGGGGCCAAGGCGCGCGCGTGCGGGGAGGCGAGGCAGGAGTACCGCGCCTCGGGCTTCAGTCTCGCCAATGTGCCTCACCACCAAATTCCAGGTAGGGTTTCTCCTCAACTCGCGTAAACAACGACAAACAAACACACGCACACGTTTCGTGACGGGTTAATGATGTGCTTAGTAACGAATTGTGAATGTTGTAGTGGGTTTAACTCTCCAACACACTACATATTAGTGCTGTACTAGTAACGGATTGTCAATGTAGTAGTGGGTTTAACTCTCTAACACACAGCAACCGGTTAGTGCTGTACTAGTAACGGATTGTAAATGTCGTAGTGGGTTTAACTCTCCAACACACAGCAACTGGTTAGTGCTGTACTAGTAACGAATTGTCAATGTAGTAGTGGGTTTAACTCTCCAACACACAGCAACCGGTTAGTGCTGTACTAGTAACGAATTGTCAATGTAGTAATTATTTTATTATGTTTTATTTTTATTATTTTATTACTTCCCTTCTATGTGACTTTACCGAAAGAACCAAGAAGATGAAGTGGGCTACGTTCCGTTCACATGATGGAGGGTTTGAACGACGCAACAACATTTACGCGATCTAACCCCCCAAAAAATGTACCCGTAAAAACAAAGTTTTTCACTATAAATCCTTTATATGCGTGGCGGCTAGAGTCCTCTCGTCCTCTGGCTTGAGATGGCTGCCACCTATGGGTCAGATGATTGCCTGCCACCATTAAGCAATTGGTAATTAAATATAAAAAAAAAATTCCTAGAAAGTGTAAAATTTTGGAAAAATTTTTTCAGGAAAATAAATTGTCACGCACAACGAGTCTGTGTGCAAAATGTCAGCTCGATTGGATCACGGGAAGTGGGTTAAAAAACGACCAAAAGATTTCCACGGTCGTAAGCGCGCAAGCAAGCAAGTGAACTTAATATAAAGGATTTTAAAAAACCTCTGCGGATTGGTCGCGACAACCTACTTCACCATCATAACACTCGTCATCATCACCACAACCCACAATCACAATTCACCATCATAACACTCATCACAGCCCACAATCATAATTCACCATCATAACACTCATCAGCACAACCAACATCACAATGGATCCCATCACAAACGCACATCATCACAATCCATCACATCGCGCAACCACCGTTCGTCATCACAATATTATTCATCGTCATCATCCATCATCATCATCATCCATCATCATCACAGCACTCATCATACTCTTTGGTTCTTTCGGTAAAGTCACGTCGTTAGAAATAAAATAAAACCACGACGTCTCGATTGCAACACAAGCAATCCTCATCAGGTGGGAAAACCACAGCAAGAATTTATTTTTTGCTGAAGTGGGGGAGAAAAAAAATGGTTTTCCCACCTGACGACGATTGCTTGTGTTGCAAATGAAACGTCGTGATTTTATTTTCTACCCACGTGACTTTACCGAAAGAACCAAAGAGTATGGATTCCTGCAGTCACGAAAACTTCAGATCAAGCACTCATCATGCCACAGCAGCATCATCATCTCGCGAGTTGTGGTGCGATTGTTGGCATCCAAAACAGAGTACGGTAGTACAAAGTGCAACGATGCGATGCCCCCCCCCCCACACAAATAACGAAGTGGGACATCACAACGATGCACGACTACTCCGCTTGCTCCTCACACGCTTGTCTGGCTTGACCACCTGAATGTGGCCAGGAGATGTTGACTACCTCGCCTGGTACGCAGGAGGTCGTGGGTTCGACCCCGACCCTGACGACGCCTGCTGCTGTATTTTTGGAGTTTGCGTCTCTCTCTCATCATCATCATCACGGTGGCTAGAAGATGTTGACTACCTCGCTTAGTTTACAGGAGGTCGTGGGGTCGACCCCGACCCTGACGATGCCTGCTGCTGTATATTTGAAGTCTGCGTGTCTTTCTCTCTCATCATCGTCACGGTGGCTAGGAGATGTTGACTACCTCGCCTGGCACGCAGGAGGTCGCGGGTTCGACCCTGACGATGCCTGCTGCTGTATTTTTGGAGTTTGCGTCTCTCTTTCTCATCATCATGACGGTGGCTATGAGATGTTAACTACCTCGCCTGGTGTACAGGAGGTCGTGGGTTCGATCCCGACCCTGACGATGCCTGCTGATGCTGTATATTTGGAGTTTGCGTCTCTCTCATCATCATCATCACTGTGGCTAGGAGATGTTAGCTCCCTCGCCGGGTATGCAGGAGGTCGTGGGTTCGACCCTGACAACTCCTGCTGCTGTATTTTTGGAGTTTGCGTCTCTCTCTCTCTCATCATCATCATCACGGTGGCTAGGAGATGTTAGCTCCCTCGCCGGGTATACAGGAGTTCGATCCCAACCCGGACGCCTGCAATATATGTGGAGTCTACGTCTCGATCTCTACTTGGCCGCGTGGATCTTTCTCGGGGAGTTCTCCGGTTCTTTGCCCTCTCCGCATTTGCAATCGGCGTCACGACGTTTATCGTATTTAGCCGCTTCCGTAAATGGTCCACACGATGATGACGATGATATCTGCCGGCCACTTTGTTGAGCTATTCCTTCTAGATTTGAAGCTTTCGTGACTGCAAGGATTCATATTCTTAGGTTTTTTCGGTAAAGTCACGTAGGTAAAAAATTTAAATTAATAAAAGTAAAATAAAATAATATATTAAATTTCGATTTAAAGCTTTCGTGACTGCAGGGATTCATCTTCTTGGTTCTTTCGTCCTCAGGTGAAGAACAGGTCTGTCGATCAGACAGCGTCTGAAGACTCTGTCTTATCGACAGAGTCTTATCGACAGAGTCTTCAGACGCTGTCTTATCGACAGACCTGTTCTTCACCTGAGGACGGCTGCTTGCGTTGTGGCCGAAACGTCGTGAGAATTATTTTATTATGTTTTATTTTATTATTTCCATTCTACGTGACTTTACCGAAAGAACCAAAAAGAAAAAAACATAATATAATTTTATTTTTATTTTACTTTTATTAAATTTAATAATATAATATTATTTTATTTTTATTTTACTTTTATTCATTTTAATTTTTTACCTACGTGACTTTACCGAAAAAACCTAAGAATATTGTTGAGCTTTCTTTTGTGATATCCAGGGGTCACTAATGAAACAATTGCGACGACATAGCGACTCCGTTTGGGGACCTTTAGCTGACTTTTAAAATATAAAATAAACTCATTCTAGATTAGAAGTTTTCGTGACTGCAAGGATCCATACTTCTTGGTTCTTTTCGGTAAAGTCACGTAGATGAAAATACTAATAAAATAGAATATAAAAAATGTTACAAATAAAACATGAAAAAACAACAATTTAGTTGTTTTTTCATCTTTTATTACATTTTTTAAATATTTTATTATTGTTTTATGAGAGCTTGGTGACGTCATTTGAGGAGGGGGGGCGGTCTGACTTTTTGTGACGCCGTGTGACCAGGGGGGGGGTCAAAAATCGTCCCAAATCGCGTGACGTCATTTATGGACAGGCCCCTAAGTGCGGCGGTGCAGAGGCAGCAGCAGAGGTCGCAAACGGGTTTTGATTCCTTACCCGTACCCGTACCCGGCCGCACCAGGGTCGCAAACGGGTACCCGTACCTGTACCCGGCCGGGTACGGGTAGCCGTTCCCTACCCGTACCCTACCCGAAATTAGTGACAAACGGTGACTCACCAGTGACTCACGGCCTACCCGTACCCGGCCGCACCAGGGTCGCAAACGGCTACCCGTACCCGGCCGGGTAGCCGGGTATCGGGTAGGGTACGGGTATCGGGTACCCGGTTGCGACCTCTGGGCAGCAGTGAGCTCTCGTTAATAATGAAACCCTCCCTATCAATCAGGTCACGTGACAAGAGAAAACCGTTGGACCTTGCTTAATCATGCTCAGCTTCGAGAATCAACAAAGACCCAATCATTTTTGTCAATCATCAACACTTCTCACACCCCCCCACCACCAACCCCCCCAATACATAATCCCCCTCGACCTTCATTGGTTTATCACCTCTCTCTCTCACTCGGCTTCTCACTCTCTCTACCACGATGATAATCTTTTATTTAGACAACGTGAGCAGCAGGAGGAAGGAAGGAAAGCATCAATCCGACGAGCCTTGAAACTCTTCCTCGCAGATGGGCAAAAAGTTAACAGCGAGTCGAGGACGAGACAAAGATGCCCCGTGTAGCCTTAACAGGATGTAGGGGCAAGTGCTGTTAGCGAGCAGCAGCTATGAAGGCTGCCGGCGCTGTGGCACACGAGGGGGCGGGTGGTCAGCAAAAATCTCTGCAACAGTTTCTACTCTCCACTGTCTCATCAGCAGGCTTTGCCGTCGAATCGGTGCTGGCGAAACAGCCCAGATGTTTATCGGCAAGGGAGCATCTCTGTGTGCTAGAATTGGGCCCTGGTGCATTTGAACAACAGCGATCGGTTTGCCACAAGCAAAAATCTGCAGCGTTTTCTACTCTCCACTGTCTCATCAGCAGGGCTGCCTGTCGAATCGGAGCTGGTGAAACAGCCCAGATGTTTATCGGCAAGGGACCCCCCCCCCGCCCATCTCTCTCTCCTCTCTGTGTTCGATGTAGACCCCAGAGCTCACTACCGTTTACACGGCAGGACTTGTGCAATTACTTGGTCGTAATTTTTCGTGTGTGAACGTTTGTTTACTCGGGAAAGCCTCAAAGGGTCCTGCATCGATTTTATTTTTTGTTCCCGCAGGATGAGCGCTACGTGCATCCCCCAACTGGGTGGGTGGCGGGTGGTGGGGGGGGGGTGTTTTTCTGTAGTAATTTTTAGTTTTTTTTCTCAAATACATTTTGTACAGAAAATTTACTCACCCCCAGCGAATTAGGCCGTGGGATCTTGAACATCCGCTCTAAGTGAAGCGTGCGTGACGTCGTGTTTTCTACGTACGTATGTTGTGTGTGTGCATATTGCACGTGTACTGTATGTTGAACTTGTCTGGCATCTTCTTGGTTCTTTCGGTAAAGTCATCACGTAGAAGGGAAATAATAAAATAATAAAAATAAAACATAATAAAATACAATTCTCACGACGTTTCGGCCACAACGCAAGCAGCCGTCCTCAGGTGAAGAACAGGTCTGTCGAGAAGGCAGAGTCTGAATATGGTATTGTCATCAGTATGACATAAGTAATTATATATTACTCATTCAGACGCTGTCTTCTCGACAGACCTGTTTTTTCACCTGAGGACGGCTGCTTGCGTTGTGGCCGAAACGTCGTGAGAATGATTTTGTTTTTATTATTTTATTATTTCCATTCTACGTGACTTTACCGAAAGAACCAAGAAGATAAAACAAAATTGTTAAGTTGGCGGGGGGTGGTCGCGGTTTCTCCTGACCCCACTTTTCCGAAACATCCTCGCCAGGTGTCCGTGCTGTCAGAACCCTTCCACCCCTTCAACTCACCCTGTTCAAGTCCAGGTTCGGGACCGGGCTTTCCTATCGCCCACTGAAAGTGCTTTCTCCTTCCTTGGTTCTTTCGGTAAAGTCACGTAGAAGGGAAATAACAAAATAAAATAATAAAAATTAAACATAATGAAATAATTCTCACGGCGTTTCGGCCACAACGCAAGCAGCCGTCCTCAGGCGAAGAATGAAACACCACCAAGCTTGGGGCGTATATTTAAGCTGGGTTGCAGTCACGAAAGCTTTAAATCGAAATTGTCTGGTATCGTACGTAAGCCAACCGCGCTAATCGGAGGTACGGGGGGGACGGACGGACAAGAAACTAAACACAACAATAAGCAATTCTAAGTCTGGATGACGATGATGCTTTAAAAGAGCAGCATGGCTCCCAGTGGTTTCCTCATATCGGCAGGAAGAGCGTTCCAGACGGCCGCAGAAGCGCATCTGAAAGCACGCGATGCAGTGTGATGAGTCTATGGGTCTTTGTAATTAGTCTATGGGTCTCTGTGTGATGGGTCTCTATGTGAAGAGTCTATGGTTTCTGTGTGATGAGTCTGTGGGTTTCTGTATGAGTCTATGGGTCTCTGTGTGATGAGTTTATGGGTCTCTGTCTGATGAGTCTATGGGTCTCTGTGTGATGAGTGGGTTTCTGTGTGATGAGTCTATGGGTCTCTGTGTGAGTCTATGGGTCTCTGTGATGAGTCTATGGGTCTCTGTGTGATGAGTCTATGGGTCTCTGTGTGATGAGTGGGTTTCTGTGTGGTGAGTCTATGGGTCTCTGTGTGAGTCTATGGGTCTCTGTGATGAGTCTATGGGTCTCTGTGTGATGAGTCTATGGGTCTCTGTGTGATGAGTGGGTTTCTGTGTGATGAGTCTATGGGTCTCTGTGTGAGTCTATGGGTCTCTGTGATGAGTCTATGGGTCTCTGTGTGATGAGTCTATGGGTTTCTGTGTGATGAGTGGGTTTCTGTGTGATGAGTCTATGGGTCTCTGTGTGATGAGTCTATGGGTCTCTGTGTGATGAGTGGGTTTCTGTGTGATGAGTCTATGGGTCTCTGTGTGATGAGTCTATGAGTCTGTGTGATGAGTCTGGGTTTCTGTGTGATTAGTCTATGGGTCTCTGTGTGGTGAGTCTGTGGGTCTCTGTGATGAGTCTGTGAGTCTCTGTGTGATGAGTCTATGAGTCTCTGTGTGATGAGTCTGTGGGTCTGTGTGATGAGTCTATGAGTCTCTGTGTGATGAGTCTGTGGGTCTCTGTGTGATGAGTCTGTGGGTCTATGTGATGAGTCTGTGAGTCTCTGTGTGATGAGTCTGTGGGTCTCTGTGTGATGAGTCTATGGGTCTCTGTGTGGTGAGTCTGTGGGTCTATGTGATGAGTCTGTGAGTCTCTGTGTGATGAGTCTATGAGTCTCTGTGTGATGAGTCTGTGGGTCTGTGTGATGAGTCTATGAGTCTCTGTGTGATGAGTCTATGGGTCTCTGTGTGATGAGTCTGGGTTTCTGTGTGAGAACGCCCGCTGGCAGGAGGTCACGGGGCAGACCCAGTTGCCACGGGTCGACCTACCGAGATGACCGAGATGACTGGCTGATGCACCACCTGTGCCCCCTACTGTACCAATTTGCTGTGCTTTAGCCACCCGGCACTCCGCTCGTTGTTGTGAGCGTCGCTCCTCCGCCATCCGTTGTTATTGATCGATACTGCAGTGAGGAATCCGATGAGCTGCAAAGATATTTTTGTTCACGGATGTCCAGTTAGGAAAAATCTGAACTGTGAGCCTCCCCCCCATGACCCCCCCCCCCCCGTTAGCCCCCCCCCCCCCCCGTGAGCCCCACCCCCCTCCCGTGACCCCCCCCTACATTAATTAGAATAATCAGCGTCCCTCCAGTTGTGATTAACTAAGCTCTGTTAATGATTCATTTCACAGTTGCCAAGTGCTTCCTTCTGCATAGATCCCCAGCCGCGTGTGAAGTCGTGTGCTTTAGCCTATTCCACTGGTCAACACACTTTTTCTGGCATAAGGTATTCCAACGGTTTTAAGGTAATTTTGGGGGGTGCTGATTCCAAATCTGGCATCAGTTTTTGTCTATCACACAGGTTTTTGAGATATCGGTCGGGATCGAACCCACGACCTCCTGTGTACCAGGCGAGGTAGTCAGCGTTTCACTACGGGGAGAGAGAGACACGGTAACTCCAAATATACAGCAGCAGCAGGCATCAAACCTACGACTTCCTGTATACCAGGCGAGGTAGTCAACATCTCCTAGCCACCCACTTATTCACCCAGGAAAGCCTTCGCCGAGTCTCAAGACTCTCGTTTTCTGGAAGCTTCTGACGGGTTTTGTCGCAGTGGGGAGGAGCTATTCTGCTTCGCGCTCAATCCCCAATTGAGTAATTGTTGAAAAATATATATAATAATAGTGAAACATTCTTCAGCATTGGCTTGTTTTGGCCAACACCAATTACATTTGTGAGGTATTTTTAGCTCCGGCAGGAAATTGGAGAACCCAGAGGACAACCCACGCTGAACAGGAGGATAACATACAAATCACTCTTTGGTTCTTTCGGTAAAGTCACGTATAAGGATAAAATAATAAATTAAATGTTATCCTTATACGTGACTTTACCGAAACAACCAAAGAGTAATTCCTGCAGTCACGAAAGCTCCAAATTTAAGAACATACAAATCCTGACGCACATTTTTTGTTTTTGACAAAGATCCCCCTTTGTAGCCTTCTAACAAACAGACTGTTGGGCTAGAGGTCGCAAACGGGTTTTGATTCCTTACCCGTACCCGTACCCGGCCGCACCAGGGTATCGGGTACCTGATTGCGACCTCTGGGATGAAGCCACGTTGCAGGCGCGGGTGGGTTGATTCTAGGAACTTGAATTGTGAGAAGAGACAAGACGTTGGGAAATGAGTGACAATCACGGTGACTCACCAGTGACTCACGGCCTACCCGTACCCGGCCGCACCAGGGTCGCAAACGGGTACCCGTACCCGGGTATCGGGTAGGGTATGAGTATTGGGTACCCGGTTGCGACCTCTGTTGTTGGGGCAAGTGCTGTTAGCGAGAATCTGTGAAGGCCGGCACGGCACACGAGGGGGTGGGTCGGCCAGCACCACGTCCGACCGCCTTTGTCTCCCCAGTGGCGATGTTTACTACACATCGCACTGGATACTCATTTGAGGCTGAGTCGACCTAGGGGAGGCCCAGGATCGGTTCAGGTAATCGTCGCTGGGTGTTGGCCGCGAGCGAGAATCAAACTTGGGTCGTCGGGTTTCGGAGCGCAGCGTCGCGATGCTAACTGATGCTAACTGCTGCAACACCGCTCCCCACTTTGAGGCCTCCCTCGCCCATATGCTCACACACGCTCGCTCATTCACACACATTTACTCACACACTCACTCGCACGCTCACTCGTACGCTCACTCGCACGCTCACACGCTCGCTCACTCATGCTCACTCACGCTCACTCACTCGCACGCTCACTCACCCGCTCACTCACACACTCACTCGCACGCTCACTCGTACGCTCACACTCACACGCTCGCTCACTCATGCTCACTCATGCTCACTCATGCTCACGCTCACTCACACGCTCACTCACTCATGTTCACTCATGCTCACTCATCCGCTCACTCACTTGCACGCTCACTCACTCGCACGCTCACTCACTCGCACGCTCACTCACTCGCACGCTCACTCACTCACACGCTCACTCACACGCTCATTCACGCACTCGCTCACGCACTCATTCGCTCACACACTCTTACTCGCTCACACACTCTTTCACACACTCACACGCTCGCTCACTCACACACTCACTCATTCGCTCGCACACTCTTACGCGCTCACACACTCTTTCACACACTCACTCGTTCACACACTCGTTCACACACTCGTTCACACACTCACTCGTTCACACACTCACTCGTTCACACACTCACACGCTCGTTCACACACTCACTCGTTCACACACTCACTCGTTCACACACTCACTCGTTCACACACTCGCACACTCACTCACACACTCGTTCACACACTCACTCGATCACACACTCACTCACTCGTTCACACACTCACTCACTCGTTCACACACTCACTCACTCGTTCACACACTCGCACACTCACTCGCACACTCGTTCACACACTCTTTCACACACTCACAAACTCGTTCACACACTCACTCACTCGTTCACACACTCGCTCACACACAACAGAAGAAGGGGGGGAGGGGCAGTGAACGATACAAACCACTCGCCTAAATGCGCCCCCCAGGGGGGGGCCAGGAGGGGGTCAGGTGTCGAACCCAACCACTCTGCGTGTGCTGTGAGGCACACTCAAAGCAGTTACCACCATCACCACCACAGCAGCAGCAGCGCCCAAGGAATGGGTGTCGGGCTCCACCCATTCCTGAGCTACTTTGCTCCGTCCTCAGCCATCCAAGTGGAACAAGGAATGTTTCCTCTCTCGGCTAATTCAGCAGCAGCAGCAGCTGCCGCCAAACCGCGACGACGATTGCCGCTGCGTCTTAGACACATGCCTCTAGAGCAGTGGCTCTGCACTGCGCTATACACTACGCTGTACACTACGCTATACACTACACTATACACTACGCTGTACACTACATTATACACTACATTATACACTACGCTATACGCTACACTGTACACTACACGATACACTACGCTATACACTACGCTGTACACTATGCTGTACACTACATTATACACTACATTATACACTACGCTATACGCTACGCTGTACACTACACTATACACTACGCTACGCTATACACTACGCTGTACACTACGCTATACACTACGCTATACACTACGCTGTACACTACGCTATACACTACGCTATACACTACGCTGTACACTATGCTATGCACTACACTATACACTACACTATACACTACGCTGTACACTACACTATACACTACGCTATACACTACGCTATACACTACGCTATACACTACGCTGTACACTACGCTATACACTACGCTATACACTACGCTATACACTACGCTGTACACTACGCTATACACTACGCTATACACTACACTATACACTACACTATACACTACGCTGTACACTATGCTATGCACTACACTATACACTACACTATACACTACGCTATACACTACGCTGTACACTACGCTATACACTACGCTATACACTACGCTGTACACTATGCTATGCACTACACTATACACTACACTATACACTACGCTGTACACTACACTATACACTACACGATACACTACACTATACACTACACTATACACTACACTATACACTACGCTATACACTACGCTGTACACTACACTATACACTACACTACTATACACTACACTATACACTACACTATACACTACGCTATACACTACGCTATACACTACGCTATACACTACACTATACACTACACTATACACTACGCTGTACACTACACTATACACTACACGATACACTACACTATACACTACACTATACACTACACTATACACTACGCTATACACTACGCTGTACACTACACTATACACTACACTACTATACACTACACTATACACTACACTATACACTACACTATACACTACGCTGTACACTACGCTATACACTACACTATACACTACACTATACACTACACTACTATACACTACACTATACACTACACTATACACTACACTATACACTACACTATACACTACACTATACACTACGCTGTACACTACGCTATACACTACACTATACACTACACTACTATACACTACACTATACACTACACTATACACTACACTATACACTACACTATACACTACGCTGTACACTACGCTATACACTACACTATACACTACACTATACACTACACTATACACCACACTATACACTACACTATACACTACACTATACACTACACTATACACTACACTATACACTACACTATACACTACACTATACACTACACTATACACCACACTATACACTACACTATACACTACACTATACACTACACTATACACTACACTATACACTACGCTGTACACTACGCTATACACTACACTATACACTACACTATACACTACACTATACACTACACTATACACTACACTATACACTACACTATACACTACGCTGTACACTACGCTATACACTACACTATACACTACACTATACACTACACTACTATACACTACACTATACACTACACTATACACTATGCTATACACTACCCTATACACTAGACTATACACTACACTATACACTACACTATACACCACACTTTACACTACTATACACTACACTATACACTACACTATACACTACTATACACTACGGTCCCTTACGTGATGGCAAGCTTCGGGGCCACTTCCTGGAGTTCTTCCATTACTGGTACATTTCATTAAAGCGTGTTTAAAAAAACAAGTTTTTTTTTTAATATCACTTATTTATTTCCCAGGTAAATCATTGAAACACTAATCAGTCATTCGGTGTATCATCGGCAGCTAGAGTCGGACTTTTGGTGCCTTGCGAAAGCTACCATCTGCTTGGCTGTTTGAACAACTTACCACACCTCCACCGTTGTTGCATTGCCAGAGAAGGCTTTAAACCTCCTCTTATTTTTCGATTTAAAGCTTTCGTGACCGCAGGGATTCATCTTCTTGGTTCTTTCGGTAAAGTCACGTAGAAGGAAAATAATAAAATAATAAAAATAAAACAGCTAAATAATATAATAACATATTTATTATGTTTTATTTTTATTAATTTAAAATAATATAATAACATATTTATTATGTTTTATTATTTTCCTTATACGTGACTTTACCGAAAAAACCAAGAAGACTCCTCTTATTTTTCATAATTTTCGATGCCGGCAAAAAGTGTCCTGTATTTACTTGGTTTTATTTTTTTAACGTTCACAACTCGCACGCACGCACGCACACGCACGCACGTACACAAATGCATGCGCACGTATGTGTACCTACGTGTACACGGAGTACACGTGTGTACGTAAGAGTACACACTTGCCCGCGTTCGCTCTCCACAAAGACGCCCTTTGATCGATCCCCGCGTGTTGTGCATCCACGTTGAGTTTTTGCGGCGTCAATACCAGGACGCGCGCTTGCCACGTGCCTTCTTTGCTTTGTGTGTGAGATCGTGAGAAGCACTCGATGGGGTTTGGTGCGGGGAGGGGGCAGGAGAGCTTATTGTGGCTCAGGAGATGTTGACTACCTCTCCTGGTGTTCGAGAGGTCGTGCGTTCGATCCTGACCCTGACGACGCCTGTTGCATATTTGGAGTTTGCGTGTCTCTCTCTCTCCCCATGGCGAGATGTTAGCTACCTCGCCTGGTGTGCAGGAGGTCATGCATTCGATCCCGACCCTGACGACGCCTGCTGCTGTATATTTGGAGTTTGCGTGTCTCTCTCTCTCTCCCCACGGCGAGATGTTGACTACCTCGCCTGGTGTACAGGAGGTCATGCATTCGATCCCGACCCTGACGACGCCTGTTGCATATTTTGAGTTTGCGTGTGTCTCTCTTCAGGGAGAAATGTTAGCTACCTCTGCTGGTGTTCGAGAGGTCGTGCGTTTGATCCCGACCCTGACGATGCCTGCTGTATATTTTGAGTTTGCGTGTCTCTCTCTCCCCACGGCTACCCGTACCCTGCCCGAAATGAGTGACAAACGGTTACTCACCGGTGACTCACGGCCTACCCGTACCCGTACCCGGCCGCAGCAGGGTCGCAAACGGCTACCCGTACCTGGCCGGGTACGGGTAGCCGGGTATCGGGTAGGGTACGGGTATCGGGTACCCGGTTGCGACCTCTGGTGGGGTTCTCTGCCTGGTAGAATGGGGATGGTTTAGTTTTGTATTTGTGTGTGTCTGGGCGATTTGTTCACCTTTCTTGTGCTTGTCACTTATTATCGCGTTTGTGTTTGTTGTTGTAATGTTCTTACTGGTCCAGTCTGCGTGAAGAAAAACAACTTTATTAGCTCATCGGATTCCTCCGTCTGCAGTAGGCAGTACATATTCTGACGATTCTGAGCAATGATAGCAACGGAAGAGTTCATAATCAACGTTGTTGGGTGTTAGATCGCCGCGTTATTTATAAATGTGTCGTAACCCTCCACCACCCGACACGGCCAATCAGCAAAACAAAAGTGTCACATTGACAAAAGACAAAATAGTTCACTGCTTTAGCCCACCGGTGTGTTGAAGCGTGAAACCACAACATTTACAATTTTTGAGTAGCACGACGTTTCGCTGGTAATTGCATCCAGCATCATCGGGCAATTCGCTAGAATGGTGAGGCTCTGCTGTGTCTCCCGTTCTTATATAGAGCAGCAGCAGCAGCAGCAGGGTGACGTCATCATTAATTAATGATGACGTCACCCTGCTGCTTATATAGAGCAGCAGCAGCAGGGTTACGTCATCATTAGCTCATCAAAGCAGTGAACTATTTTGTCTTTTGTCAACGCGACACTTTTTTACTGATTGGCCGTGTCGGGTGGTGGAGGGTTACGACACATTTATAAGTAACGCGATCTTAATTTGGAGCTTTCGTGATTGCAGGAATTATTCTTTGGTTCTTTCGGTAAAGTGACGTATAAAGATAAAATAATAAATTAAATACTAGCATACTACGTTTCGATTGCAACACAAGCAATCGTCATCAGCTATAAACGAAATAGCAACAAAAATCTAACCAGAAAACTATAGACAGACATATAAGCAGACAGACATCACCTATGTGTGTTCTCTCTCTATGTATCTTGGTGATATCTGTCTGATTATATGTCTGTCTATATCTTCTTGGTTCTTTCGGTAAAGTCACGTAGAAGGGAAGTAATAACATAATAAAAATAAAACATAATAAAATAATTCTCATTAATAAAAGAATTAAAATAAAACATAATAAAATAATTCTCATTATTTTATTATGTTTTATTTTTATTATTGTATTACTTCCCTTCTACGTGGTGACTTTACCGAAAGAACCAAGAAGATGAATCCCTGCAGTCACGAAAGCTTTAAATCGAAATTTAACTGTCTGTCTATAGTTTTCTGGTTAGATTTTTGTTGCTATTTCATTTATACCTGATGACGATTGCTTGCGTTGCAATCGAAACGTCGTTATGCTATTATTTAATTTACTATTTGATCTTTATACGTCACTTTACCGAAAGAACCAAAGGAAAGTAACGTGGCAATCTAAACCCAACAACGTTGATTATGAGTAATATTGGTCGCGAAAGACTCCCGCGTGTTAAACGGAGGAGTTGACGAGAAGGCGACAGACCAGCGAGTGCGCGAGCGCGGAAACTTGGGAGTGAAGCTGTCCAACTTCGGGAGGTCGCAGACACTGAGCTCCATCGCTGCTCAGGGGCCTGGGTCTTGTATCCTGTCCAAGCTGCCCAAACCACAGCGGTTATTACAGCAGCAGCAGCAACAGCAGCAACAGCAACAGCAGCAACAGCAACAGCAGCAACAGCAGCAACAGCAGCAGCAACAGCAAGCAGCGTCTCTCGCCTGGATAAACAAACAAAAAAATTAACCCGTGAAAGCAAAGTTTTTCACTATAAATCCTTTGTATGCGTGGCGGCTAGAGTCCTCTCGTCCTCTGGCTTGAGATGGCTGCCACCTATGGGTCAGATGATTGCCTGCCACCATTAAGCAATTGGTAATTACATTAAAAAAATATTTCCTAAAAAGTGGAAAATTTTGGGAAAAAAATTTTCACGAAAATTACCTGTCACGCACAACGAGTCTGTGTGCAAAATGTCAGCTCGATTGGATCACGGGAAGTGGGTTAAAAAACGACCGAAAGATTTGCACGGTCCTAAGCAAGCAAGCGAACTTAATATAAAGGATTTAAAAAGCTGAAAACTTCGACAGGTCGACGCTTTGCAGCGAGCAGGCCGAGGGTGAGCGCTGTCAGGGTCCACGTCACCGCCGCCCCCTTAAAGAACGGTTCGCGTAATGGTTACACTGGTGGTGGGGGTGGTGGGGGTGGTGGCGGTGGTGCTGCTGGTGGTGGTGGTGCTGCTGGTGGTGGTGGTGGCGGTGGTGGCGGTGGTGGTGGCGGTGGTGGTGCTGCTGGTGGTAGTGGTGGTGGTACTGGCGGTGCTGGTGGCGGTGGTGGTGGCGGTGGTGGTGCTGCTGGTGGTAGTGGTGGTGGTACTGGCGGTGCTGGTGGTGGCGGTGGTGGCGGTGGTGCTGCTGGTGGTGGTGGTGGTGGTAGTGGTGGTGCTGCTGGTGGTGGTGGTGGTGGTGGTGGTGGCGGTGGTGGCAGTGGCGGTGGTGGTGCTGCTGGTGGTGGTGCTGCTGGTGGTACTGGCGGTGGTGGCGGTGGTGCTGCTGGTGGTGGTGGTGGTAGTGGTGGTGGTGCTGCTGGTGGTGGTGCTGCTGGTGGTGGTGGTGGTGGCGGTGGTGGTGCTGCTGGTGGTGGTGCTGCTGGTGGTGGTGCTGCTGGTGGTGGTGCTGCTGGTGGTACTGGCGGTGGTGGCGGTGGTGCTGCTGGTGGCGGTGGTGGTGGTGGTGGCGGTGGTGGTGCTGCTGGTGGTGCTGCTGGAGGTAGTGGCGGTGGTGGCGGTGGTGGCAGTGGTGGCGGTGGTGGTGGTGGTGGTGCTGCTGGTGGTACTGGTGGTGGTGGTGGTGGTGCTGCTGGGGGTGGTGGTGGTGGCGGCGGTGGTGGTGGTGCTGCTGGTGGTGCTGCTGGAGGTAGTGGCGGTGGTGGTGGTGGCGGTGGTGCTGGTGTTGATGCTGGTGCTGTTGATGTGCGGAGCGGTAGTCTAGTGGTGCGCGCTTCGCTCCGCTACGAACCAGGCCCACCCGGGTTCGATTCCCGCTCACAGCCACCACCAGTCACGATTATTCGAACCTCCCCTAGGTCGACTCAGCCTCAAACGAGTGCCTGGTGTAACGGTGTGTAGTAAACATCGCCACTGGGGGAGAGACAAAAGCGGCCGAGCGTGGTGCTGACCACCTCACCCCCTCGTGTAACCAGAGCGCCGGTAGCCTTCACAGGTGCTGCTCGCTAACAGCACTTGCCCCTACAGCCTGTTACAGGCTCCACGGGGCATCTTTGTCTTTGGTGCTGTTGATGGTCGTGGCGGCTGTCTGAGTGGGGAGGTTTTCTTGCTTTTTTTTATTCGTCAGAAATGTTGCAACTCCTGGGAAGTGAGAATTCCTCGGTGGATTAACGAGCTTTTGCCGGCGCTGAGAACCCATTGGAGGGCGGCCGGACGGAACTATTTAGCGGTGAGGTAACGCGTAGCTTGCCTGTCAGCTGCCCCAGCCACCACCGCTGTGTGTGTCACTGTGTGTGTGTGTGTCACTGTGTGTGTCTGTGTGTGTGTGTCACTGTGTGTGTGTGTTACTGTGTGTGTGTGTATCTGTGTGTCACTGTGTGTGTGTGTGTCACTGTGTGTGTGTGTGTGTCACTGTGTGTGTGTGTTACTGTGTGTGTGTGTGTTACTGTGTGTGTGTGTATCTGTGTGTGTGTCTGCGTGTGTGTCACTGTGTGTGTGTGTGTCACTGTGTGTGTCAGTGTGTGTGTCACTGTGTGTCACTGTGTGTGTCTGTGTGTGTGTCAGTGTGTGTCACTGTGTGTCACTGTGTGTGTGTCACTGTGTCGGTGTGTGTGTGTGTCACTGTGTGTGTCACTGTGTGTGTGTGTTACTGTGTGTGTCACTGTGTCTGTGTGTGTGTGTCAGTGTGTGTCACTGTGTGTGTGTCACTGTGTGTGTGTGTGTCACTGTGTGTGTCAGTGTGTGTGTCTGTGTGTGTGTCAGTGTGTGTGTCACTGTGTGTGTGTGTGTCACTGTGTGTGTGTCACTGTGTGTGTGTGTGCGTCACTGTGTGTGTGTGTCTGTGTGTGTCACCATGTGTGTCAGTGTGTGTCACTGTGTCACTGTGTGTGTCAGTGTGTGTGTGTGTCAGTGTGTGTGTGTGTGTCACTGTGTGTGTCTGTGTGTGTGTGTCACTGTGTGTGTGTGTCACTGTGTGTGTGTGTCACTGTGTGTGTGTGTCACTGTGTGTGTTTGTCACTGTGTGTGTGTCACTGTGTGTGTGTCACTGTGTGTGTGTCTGTGTGTACATGTGTGTGTGTGTCACTGTGTGTGTGTGTCACTGTGTGTGTCTGTGTGTGTGTGTCACTGTGTGTGTGTGTCACTGTGTGTGTGTGTGTGGGGAGCGGTGGTGTAGTGGTTAGCGCTACGCTGCGCTACGAACCCGGCGACCCGGGTTCGATTCCCGCTCACGGCCAACATCGGTGACGATTATCTGAACCGGTCCTGGGCCTCCCCTAGGTCGACTCAGCCTCAAATGAGTACTTGGTGCGGTGTGCAGTAAACATCGCCACTGGTGAGACAAAGGCGGTGCTCGCTAACAGCACTTTCCCTAAAAGTATGCTAACGCTATGAGGGGGATCTTTGTCTTTGTGTGTGTTTGGGAGTGGTGGTGCAGCGGTTAGCGCACTGAGCTACGAGCCCGAGTTTGATTGCCAGCTCACGGCCAACGCCAACACCGGTAGTGACGACAGTTTGAACCGGTTCAGGGCCCTCCTCTAGGTCGACTCGGCCTCAAACGAGCACCTGGTGCGATGCGTAAACATCGCCAATTGGGCCCAATCGTGGTCCAGTGTTAATCGTGGGTCCAGTATTGAGGCTTGCCTCTATTGTTGAATGTATCCGCAGCTCTTAAGCACACACACGCGCACACACACCCACACACACGCGCGCACCCACACACGCACACACCCGCACACACACACGCACCCACACACACGCGCACACACACCCACACACACACCCACACACACACGCACACACACACGCACACACACACACACCCGCACACACCCGCACACACACACACGCGCACACACACCCACACACAGGCACACACCCACACACACGCGCCCACACACACGCGCACACTCCCACACACTCCCGCACACGCACACACACACACGCGCATACACCCACACGCGTGCACACACCCACACAGTGCACACACACGCACACACCCACACACGCGCGCACACACCCACACACACACCCACACACGCGCACACACACACACACACACCCGCACACACACACACCCGCACACACACACACACACCCACACACACACCCACACACACACACGGCGGTCCCCTTTTTTTAGCAGGAGCTGCCCTGATCCGGCGTTACAACGGCTCTCTCTGTGTGTTGCTGCTCGGACCGTGCCCGGTCCCCCCGGTAACATTATCCGGAAAATGCCGACCGATTCTTCCGACCCGAAAATAGCCGCGGCGCTCTGGGGGTTATATTTGGGCAAACGCAGTAACGCCGTGGAGCCCGGGGCGCGGCGTTACGCTTGCCGCGTTCTTCGTTTCGCTCCGCTGGCTTCGGAAAATCCCCTGGATCGTTGGCTCGCTCGCTCGGTCGGTGGCTCCCTCGCTCCGTCGCTCGCTCAATCGCTCACTTGGTCGCTCACTCGCTCGCTCACTCAATCGCTCACTTAATTGGTCGCTCAATCGCTCACTTAATTGGTCGCCCACTCGCTCGCCCGCTCCGTGGCTCGCCCGCTCGCTCGCTCTGTCGCTCACTCGCTCAATCGCTCACTTGGTCGCTCGCTCGCTCAATCGCTCACTTAATTGGTCGCCCGCTCCGTGGCTCGCCCGCTCGCTCGCTCTGTCGTTCGCTCGCTCACTTGGTCGCTCACTCGCTCCGTCGCTCGCTCGCTCAATCGCTCACTTACTTGGTCGCCACTCGCTCGCCCGCTCCGTGGCTCGCCCGCTCGCTCGCTCTGTCGCTCACTCGCTCAATCGCTCACTTGGTTGCTCACTCGCTCCGTCGCTCGCTCGCTCAATCGCTCACTTGGTTGCTCACTCGCTCCGTCGCTCGCTCGCTCGCTCAATCGCTCACTTGGTTGCTCACTCGCTCGCTCACTCTCTCGCCCACTCCCTTGCTCTGTCGCTCGCTCAAGCGCTCACTTTCTCACCCGCTCGCTCTTTCCATCGTCTTTCGCTCGCTCAAACGCTCGCTCAATCGCTCATTTACTTTCTCACCCACTCACCCTTTCCCTCGTCTTTCGATCGCTCAAACGCTCGCTCAATCGCTCACTTGCTCACCCGCTCACCCTTTCCCTCGTCTTTCACTCGCTGAATCGCTAGCTCAATCGCTCACTTGCTCACCCGCTAACCAATTCCCTTGTCTTTCGATCGCTCAAACGCTCGCTCAATCGCTCACTTGCTCACCCGCTCACCAATTCCCTCGTCTTTCGATCGCTCAAACGCTCGCTCAATCGCTCACTTGCTCACCCGCTCACCAATTCCCTCGTCTTTCGATCGCTCAAACGCTCGCTCAATCGCTCACTTGCTCACCCGCTCACCAATTCCCTCGTCTTTCACTCGCTGAATCGCTCGCTCAATCGCTCACTTGCTCACCCGCTCACCAATTCCCTCGTCTTTCACTCGCTGAATCGCTAGCTCAGTCGCTCGCCGATTCAATCGGTGACTCGCTCGCATTTCTGCGGCAGTCTGGAATGTTTTTTCTTACGGTATTAGGAAACCGCTGGGAGCACTTTAATGCACTTTCTTCATCTAGATCAGGGGTGGGGAACCTTTTTTCTGCCAAGGGCCATTTGTATATATATGACATCATTCGCAGGCCATACAAAATGATGAACTTAAAAATTAGCGCGTTGTTATATTTGGTCAAACAATTAACTCGCCCCTAATGCGATGGGCTGGAACTGCTTCTCTCTGGCGAGGCGTGTGATGATGTTAGCTGGTGTTGATGATGATGTTAGCTGGTGTTGATGATGATGTTAGCTGGTGTTGATGATGATGTTAGCTGGTGTTGATGATGATGTTAGCTGGTGTTGATGATGATGTTAGCTGGTGTTGATGATGATGTTAGCTGGTGTCGATGATGATGTTAGCTGGTGTTGATGATGATGTTAGCTGGTGTTGATGATGATGTTAGCTGGTGTTGATGATGATGTTAGCTGGTGTCGATGATGATGTTAGCTGGTGTTGATGATGTTGTTAGCTGGTGTTGATGATGATGTTAGCTGGTGTTGATGATGATGTTAGCTGGTGTTGATGATGATGTTAGCTGGTGTTGATGATGATGTTAGCTGGTATTGATGATGATGTTAGCTGGTATTGATGATGATGTTAGCTGGTGTTGATGATGATGTTAGCTGGTATTGATGATGATGTTAGCTGGTATTGATGATGATGTTAGCTGGTATTGATGATGATGTTAGCTGGTGTTCATGATGTTGTTAGCTGGTGTTGATGATGATGTTAGCTGGTGTTGATGATGATGTTAGCTGGTATTGACGATGATGTTAGCTGGTGTTGACGATGATGTTAGCTGGTGTTGACGATGATGTTAGCTGGTGTTGATGATGATGTTAGCTGCTGTTGACGATGATGTTAGCTGCTGTTGATGATGATGTTAGCTGGTATTGATGATGATGTTAGCTGGTGTTGATGATGATGTTAGCTGCTGTTGATGATGATGTTAGCTGGTATTGATGATGATGTTAGCTGGTGTTGATGATGATGTTAGCTGGTGTTGATGATGATGTTAGCTGGTGTTGATGATGTTAGCTGGTGTTGATGATGTTGCTGCTGCTACTCGCAACTGCTTTGCCAGGTTTGCTCCGAGATTTATTGAATTTCGAGTCCCGCCTGCGGTTGCCTTGGCAGGGCCAGACCCAAATGATTTTGCGGGCCTTGTACGGACTTGCAAGCCGGACGTACCCCCACCCCTGATCCAGATGGACAAACTCATTTTTCTTGAGAACTGCTTTTTGTTGTTTTTGAGTTTGATGTCCTTCGTTGCAAAAGAAGTTCGGCATACACGTGTCAAATATACGGCTCGGAAAAACCGATGGAGTGGTGGTGCATTGTTATATGGTGGTACATTTTTTAAAATAAATATACCAACGCATACAAGTACAGAACAACAAAGGACGGTAGAAAAACCCTCCGTTCTAGATTTGACGTTTTCGTGACTGCAAGCATCCATACTTTTGGGGTTTTTTTCTGGTAAAGTCGCGTAGGTGAAAAATTTAAATTAATGAAAATGAAAACAACTCCATTAAATCACGACGTTTCGGAAGCAACACAAGCTTCCGTCTTCAAGTGGAACATGCCACACAGCATTTCACTACGGCAGTTTTCCTGCGGTGGTTCCACCTGAAGACGGAAGCTTGTGTTGCTACCGAAACGTCGTGATTTAATTGAGTTGTTTTCAATTTATTTTATTTTTTACCCAGGTGCCACGGGTCGACTGACTGAATGACCGAGATGACCACACCGCTCCCCACACACACACCGCTCCCCACACACACACACAGACACACACACAGACACACACACACACAGACACACACACACACAGACACACACACACACACAGACACACACAGACACACACACACAGACACACACAGAGACTTTCAGAAGCCCCGGAGGGCCAAGACCGGTTCAGATAATCCCTGTCACTGGGTGTTGGTGGTGACCGCGCGGGAATCGAACTCGGGATCGCCCCGTTGAATTTGGTGCTCCCCGCGTGGCTGTCGATTTTTTAAAATCCTTTACATTAAGTTCACTTGCTTGCTTGCTTAGGACCGTGCAAATCTTTCGGTCGTTTTTTAACCCACTTCCCGTGATCCAATCGAGCTGACATTTTGCACACAGACTCGTTGTGCGTGACAATTAATGTTCGTGAAAAATTTTCCTAAATTTTACACTTTTTAGGACAAAAATAAATTATATGTAATTACCAATTTCTTAATGGTGCAATGCAATCATCTGACCCATAGGTGGCAGCCATCTCAAGCCAGAGGACGAGAGGACTCTAGCCGCCACGCATATAAATGATTTATAGTGAAAAACTTTGTTTTTACGGGTTAATTTTTTTCTGCTATTTTTTATTTCCAGGTGTAAGACCCCACCCCCCCCCACACTCGGCTAAGTAGCCCCGCTTCAGAAACGACTCCCTGGATATCACAAGTGATAACCCAACATGGTGGCTTGTCGCGTAGAAATTTTTTGCAGCAGCCGAATCCTCTGAACGCCTCGAGACGTCGATTCCAAATGTGGGAGGGAGAAACCGGAGGACCCGGAGAAAAATCCACGCGACCACCACGGGGAGAGAGAGACACACAAACTACTAAATATACAGCAGCAGCAGCAGTCGTCAGCGGTCAGGATCAAACCCACGACCTCCTGCATACCAGGCGAGGCAGTTAACAGTTTCCTAGCCACAGTGATGATGAGAGAGACACAATCCATAAATATACAGCAGGCATTTTCAGGGTCAACATCGAACCCACGACCTCTTGCATACCAGGCGAGGTAGTTAACATCTCCTAGTCACCGTTATAATGATGAGAGAGACGCAAACTCCAAATGTACAGCAGCAGGCGTCATCAGCGGTCGGGATCGAACCCACGACCTCCTGCATACCAGGCGAGGTAGTTAACAGTTTCCTAGCCACCGTGATGATGATGAGAGAGAGACACGCAAACTCCAAATGTACAGTAGCAGGCATCAGGGTTGGGATCGAACCCACATCCTCCTGCATACCAGGCGAGGTAGTTAACATCTCCTAGCCACCGTGATGAGAGAGAGAGAGACACCGCAGACTCCAAATATACACAGCAGCAGTCGTCAGGGGTCGAGATTTAACCTACGACCTCCTGCATACCAGGTGAAGTAGTTGACATCTCGCCACAGTGATGACAGAGAGAGACACGCAAACTCTAAATATACAGCAGCAGGCGTCGTCAGGGTTGGGATCGAACCCACGACCTCCTGTAGACCAGGCGAGGTAGTCAACATCTCATGGCCACCGTGATGATGATGAGAGAGAGAGACACGCAAACTCCAAATAAACAGCAGCATCAGTCAGGATCGAACCCACGACCTCCTCCATACCAGGCGAGGTGGTTAACAGTTTCCTAGCCACCGTGATGATGATGAGAGGGAGACAGGCAGACTCCAAATATACAGCAGCAGGCATCGTCAGGGGTCGAGATTTAACCTACGACCTCCTGCATACCAGGTGAAGTAGTTGACATCTAGGCACGGTGATGATGAGAGAGAGACACGCAGACTCCAAATATACAGCAGCAGGCGTCGTAAGGGTTGGGATCGAACCCACGACCTCCTGTACACCAGGCGAGGTAGTCAACATCTCATGGCCACCGTGATGATGATGAGAGAGAGACGCAGACTCCAAAAATACAGCAGCAGGCGTCGTCACGGTTGGGATCGAACCCACGACCTCCTGCGTACCAGGCGAGGGAGTTCACATCCCCTAGCCACCGTCTTGGCTGCCTATAGAAACTTTCGTGGGGCACGGTGTAAGAAATCGTGGAATTTATTGTACAGCAAGCAGCGTCGCATTTTGTAAAAAAAAAGTTTAAAAAAACTACCGCCCTCCCTCCTCCCGCCACAGAACAATAGAAAAAATTAACCCGTAAAAACAAAGTTTTTCACTATAAATCCTTTATATGCGTGGCATCGGTTTTATTTTATTATTCATTTCTGTTTTTCTTGAGTAAGAGTTTCATTTTTATCACATTGGTATTTTAAATTAAATGTGAAAAAAAAAATTCCTAAAAAGTGGAAAAATCTGTAAAAAAAATTTTCACGAAAATAAATTGTCACGCACAACGAGTCTGTGTGCAAAATGTCAGCTCGATTGGATCACGGGAAGTGGGTTAAAAAACGACCGAAAGATTTGCACGGTCGTAAGCGCGCAAGCAAGCAAGCGAACTTAATATAAAGGATTAAAAAAGTATAACCCGTAAAAACAAAGTTTTTCACTATAAATCCTTCATATGCGTGGCGGCTAGAGTCCTCTCGTCCTCTGGCTTGAGATGGCTGCCACCTATGGGTCAGATGATTGCCTGTCACCATTAAGCAATTGGTAATTAAATATAATTTATTTTTTCCTAAAAAGTGGAAAATTTTGGAATTTTTTTTTCACGCAAATTCATTGTCACGCACAACGAGTCTATGTGCAAAATGTCAGCTCGATTGGATCACGGGAAGTGGGTTAAAAAACGACCGAAAGATTTGCACGGTCGTAAGCGCGCAAGCAAGCAAGTGAACTTAATATAAAGGATTTAAAAAAACGTGGAGATGAAAATGCGTGTCTCTCTCTCTCTCTGAAGGCATTGTTGCGTGTGTAATGATCTCGCCCGGTGGATGTCTCTCTCTCTGAACTTTATGATTGGGAGGACCACTTCTTTAGACGACGGGGGTGGTGGTGGTGGTGGGGTCGCTTAAGCCAAGCCGGATCATTGTTGGCGATTTTTTTAAAAGCGCCGTGTGTGTCCGCCGGGTTCTCTGGATTTATAAGGCACGCCGCTTTCCACCAACACACACCACCACCACCACTGTGGTTTTAAAAGCAAAGGTTGAAGGGGTGTACAGTTTTATAATCCGGAGTGGGTACGTGTGGGTGGGTGCGTGTGGGTGGGTGCGTGTGGGTGGGTGCGTGTGGGTGGGTGCGTGTGGGTGGGTGCGTGTGGGTGGGTGCGTGTGGGTGGGTGCGTGTGGGTGGGTGCGTGTGGGTGGGTGCGTGTGGGTGGGTGCGTGTGGGTGGGTGCGTGTGGGTGGGTGCGGGTGGGTGCGTGCGGGTGGGTGCGTGCGGGTGGGTGCGTGCGGGTGGGTGCGTGCGGGTGGGTGCGTGCGGGTGGGTGCGTGCGGGTGGGTGCGTGCGGGTGGGTGCGTGCGGGTGGGTGCGTGCGGGTGGGTGCGTGCGGGTGGGTGCGTGCGTGTGGGTGCGTGCGTGTGGGTGCGTGCGGGTGCGGGTGGGTGCGTGGGTGCGTGTGGGTGGGTGCGTGCGGGTGGGTGCGTGTGGGTGGGTGCGTGTGGGTGGGTGTGTGCGTGTGGGTGCGTGCGGGTGGGTGCGTGCGGGTGCGGGTGGGTGCGTGCGGTTGCGTGCGGGTGGGTGCGTGCGGGTGGGTGCGTGCGGGTGCGTGCGGGTGGGTGCGTGCGGGTGGGTGGGTGCGTGCGGGTGGGTGGGTGCGTGCGGGTGGGTGGGTGCGTGCGGGTGGGTGGGTGCGTGCGGGTGGGTGCGTGTGGGTGGGTGCGTGTGGGTGGGTGCGTGCGTGTGGGTGCGTGCGTGCGGGTGGGTGGGTGCGGGTGCGTGCGGGTGGGTGCGTGCGGTTGCGTGCGGGTGGGTGCGTGCGGGTGGGTGCGTGCGGGTGGGTGCGTGCGGGTGGGTGGGTGCGTGCGGGTGGGTGGGTGCGTGCGGGTGGGTGCGTGCGGGTGGGTGCGTGCGGGTGGGTGGGTGCGTGCGGGTGGGTGCGTGCGTGCGGGTGCGTGCGGGTGCGTGCGGGCGGGTGCGTGCGGGTGGGTGGGTGCGTGCGGGTGGGTGCGTGCGGGTGGGTGCGTGCGGGTGGGTGCGTGCGGGCGGGTGGGTGCGTGCGGGTGGGTGGGTGCGTGCGGGTGGGTGGGTGCGTGCGGGTGGGTGCGTGCGGGTGGGTGCGTGCGGGTGGGTGGGTGCGTGCGGGTGGGTGCGTGCGTGCGGGTGCGTGCGGGCGGGTGCGTGCGGGTGGGTGGGTGCGTGCGGGTGGGTGCGTGCGGGTGGGTGCGTGCGGGTGGGTGCGTGCGGGTGGGTGCGTGCGGGTGGGTGGGTGCGTGTGGGTGGGTGCGGGTGGGTGGGTGCGTGTGGGTGGATGGGTACGTGTGGGTGGGTGGATGCGTGTGGGTGGGTGCGTGGGGGTGGATGCGTGTGGGTGCGTGTGGGTGGGTGCGTGTGGGTGCGTGCGGGTGGGTGCGTGCGGGTGGGTGCGTGCGGGTGCGTGTGGGTGGGTGCGTGTGGGTGGGTGCGTGTGGGTGGGTGCGTGTGGGTGGGTGCGGGTGGGTGCGTGCGGGCGGGTGGGTGCGTGCGGGTGGGTGCGTGCGGGTGGGTGGGTGCGTGCGGGTGGGTGCGTGCGGGTGGGTGCGTGCGGGTGGGTGCGTGCGGGTGGGTGCGTGCGGGTGGGTGCGTGCGGGTGGGTGCGTGCGGGTGGGTGCGTGCGGGTGGGTGCGTGCGGGTGGGTGCGTGCGGGTGGGTGCGTGCGGGTGGGTGCGTGCGGGTGGGTGCGTGCGGGTGGGTTCGTGCGGGTGGGTGCGTGCGGGTGCGTGCGTGCGGGTGGGTGCGTGCGGGTGGGTGCGTGCGGGTGGGTGCGTGCGGGTGGGTGCGTGCGTGTGGGTGGGTGCGGGTGGGTGCGGGTGGGTGCGTGCGGGTGGGTGCGTGTGGGTGGGTTGGTGCGTGTGGGTGGGTGGGTGCGTGTGGGTGGGTGCGTGTGGGTGCGTATGGGTGGGTGCGTGTAGGTGGGTGCGTGTAGGTGGGTGCGTGTAGGTGGGTGCGTGTGGGTGCGTGCGTGCGTGTGGGTGCGTGCGGGTGCGTGCGTGTGGGTGCGTGCGGGTGGGTGCGTGCGGGTGGGTGCGTGCGGGTGGGTGCGTGCGGGTGCGTGCGTGCGGGTGGGTGAGTGCGGGTGGGTGCGTGTGGGTGCGTGTGGGTGCGTGTGGGTGCGTGCGTGTGGGTGCGTGCGTGTGGGTGCGTGTGGGTGCGTGTGGGTGCGTGCGTGTGGGTGCGTGTGGGTGGGTGCGTGCGGGTGGGTGCGTGCGGGTGGGTGAGTGCGGGTGGGTGGGTGCGTGCGTGTGGGTGCGTGTGGGTGGGTGCGTGCGTGTGGGTGCGTGTGGGTGGGTGCGTGCGGGTGGGTGCGTGCGGGTGGGTGGGTGCGTGCGGGTGGGTGCGTGCGGGTGGGTGAGTGCGGGTGGGTGCGTGCGTGTGGGTGCGTGTGGGTGGGTGCGTGCGGGTGGGTGCGTGCGGGTGGGTGCGTGCGGGTGGGTGAGTGTGGGTGGGTGCGTGTGAGTGGGTGCGTGTGGGTGGGTGCGTGTGGGTGCGTGTTCAAAGCGCTCGCTAACAACACTTGCCCCAACCGTCTGCTGAGGCTATAACGGGGGGGGGGGAGGATCTTTGTCTTTGTGTAGTGCTCGCGGCCAACACCGGTGACGATTATTTGAACCGGTTCCTGGGCCTCCCCTAGGACGACTCAGCCTCAAATGAGTACCTGGTGTAGCGGTGTGTAGCAAACATCGCCACTGGGGAGACAAAGGCGGCCGGGCGTGGTGCTGGCCACCCACCCCCTCGTGTGTCACAGCTCCGGTAGCCTTCATAGGTGCTCGCTAACAGCACTTGCCCCTACAGTCTGTTTAGGCTATACGGGCTGGGATCTTTGTCTTGTGTGTGGGGAGTGGTGGTGCAGCGGTTTAATTCGTAGTTTCGTGGTAATTAATTAACGAGCGGAGCGCCGGGTGGCTAAAGCACAGCAAGTTGGCACAGTAGGGGGCACAGGTGGTGCATCAGCCAGTCATCTCGGTCAGTCGAGCCGTGGCACCTGCTGGGTCTGCCCCGTGACCTCCTGCCAGCGGGCGTTCGACACTTCACGTGGCAGCCTCAAGGTGCACATAGCCTGGCACAAGCGTCGTGGTGACATCACCGCCACTTAGTGGCGAATGGCGGTTGTTGTTGTTGGTGGTGCGGCGGTTAGCGCGCTACGCGTGCGAGTGAATTAGAAAAAAAGCATCATTATTTTTTAAAGTTTAAATGTTCACAATTAGCCAGAGACGCTGAACCCACCCTGGCACGCACCCACTCAGATTCTTAAACGTCAAACCTTGGGCCTGTTTCTTGACTGCCTCGGGGGGTTGTGTTGGTGGTCGTGGTGGGGGGGGGTGTTCATCAGAGGTCGCAAACGGGTTTTGATTCCGTCCCTCTCCTCCCCTCCCGCCTTTCCCTCTCTCCCCTCCTCCCTCTCCTTCCTTCATGTTTTTTTTTACCCGCAATATTCCCTCGGTTAACTTTTTATTTTAATCCGTTCCACGAAACCCACCGTCAACCGAAATAACCGTTAATCGGATTCACTTTTAAGTTGAAAAATACGTTTAAAAAAAAAATCACTTGAGTCTCCTGGTTTCCCCCCCACCACTAACCCAAAAATCGAAAAACGTTGAAACGTTGGGGTGGGGGTACGTCCGGCCCGCGGGCCGTACAAGGCCCGCAAAATCATTTGGATCTGGCCCTGCCAAGGCAACCGCAGGCGGGACTCGAAATTCAATAAATCTCGGAGCAAACCTGGCAAAGCAGTTGCGAGTAGCAGCAGCAACATCATCAACACCAGCTAACATCATCATCAACAGCAGCTAACATCATCATCAACAGCAGCTAACATCATCATCAACAGCAGCTAACATCATCATCAACACCAGCTAACATCATCATCAATACCAGCTAACATCATCATCAACACCAGCTAACATCATCATCAATACCAGCTAACATCATCATCAACACCAGCTAACATCATCATCAACACCAGCTAACATCATCATCAACACCAGCTAACATCATCATCAACACCAGCTAACATCATCATCAACACCAGCTAACATCATCATCAATACCAGCTAACATCATCATCAACACCAGCTAACATCATCATCAACACCAGCTAACATCATCATCAACACCAGCTAACATCATCATCAACACCAGCTAACATCATCATCAATACCAGCTAACATCATCATCAACACCAGCTAACATCATCATCAACACCAGCTAACATCATCATCAACACCAGCTAACATCATCATCAACACCAGCTAACATCATCATCAATACCAGCTAACATCATCATCAACACCAGCTAACATCATCATCAACAGCAGCTAACATCATCATCAACAGCAGCTAACATCATCATCAACACCAGCTAACATCATCATCAACACCAGCTAACATCATCAATACCAGCTAACATCATCATCAATACCAGCTAACATCATCAACACCAGCTAACATCACCACACGCCTCAAATTTCGATTTAAAGCTTTCGTGACTGCAGGGATTCATATTGTTGGTTATTTATTCGTGAGAATTATTTTATTATGTTTTATTTTTATTATTTTATTATTTCTCTTCTACGTGAGTTTACCGAAAGAACCAAGAAGAGACAAAAACATTTTTTCGGTAAAGTCACGTAGAAGGGAAATAAAAAAAATAAAAATAAAATAAAGCAATCACACGCCTCGCCAGAGAGAAGCAGTTCCAGCCCATCGCATTAGGGGCGAGTTAATTAAACGTTTGACCAAATATAACAACAGGCTAATTTTTAAGTTGATTAATTTTGCCTGGCCCGCTAATGATGTTACAAATATCCAAAAGGTTCCTGCGTTAAACACAGGGGGCAGTCACGAGGTCGAAACGGGACCCATCAATGGGACGGTCGCTGATTGGCTGAGTGGCGTGGCTCAGCGGCCACGTCACGAGCGGCCTCTGATTGGCTGAAATTGTCGCCACCGCGTGCGCGTGCTGACGTCAGCACGCGTTTGCCGTGAGTCAACAATGTTAACTTTCGATTTAAAGCTTTCGTGACTGCAGGTATTCATCTTCTTGGTTCTTTCGGTAAAGTCACGTAGAAGGGAACTAATAAAATAATAAAAATAAAACATAATAAAATAATATTTTATTATTTTTTAATAATATAATAAAGTAATATAATTTTTTATTATATTATTTTATTGTGTTTTATTTTTATTATTTTATTATTTCCCTTCTACATGACTTTACCGAAGTCACGTAGAAGGGAAATAATAAAATAATAATAAAACCTTGTAATATAATACAATTTTATAATGTTTTATTATTAATATTTTATTATTTCCCTTCTACGTGACTTTACCGCAAGAACCAAGAAGATTATTAACTTTGAATATTGTTTTTTTCACCCTTTTATCTGGCAACAAAACTGACACTTTTTTATACAAGGAGTCACGTTTGCATTGTCCACAATACCTACTGTCGGAATGCAAACAAAACACACAACTCTGATAATGTATGCACTGTCCTTGAAATTGATTGGTCCACACCCGAGAGACAGCTTTTCTTAGAGCCCAGTCTCACCCTGGTGTTGGACCAGATGACGCCAAAAGGCGCACAACTCAAAGACAATGCACCATCCACCCATCCACCTCGCTGTGCGGCCTTGATGGGTGCGACTCAGAAGTCGCAAACGGGTTTTGATTCCTTACCCGTACCCTAACCCGGCCGCACCAGGGTCGCAAACGGGTACTCGTACCCTACCCGTACCCGGCCGGGTACGGGTAGGGTACGGGTACGGGTACCCGATTGCGACCTCTGGGATGAAGCCATGTTGCAGGCGCGGGTGGGTTGATTCTAGGAACTTGAATTGTGAGAAGAGACAAGACGTTGGGAAATGAGTGACACACGGTGACTCACCAGTGACTCACGGCCTACCCGTACTCGGCCACACCAGGGTCGCAAACGGCTACCCGTACCCGGCCGGGTATGGGTAGCCGGGTATCGGGTAGGGTACGGGTATCGGGTACCCGGTTGCGACTTCTGCCGGAGAGAGAGGAAGAGCTAACGGAGTAATGACGACGACGACGACGACAGGAGATTGAGTTCAGTTTTAGTTTGTGGTGCCGGCCGGCCGCCCGCCCACCCATCCACCTCGTGTGGCGATGTGCCGGCCTTGATGGGTGCGACTTGCTAGCGCCACTTGCCCCAGTAGTCTGTTAAGGTTATACGGGGGGGGGGAGGGGGGGGGGAGATCTTTGCCGGATAAATTTTTTTCCCCCCCGAGGACGACCGCTTGTTGTGTTGCGATCGAAACGTCGCGATAAATTATTTTTTTAAAATATTTTTTTCTACCCACGTGACTTTACCGAGAGAAGCAAAGAGTATGGATTCCTGCAGTCACGAAAGCTTCAAATCGAGATCTTTGTATATTTGTCTTCGTGTGAGTTGCATGTGTGTTGGGGTGTTTTGTCAAAGTTACTATCAACTTTTGTGAGTGCGAGTGTTTTTTTGCGAGTGTGTGAGTGTGCCAGTGTGTGTCTGTGTGTGCCTGTGTTTGTGTGTGTGTGTGTCTGTGTGTGCCTGTGTGTCTGAGTGTGTGCGTGTGTGCCTGTGTGTGTCTCTGAGTGTGTGCCTGTGTGTGTGTGCCTGTGTGTGTGTGTGTGCCTGTGTGTGCCTGTGTGTGTGTGTGTGCCTATGCCTGTGTGTGTGTGTGCCTGCGAGTGTGTGCGTGTAAGTGTGTTTTAGTTTAGAAAAAAACTTCCTCGCCAGCATATTTGAGATATTTTGCGTTTGGGAATGCGTCATGTTCTGTGGTGCCGGAATGTGTTATCCAGTCCTGCAGACTTTGCTCATTACGTGTGTATGTGCAAAACGTGTGTGTGTGTGCGTGCGTGCATGTGTTTACTCTGTGTGTGTGTGTCCTTGTATGTATGTGTTGTCGGAGCCGTTGATGTAGCGGTTAGCGCTACGCTGCGCTACGAATCTGGCCACCCTGAGTTCGATTACCGCTCACGGCCAACACCGGTCCTGGGCCTCCCCTAGATCGACTCGGCCTCAAATGAGTGCATGATGCGATGTGTACACACTGCCACCGGGGAGACAAAGGCGGCCGGGCGTGGTGCTGGCCACCCACCCCCTCGTGTGCCGTGCCGGCCTTCGTAGGAGCTGCTCGCTAACAGCACTTGCCCCAACGGTCTGTTAAGGCTTTGAAGGGTATCTTTGTCTTTGTAGGAAAGGAGTTTGCGTTTCTCTCTCTCTCTCCCCGTGGTGAGATGTTCACTACCTCGCCTGGTATACGGGAGGTCGTGGGTTCCATCCTGACCTTGACGCTTGCTGTATATTTGGAGTTTGCGTGTCTCTCTCTCTCTCCCCGTGGTGAGATGTTCACTACCTCGCCTGGTATACGGGAGGTCGTGGGTTCCATCCTGACCTTGACGCTTGCTGTATATTTGGAGTTTGCGTGTCTCTCTCTCTCTCTCCCCGTGGTGAGATGTTCACTACCTCGCCTGGTATACGGGAGGTCGTGGATTCGATCCCGGCCCTGACGCCCGTTGTATCTTCGTAGTTTGCGTGTCTCTCCCCGTGGTCGCGTGGATTTTCCTCCGGATCCCTCTGGTTTTCCCCTCTCCACGTTCAGCAATGACGCGTGCAGAGTGTTTGGCTGCTGCTATACATGTCCGCGTGATGAGCCTCTGCGTCGTCTAGAGCTGTCGTTTGCGACCCTGGGACACTTCTGAAAAAAATCTGCGTCGCTCGTTGGGCTTTTGCCTGGTAGAATAACAAAAAAAGTTCTCGGTTTTGTCTCGTGTTCTTGGTTCTTTCGGTAAAGTCACGTAAATAGAAAACAAAAAATATAAAAATGAAATAATGAGTCTATGGGTGTCTGTGCGAGTTATGTGATGAATCTATGGGTTTCTGTGCGAGTCTGTGGGTCACTATGTGAGTCTTTGGGTCTCTGTGCGAGTGCTGTGATGAGTCTATGGGTCTCTGTGTGAGTCTATGGGTCTCTGTGTGAGTGATGAGTCTATGGGTCTCTGTGCGAGTGATGTGATGAGTCTGTGGGTCACTATGTGATGAGTCTATGGGTCTCTGTGTGAGTCTAACGGTCTCTGTGATGAGTCTATGGGTCTCTATGTGATGAGTCTATGGGTCTCTGTGTGAGTCTATGGGTCACTATGTGAGTCTATGGGTCTCTATGTGATGAGTTTATGGGTCTCTATATGATGAGTCAATGGGTCTCTGTGCGAGTGATGTGATGAGTCTATGGGTCTCTGTGTGAGTCTAACGGTCTCTGTGATGAGTCTGTGGGTCTCTGTGTGATGAGTCTATGGGTCTTTATGTGATGAGTCTGTGGGTCACTATGTGACGAGTCTATGGGTCTCTGTGTGAGTCTATGGGTCTCTGTGTGAGTCTATGGGTCTCTGTGTGAGTCTATGGGGCTCTGTGTGAGTCTATGGGTCTCTGTGTGAGTCTATGGGTCTCTGTGTGAGTCTATGGGTCTCTGTGTGAGTCTATGGGTCTCTATGTGAGTCTATGGGTCACCGCTCCCCAAACTAAGACGGAACCCAGAGACTTAACTTATATTCTTGGTTCGTTCGGTAAAGTAACGTGAACAGGAAACAAAGAAATCAAAAAGCGAAAATAAAATAAGAAGATAAAATAAAAATTATAGAATAAAACTAATAAATTGAAAATAATAAAAGTTGTTTTATCTTCTTATTTTATTTTCGCTTTTTGATTTCTTTGTTTCCTATTCACATGTAACAAGGTAGGGCACTGATTAGGGGGTTGTCGGGTATGTATTAACACGGTTGGCTACGTACGGCGCGAAAGAAGTTCAACTTACGTACTCCAATCTGTGTGTGTGTCTCTACCTGTGTGTGTGTGTGTGTCTCACCCGTGTGTGTGTGTGTCTCACCCGTGTGTGTGTGTGGGAGTTGACTCACATTCATGTGTCTCACGCTCACTCTCTCTCCTCCTCCTGCTCCCCCCTCTTCCCCCGTCAATCTTTGAAACTCGGGAAGAATGTGGGTTGGGGGTAGAGACGAGAGGAGAGGCAGAGAGAGGGAAGAGAGGGGGGGGGAGCGAAATCCACGTCTCACTCCCAGCCCGACCAACAGAGAGCCACATTCTTTCCCGCAAAGAAAAAATCACACGCACAAAGGCATTAAGCAGAACTTCAGTGACGACGTAGGCTGCCCCGTGATGCCCAACACACGCACACAGCACGCACACAGCACCACACAGCCACACACACAGAACACAGCACCCACACAGAGCACACAACACACACACAACACACAGCACACACAGAACACCACACAACGCACAGCACACGCACACAGCACGCACACAGCACGTACATGACACCACACACAACACCACACACAGCACGCACACAATACCACACACAGCACGCACACAACACCACACAGCACACACACAGCACCACACACAACACCACACACAACACAGCACGCACACAGAACACCACACACACAGCACACACACAGCAGCACACAGCACGCACACAGCACGCACACAGCACGCACACAGCACGCACACTACACCACATAGCACGCACACTACACCACATAGCACGCACACTACACCACATAGCACACACACAGCACACACAACACACAGAACACCACACACACAGCACGCACACAGCACGCACACAGCACGCACACAGCACGCACACAGCACGTACATGACACCACACATAACACCACACACAGCACGCACACAATACCACACACAGCACGCACACAACACCACACAGCACACAGCACACACACAGCACCACACACAACACCACACACAACACACAGCACACACACAACACACACACAGCACGCACACAGAACACCACACACACAGCACACACACAGCATGCACACAGCACGCACACAGCACGCACACTACACCACATAGCACACACACAGCACGCACACAGCACGCACACAGCACGCACACTACACCACATAGCACGCACACAGCACACACAAAGCACACAGCACACACAGAACACAGAACACCACACACACAGCACGCACACAGCACGCACACAGCACGCACACTACACCACATAGCACACACACAGCACACACACAACACACAGCACACACAACACCACACACAACACACAGCACACACACAGCACACACAACACTACACAGCCACACACACAACACACAGCCACACACACAACACACAGCACACACACACAACACACAGCCACACACACAACACACACACAACACACAGCACCACATAGCACACACAGCACACACACGACACACACACACAGCACACACACGACACACACACACAGCACGCACACGACACCACACGGTACACACACAACACACAGCACACACAACACCACACACAACACACAGCACACACACAACACACACACAACACCACACAGCCACACACACAACACACAGCACGCACACAGCACGCACACGACACCACACACAGCACATGCAGCACACACACACACAGAACACCACACACACAGCACACACAACACCACACACAACACACAGCACACACACACAGCACACACAGCCACACACAGCACACACACAGAACACCACACACAACACCACACAGCACACACAACACCACACAGCCACACACAGCACACAGCCACACACACAGCACACAGCCACACACACAACACACAGCACACACAGCACCACACAACACACAGCACACACAACACCACAGCCACACACAGCACACAGCCACACACACAACACACAGCACACACAGCACCACACAGCACATGCAGCACACACACAACACACACACAACACACACAGCACGCACACGACACGCACACGACACGCACACAGCACACACAGCCACACACACAACACCACACAGCCACACACACAACACACGCAACACACGCAACACACAGCACACGCAGCACACACACAGCACGCACACAGAACAGCACACACAGCACACAGAACACCACACAGAACACCACACAGAACACCACACAAAGCACACACACAGCACGCACACGACATCACGTAGCACACACACAGCACACACACAACACACAGCACACAGAACACCACACAACGCACACAGCACACACACGACACCACACACAACACACAGCACACACACAGAACACCACACACACAGCACACACACAACACCACACAACACGCACACAGAACACCACACACAAAACACCACACACACAAAACACCACACACCACAACATACACAACACACATACACAACACACACACAAGCACACACACACAACATACACAACACACATACACAACACACACACAAGCACACACACACAACATACACAACACACATACACAACACACACAACATACACCACACATACACAACACACATACAAGCACACACACAACACAGCATACACAACACACATACAAACACACAGTACACACACAACACACACAACGCACAACAAACACACCAGCATGCACACCACCACACGCTCTTTGCTCTTACCTCTCACTCGTGCAAAGAGGACATTGACCCCCCCCCCCCCCATTAACAGACTGTTGGGGCAAGTGCTGTTAGCGAGTAGCAGCACCTATGAAGGCTACCGGCACAGCACACGAGGGGGTGGGTGGCCAACACCACGCCCGGCCGCCTTTGTCTCCCCAGTGGCGATGTTTACTACGCACCAGGTTACTCATTTGAGGCTGAGTCGACCTAGGGTGAGCCGCCGGACCTGTTCAGATAATCGTCACCGGTGTTGAGCGGGAATCAGCGGGCTAACCGCTGCACCACCGCTCCCCATTTACACGCACACACATGCACACACACACACACACGCGCATGCACACGTACACACACACGCACACATGCACACACACACATGCACACACGCACACATGCACACACGCACACATGCACACACGCACTTACACGCACGCACTTACACGCACGCACTTACACGCACGCACTTACACGCACTTACACGCACGCACTTACACGCACACATGCACACACATGCACACACATGCACACGTACACACGCACACACATGCACACGTACACACATATACATGCGCATATGCACAAAGGCATTAGGCAAACCTGTTTGCCTGACTGCTTGTGTGATGCTTAACAACATACCCCCTGCCGCCACACAAATACAAAGACAAAAGTCGCCCGTGTAGCCTTTCACCGGCCGTTGGGGCAAGTGCTGTTAAGCCAGCACCAAGCACCTATGAAGGCCAGTACGTCACACGAGGGGGTGGGTGGCCAGCGCCACGCCCGGCCGCCTTTGTCTGCCCAGTGGTGATGTTTACCACACACCGCACCAGGTACTCATTTGAGGCCGAGTCTACCTAGGAGGAGACCCATAGACTCACACACAGACCCATAGACTCGCACAGAGACCCATAGACTCATCACAGAGACCCATAGACTCATCACAGAGACCCATAGACTCACACAGACCCATAGATTCACACAGAGACCCATAGACTCATCACAGAGACCCATAGACTCGCACAGAGACCCATAGACTCGCACAGAGACCCATAGACTCATCACATAGAGACCCATAGACTCATCACAGAGACCGTTAGACTCACACAAAGACCCATAGACTCATCACATAGAGACCCATAGACTCATCACAGAGACCCATAGACTCACATAGTGACCCATAGACTCACACAGAGACCCACAGACTCATCACATAGAGACCCATAGACTCATCACAGAGACCGTTAGACTCACACAGACCCATAGACTCATCACATAGTGACCCATAGACTCATCACAGAGACCGTTATACTCACACAGACCCATAGACTCATCACATAGTGACCCATAGACTCATCACAGAGACCGTTAGACTCACACAGACCCATAGACTCATCACATAGTGACCCATAGACTCATCACATCACTCGCACAGAGACCCATAGACTCATCACTCACACAGAGACCATAGACTCATCACAGAGACCGTTAGACTCACACAGACCCATAGACTCATCACATAGTGACCCATAGACTCATCACAGAGACCGTTAGACTCACACAGACCCATAGACTCATCACATAGTGACCCATAGACTCATCACAGAGACCGTTAGACTCACACAGACCCATAGACTCATCACATAGTGACCCATAGACTCATCACATCACTCGCACAGAGACCCATAGACTCATCACTCACACAGAGACCATAGACTCATCACTCACACAGAGACCGTTAGACTCACACAGACCCATAGACTCATCACATAGTGACCCATAGACTCATCACAGAGACCGTTAGACTCACACAGACCCATAGACTCATCACATAGTGACCCATAGACTCATCACATCACTCGCACAGAGACCCATAGACTCATCACTCACACAGAGACCATAGACTCATCACTCACACAGAGACCATAGACTCACACAGACCTGTACAGATAATCGCGACCGTGAGCGGGAATCGAACTCGGGGTCTCTGCCGAGTTCGTAGCGCAGAGGGCGCGCTTACCGCTGCACCACCGCTCCACGCACGCGCACAGGCACACGCATGTTTCTCATCATCATCATCTCGTGGTGTTTGTTTGGCGATCGCTATCCACCGCATTTGGCAGTACCCAAAGCAGCAATGTTGGGGAGGGTATTTTTTGTGTTGTCGAACTGTGTGGGGGGGGGGGTGAGAGAGAGAAATCTCTGTGACTTTACGTAACGGAATTTCTTTTTCGATGTAAAGCTTTCGTGACTGCCGGGATTCATCTTCTTGGTTCTTTCGGTAAAGTCACGTAGAAGGGAAATAATAAAATAACAAAAATATAACTTAATAAAATAAAACATTATTAAATTTCGATGTAAAGCTTTCGTTACTGCAGGGATTCATCTTCTTGGTTCTTTTGGTAAAGTCATCACGTAGAAGGGAAATAATAAAATAACAAAAATAAAACATAATAAAATAATAATTTTTTTATGTTTTGTTTTTGTTTTATTACTTTCCTTCTACGTGACTTTACCGAAAGAACCAAGAAGAGGAATTTATTTTGGCTGGGCGGTCGGAGGTGGGTGGGTGGGGTGGTGGAGGGTTGGTGGGGGGGGAGACCCACCAACCCCCCCAAACCTCGATAAGCCGTCGAGAAAGAGCGGTCGAAGCTTTCAAATCGCAAACGTCGTCGTCGTCGTCGTCGTCTCTCCTGCCACACTTTGTTTTTTCTAAATATTTTATTCTTACAGAAATCACGCTTCAGCCAAACAACGGCCGCCACCGCCACCCAGCCCAGACCCCCACAAAGGCCCCAAAGGCGTCGGGCGAGGTGGGGGGTGGGGGGCGGCGTGGGGAGGCCAGCGACAAACGGCACCGCCGTCGATCCGCGGGAGTCGATAGATCAGAGGTCGCAAACGGGTTTTGATTTCTTACCCGTACCTGGCCGCACCAGGTTCGCAAACGGGTACCCGTACCCTACCCGATACCTGGCTACCCGTACCCGGCCGGGTACGGGTAGGGTACGGGTATCGGGTACCCGATTGCGACCTCTGGGATGAAGCCATGTTGCAGGCGCGGGTGGGTTGATTCTAGGAACTTGAATTGTGAGAAGAGACAAGACGTTGGGAAATGAGTGACAAACGGTGACTCACCAGTGACTCACGGCCTACCCGTACCCTACCCGATACCTGGCTACCCGTACCCGGCCGGGTACGGGTAGGCCGTGAGTCACTGGTGAGTCACCGTTTGTCACTCATTTCCCAACGTCTTGTCTCTTCTCACAATTCAAGTTCCTAGAATCAACCCACCCGCGCCTGCAACGTGGCTTCATCCCAGAGGTCGCAACCGGGTACCCGATACCCGTACCCTACCCGATACCCGGGTACCCGATACCCGTACGGGTACCCGATACCCGTACGGGTATCGGGTACCCGGTTGCGACCTCTGCAATAGATTAAGATGTTGGGACCGGCCGTTTGCGTGAGTTTGACGAAACGACCGCCTCCGGATGGCCGACCCACCGATCTAAAGCGTCCAAATGACACCACATCCGGATGTCTTCGCCGTACAAGTCGAACCCCCGACCCCTCTTAACGACGGTGACTGGCTCCACAGAACCGGCCGTTTGCGTGTTGACGAGGCGGCCGACCCACCGATCTAAAGCGTCGAAATGTCGCCACGTTCGGATGTCTACGTGGTACAGGTCGAACCCCCGGCCCAACTTAACGACGGTGACTTGCTCCACAGAACCGGCCGTTTGCGTGAGTTTGACGAAGCGTCTAAATCAGCGGTCTCCAACCTTTCTGGCACCAGGGACCGGCTTCGTGGAAGACAATTTTTTCACGGACCCGGCGGGAGGGGAGGGGGTCATCACTGGGTCTTTCCCCCCTTTTCAAAGAAGATTTCCAGCGACGTTTGTTTTTAAATCCTTTATATTAAGTTCACTTGCTTGCTTGCGCGCTTACGACCGTGCAAATCTTTCGGTCGTTTTTTAACCCACTTCCCGTGATCCAATCGAGCTGACATTTTGCACACAGACTCGTTGTGCGTGACAATGCATTTTCGTGAAAAAAAAATTCCAAAATTTTACGTTTTAAGAATTTTTTTTTAAATATTTAATTACCAATTGCTTAATGCTGCCAGACAATCATCTGACCCATAGGTGGCAGCCATCTCAAGCCAGAGGACGAGAGGACTCTAGCCGCCACGCATATGAAGGATTTATAGTGAAAAACTTTGTTTTTACGGGTAAATTTTTTACTCGTTTTGGCTGCTAGGGGTTAGCAGCTTGTGGGCTTACCGTGACTGAGACCAGTGCGGGAAAGAGGCGTGGACAGAAGTGGCCTCTATGGAGGTCCGCCAGGCCTTGATAGGTGCTACTTGCTAATACCACTCACTCCAACAGTCCGCTAAAGGCTGTACGGGGCATCTTTGTCTTTGTGGGCGAGTGGGGGTGAGAGAGGGTGAGTGGGTGAATGAGTGAGAGAGTGAGAGGGTGAGGTGAGAGGGTGAGAGAGTGAGTGGGTGAGAGAGTGAGTGAGTGGGTGAGAGAGTGAATGAGTGAGAGAGTGAATGAGTGAGAGGGTGTGTGGGTGAGAGGGTGAATGAGTGAGAGGGTGAATGAGTGAGAGGGTGAATGAGTGAGAGAGTGAGGGGGTGAATGAGTGAGAGGGTGAGTGAGTGAATGAGTGAGAGGGTGAGAGGGTGAGTGGGTGAATGAGTGAGAGGGTGAGTGGATGAATGAGTGAATTAGTGAGAGAGTGAGAGGGTGAATGGGTGAGGGGGTGAGGGGTGAATGAGTGAGAGAGTGAGAGGGTGTGTGGGCGAGAGTGTGAATGAGTGAGAGAGTGAATGAGTGAGAGGGTGTGTGGGTGAGAGGGTGAATGAGTGAGAGGGTGAGAGAGTGAGAGGGTGAGAGGGTGAATGAGTGAGAGAGAGAGGGGGTGAGGGGGTGAGGGGTGAATGAGTGAGAGGGTGAGGGGGTGAATGAGTTAGATGGTGAATGAGTGAGAGAGTGAGAGGGTGAGAGGGTGAGAGGGTGAATGAGTGAGAGAGTGAGAGGGTGAATGAGTGAGAGAGTGAGAGGGTGAATGAGTGAGAGAGTGAGAGGGTGAATGAGTGAGAGGGTGAGGGGGTGAGAGGGTGAGGTGAGAGGGTGAATGAGTGAGAGGGTGAGAGGGTGAGTGGGTGAGAGGGGGAGAGAGTGAGAGAGTGAATGAGTGAGAGGGTGTGTGGGTGAGAGAGTGAATGAGTGAGAGGGTGTGTGGGTGAGAGAGTGAGTGAGTGAGGGGGTGAGAGGGTGAATTAGTGAGAGAGTGAGTGGGTGAGTGAGTGAGAGAGTGAGAGGGTGAGAGGGTGAATGAGTGAGAGAGTGAGTGGGTGAGAGGGTGAGGGGGTGAATGAGTGAGAGTGAGGGGTGAATGAGTCAGAAAGTGAGAGGGTGAGTGGGTGAGAGGGTGAATGAGTGAGAGGGGTTGAATGAGTGAGAGGGGTTGAATGAGTGAGAGGGCGAATGAGTGAGAGGGTGTGTGGGTGTGAGGGTGAATGAGTGAGAGAGTGAGAGGGTGAGGGGGTGAGAGGGTGAATGAGTGAGAGGGGTTGAATGAGTGAGAGGGTGAGAGGGTGAATGAGTGAGAGGGTGAATGAGTGAGAGAGTGAGGGTGAATGAGTGAGAGGGTGAATGAGTGAGAGGGTGAGAGGGTGAATGAGTGAGAGAGTGAGAATGTGAATGAGTGAGAGGGTGAATGAGTGAGAGGGTGAATGAGTGAGAGGGTGAATGAGTGAGAGGGTGACAGGGTGAATGAGAGAGAGTGAGGGGGTGAGGGGGTGAGGTGAGAGCGTGAGTGGGTGAGAGGGTGAATGAGTGAGAGGGTGAATGAGTGAGAGGGTGAGAGGGTGAATGAGTGAGAGTGAATGAGTGAGAGGGTGAATGAGTGAGAGGGTGAATGAGTGAGAGTGAATGAGTGAGAGGGTGAATGAGTGAGAGGGTGAGAGGGTGAATGAGTGAGAGTGAATGAGTGAGAGGGTGAGGGGGTGAATGAGTGAGAGATTGAGAGGGTGAGGGGGTGAATGAGTTAGAGGGTGAATGAGTGAGAGGGTGAGGTGAGAGGGTGAGAGAGTGAGAGGGTGAATGAGTGAGAGGGTGAATGAGTGAGAGGGTGTGTGGGTGTGAGGGTGAATGAGTGAGATAGTGAATGAGTGAGAGAGTGTGTGGGTGAGAGGGTGAATGAGTGAGAGGGTGAGAGGTTGAATGAGTGAGAGGGGTTGAATGAGTGAGAGGGTGAGAGGGTGAATGAGTGAGAGGGTGAATGAGTGAGAGAGTGAGGGTGAATGAGTGAGAGGGTGAATGAGTGAGAGGGTGAGAGGGTGAATGAGTGAGAGGATGAGAGGGTGAATGAGTGAGAGGATGAGAGGGTGAATGAGTGAGAGAGTGAGAAGGTGAATGAGTGAGAGGGTGAATGAGTGAGAGGGTGAGAGGGTGAATGAGTGAGAGAGTGAGGGGGTGAGGTGAGAGCGTGAGTGGGTGAGAGGGTGAATGAGTGAGAGGGTGAATGAGTGAGAGTGAATGAGTGAATGAGTGAGAGGGTGAATTAGTGAGAGGGTGAGAGGGTGAATGAGTGAGAGTGAATGAGTGAGAGGGTGAGGGGGTGAATGAGTGAGAGATTGAGAGGGTGAGGGGGTGAATGAGTTAGAGGGTGAATGAGTGAGAGGGTGAGGGGGTGAGGTGAGAGGGTGAGAGAATGAGAGGGTGAGAGGGTGAATGAGTGAGAGGGTGAATGAGTGAGAGGGTGAGGGGTGAATGAGTGAGAGATTGAGAGGGTGAGGGGGTGAATGAGTTAGAGAGTGAATGAGTGAGAGGGTGAGGGGGTGAGGTGAGAGGGTGAGAGAGTGAGAGGGTGAGAGGGTGAATGAGTGAGAGGGTGTGAGTGAGAGGGTGAATGAGTGAGAGAGTGAATGAGTGAGAGAGTGAGAGGGTGAGAGGGTGAATGAGTGAGGGGGTGAGTGGGTGAGGGGGTGAGTGGGTGAGAGGGTAAGTGGGTGAATGAGTGAGGGGGTGAGGGGGTGAGTGGGTGAGAGGGTGAATGAGTGAGGGGGTGAGAGGGTGAATGACTGAGAGAGTGAATGAGTGAGAGGGTGAGAGGGTGAATGAGTGAGTGTGGGACGCTGAGGTTCCTGTTCAGAGTTGGCCTCCCAGCTGGGGCTCGCTAATAACCACTGCTTCCTGCTGTGCCAGGGTCAAAAGGCATGTGTGTGTGTGAGAGTCTCTGTGTGTGAGTTAGTGTGTGTGTGTGAGGGAGTGTGTGTGAGGGAGTTCGTGTGTGTGTGAGAGCATATGTGTGTGTGTGTCTGTGTGTGAGTCTGTGTGTGAGTCTGTGTGTGAGTTAGTGTGTGTGTGAGTTAGTGTGTGTGTGAGAATATGTGTGTGTGTGTGAGGGAGTTCGTGTGTGAGAGTCTGTGTGTGTGTGAGGGAGTTTGTGTGTGTGTGAGTGAGTCTGTGTGTGAGTCAGTGTGCCTGTGAGAGAGTTGGTGTGTGTGTGTGTATGTGTGCTTGTGTATGTATGTATGTGTGCGTGCGTGTATGTGTATGCATGTATGTGTGTCAGCCTTTGGGGCTAATCCTTGTGAGATTTCGGCCCAGGATGTTGAGTGGGGGGAGGAGGGGGAGGTGTGAAGTGTCAACTCTCTCTGTGTGAGCCTTTGTGCCCGCAAGGGATTCTGGGAGAGACCCACAATGCCACTGCCCCCCCCCTCCCCCAACTCTCTCACCATGCCGACCTTAATCAGTGCTCACTAACAGCACTTTGTGGGGAATTGTCTTTGTGTGTGTGTGTGTACATGTGTGTGTACGTGTGTGTGTACGTGTGTGTGTGTGTGTGTACATGTGTGTGTGTACGTGTGTGTGTACGTGTGTGTGTGTACGTGTGTGTGTGTACGTGTGTGTGTACATGTGTGTGTGTGTGTGTACGTGTGTGTGTGTGTACGCGTGTGTGTGTACATGTGTGTGTACGTGTGTGTGTGTGTACATGTGTGTGTGTGTACATGTGTGTGTGTACGTGTGTGTGTGTGTACGTGTGTGTGTGTGTACGTGTGTGTGTGTGTGTACGTGTGTGTGTGTGTGTACGTGTGTGTGTGTACGTGTGTGTGTGTGTACGTGTGTGTGTGTGTACGTGTGTGTGTGTACGTGTGTGTGTGTGTACGTGTGTGTGTGTGTACGTGTGTGTGTGTACGTGTGTGTGTGTGTACGTGTGTGTGTGTGTACGTGTGTGTGTGTGTACGTGTGTGTGTGTACGTGTGTGTGTGTGTGTACGTGTGTGTGTGTACGTGTGTGTGTGTGTACGTGTGTGTGTGTGTACGTGTGTGTGTGTACGTGTGTGTGTGTGTACGTGTGTGTGTGTGTACGTGTGTGTGTGTACGTGTGTGTGTGTGTACGTGTGTGTGTGTGTACGTGTGTGTGTGTGTACGTGTGTGTGTGTACGTGTGTGTGTGTGTACGTGTGTGTGTGTGTACGTGTGTGTGTGTACGTGTGTGTGTGTGTACGTGTGTGTGTGTGTACGTGTGTGTGTGTGTACGTGTGTGTGTGTACGTGTGTGTGTGTACGTGTGTGTGTGTTACTGTGTGTGTGTGGGGAGCGGTGGTGTAGTGGTTAGCGCTACGCTGCGCTACGAACCTGGCGACCCGGGTTCGATTCCCGCTCACGGCCAACACCGGTGACGATGATTTGAACCGGTCCTGGGCCTCCCCTAGGTCGACTCGGCCTCAAATGAGTACTTGGTGTAGCGGTGCGTAGTAAACATCGCCACTGGAGAGACAAAGGCGGCCGGGCGTGGTGCTGGCCACCCACCCCCTCGTGTGTCGTGCCGGCCTTCATAGGTGCTCGCTAAGAGCACTTGCCCCAACAGCCTGTTGAGGCTACACGGGGGATCTTTGTCTTTGTACGTACGGCATCTAAGTCAGACGACCCATGGCACCTGGGTCTGTCCTGTGACCTCCTACCAGCGGGCGTCCGACACTTCACGTGGCCTCAACGTGCACCTAGCCTGGCACAGGCGCCGTGGTGACGTCACCGCCACTTAGTGGCGAATGGCGGCTGTTGTTGTTGGTGTGTGTGTGTGAATCGGCCACCCACCCCCCCCTCGCGTGGCGTTCCGGCCTTCATAGGTGCTCGCTATAGCAGCACTTGCCCCTACAGTCTGTTAAGGCTACGCGGGGGATCTTTGTCTTTTGTGTACGTGGGGGAGCGGTGGTGCGGCGGTTAGCGCATTGCGCTACGAACCCGGCGACCCGAGTTCGATTCCCGCTCACGGCCACCAACACCACCAGTGACGATTATCTGAGCGGGTCCTGGGCCTCCCCTAGGTCGACTCGGCCTCAAATAAGTACCTGGTGCGGTGTGTAGTAAACATCGCCACTGGGGAGACAAAGGCGGCCGGGCGTGGTGCTGGTAGCCACCCACCCCCTCGTGTAACCACAGCGCCGGTAGCCTTCATAGGTGCTGCTCGCTACTCGCTAACAGCACTTGCCCCTACAGTCTGTTAAGGCTATGCAGGGGATCTTTGTCTTTCTGTGCTCACCTGTACGTGTGTGTGCGTGTGTGTGGGTGTACGTGTGTGTGTGTACGTGTGTGTGTGTGTACGTGTGTGTGTGTGTGTGTGTACGTGTGTGTGTGTGTAGGCGAGGGTCTGCGTGTGTGCGCGTTAGTTCACCTGTACACGTGTGTGTGTGTACGTGTGTGCGTGTGTGTGGGTGTACGTGTGTGTGTGTACGTGTGTGTGTGTACGTGTGTGTGCGTGTGTGTGTGCGTGTGTGTGTGCAGGCGAGGGTCTGCGTGTGTGTGCGTGAGTTCACCTGTACACGTGTGTGTGTGTACGTGTGTGCGTGTGTGTGTGCAGGCGAGGGTCTGCGTGTGTGTGCCTCCCCGCTGTCGTGCTGCACGCTGGACATGGAGCAGCAGCTGGAGGTGCAGTCGCGCCTGGAGCTCGAGGAGTCGGTGGCAGAGAGCAGCCACTTCCTCAGGAGCACCTTCAGCACACGGCACCACAAGTTCGACGGTGCGGGGCACGCACACGCTCTCGCTCGCTCGCTCGCTCACTCACTCACTCGCTCGCTCGCTCATTCACTGACTCAATCACTCGCTCACTCACTCGTTCACTCACTCACTCACTCGCTCGCTCGTTCACTCTACATCATGCTGACTCACTCACTCGCTCGCTCGCTCGTTCACTCACTCACTCACTCGCTCGCTCACTCACTTTACAGCCATTTCCTCAGGAGCACCTTTAGCACACGCCACCACAAGTTCAACGGTGCGGGGGACTCACTCTACACCGTGCTCACTCTACACCGTGCTCACTCTACACCGTGCTCACTCTACACCGTGCTCACTCTACACCGTGCTCACTCTACACCGTGCTCACTCTACACCGTGCTCACTCTACACCGTGCTCACTCTACACCGTGCTCACTCTACACCGTGCTCACTCTACACCGTGCTCACTCTACACCGTGCTCACTCTACACCGTGCTCACTCTACACCGTGCTCACTCTACACCGTGCTCACTCTACACCGTGCTCACTCTACACCACGCTCACTCTACACCACGCTCACTCTACACCGTGCTCACTCTACACCACGCTCACTCTACACCACGCTCACTCTACACCACGCTCACTCTACACCACGCTCACTCTACACCGTGCTCACTCTACACCGTGCTCACTCTACACCGTGCTCACTCTACACCGCGCTCACTCTACACCGCGCTCACTCTACACCGTGCTCACTCTACACCGTGCTCACTCTACACCGTGCTCACTCTACACCGTGCTCACTCTACACCGCGCTCACTCTACACCACGCTCACTCTACACCACGCTCACTCTACACCGCGCTCACTCTACACCGTGCTCACTCTACACCGTGCTCACTCTACACCGTGCTCACTCTACACCGCGCTCACTCTACACCGTGCTCACTCTACACCGTGCTCACTCTACACCGTGCTCACTCTACACCGCGCTCACTCTACACCGTGCTCACTCTACACCACGCTCACTCTACACCGCGCTCACTCTACACCACGCTCACTCTACACTGTGCTCACTCTACACCGTGCTCACTCTACACCGTGCTCACTCTACACCGTGCTCACTCTACACCGTGCTCACTCTACACCGTGCTCACTCTACACCACGCTCACTCTACACCGTGCTCACTCTACACCGTGCTCACTCTACACCACGCTCACTCTACACCGCGCTCACTCTACACCACGCTCACTCTACACCACGCTCACTCTACACCGTGCTCACTCTACACCGTGCTCACTCTACACCGTGCTCACTCTACACCACGCTCACTCTACACCACGCTCACTCTACACTGTGCTCACTCTACACCGTGCTCACTCTACACCGTGCTCACTCTACACCGTGCTCACTCTACACCGTGCTCACTCTACACCGTGCTCACTCTACACCACGCTCACTCTACACCACGCTCACTCTACACCGTGCTCACTCTACACCGTGCTCACTCTACACCACGCTCACTCTACACCGCGCTCACTCTACACCACGCTCACTCTACACCGTGCTCACTCTACACCACGCTCACTCTACACCGTGCTCACTCTACACCACGCTCACTCTACACCGCGCTCACTCTACACCACGCTCACTCTACACCGTGCTCACTCTACACCGCGCTCACTCTACACCACGCTCACTCTACACCGCGCTCACTCTACACCACGCTCACTCTACACCACGCTCACTCTACACCGTGCTCACTCTACACCGTGCTCACTCTACACCGTGCTCACTCTACACCACGCTCACTCTACACCACGCTCACTCTACACCGTGCTCACTCTACACCGTGCTCACTCTACACCGTGCTCACTCTACACCGTGCTCACTCTACACCACGCTCACTCTACACCGTGCTCACTCTACACCACGCTCACTCTACACCGTGCTCACTCTACACCACGCTCACTCTACACCGTGCTCACTCTACACCACGCTCACTCTACACCGCGCTCACTCTACACCACGCTCACTCTACACCGTGCTCACTCTACACCACGCTCACTCTACACCGTGCTCACTCTACACCACGCTCACTCTACACCGTGCTCACTCTACACCGTGCTCACTCTACACCACGCTCACTCTACACCGTGCTCACTCTACACCACGCTCACTCTACACCGCGCTCACTCTACACCACGCTCACTCTACACCGTGCTCACTCTACACCGCGCTCACTCTACACCACGCTCACTCTACACCGTGCTCACTCTACACCACGCTCACTCTACACCACGCTCACTCTACACCGTGCTCACTCTACACCGCGCTCACTCTACACCACGCTCACTCTACACCGTGCTCACTCTACACCGCGCTCACTCTACACCACGCTCACTCTACACCGTGCTCACTCTACACCACGCTCACTCTACACCACGCTCACTCTACACCGTGCTCACTCTACACCACGCTCACTCTACACCGTGCTCACTCTACACCACGCTTACTCTACACCGCGCTCACTCTACACCGCGCTCACTCTACACCACGCTCACTCTACACCACGCTCACTCTACACCACGCTCACTCTACACCGTGCTCACTCTACACCACGCTCACTCTACACCGTGCTCACTCTACACCACGCTCACTCTACACCGCGCTCACTCTACACCACGCTCACTCTACACCACGCTCACTCTACACCACGCTCACTCTACACCGTGCTCACTCTACACCACGCTTACTCTACACCACGCTCACTCTACACCGTGCTCACTCTACACCACGCTTACTCTACACCACGCTCACTCTACACCGTGCTCACTCTACACCGTGCTCACTCTACACCGCGCTCACTCTACACCGTGCTCACTCTACACCGTGCTCACTCTACACCACGCTCACTCTACACCACGCTCACTCTACACCACGCTCACTCTACACCACGCTCACTCTACACCACGCTCACTCTACACCACGCTCACTCTACACCACGCTCACTCTACACCGTGCTCACTCTACACCGCGCTCACTCTACACCACGCTCACTCTACACCACGCTCACTCTACACCACGCTCACTCTACACCACGCTCACTCTACACCACGCTCACTCTACACCGTGCTCACTCTACACCACGCTCACTCTACACCGTGCTCACTCTACACCGCACTCACTCTACACCACGCTCACTCTACACCACGCTCACTCTACACCGTGCTCACTCTACACCACGCTCACTCTACACCGTGCTCACTCTACACCGCGCTCACTCTACACCACGCTCACTCTACACCGCGCTCACTCTACACCGCGCTCACTCTACACCGCGCTCACTCTACACCACGCTCACTCTACACCGCGCTCACTCTACACCGCGCTCACTCTACACCGCGCTCACTCTACACCGTGCTCACTCTACACCGCGCTCACTCTACACCGTGCTCACTCTACACCGCGCTCACTCTACACCACGCTCACTCTACACCACGCTCACTCTACACCGTGCTCACTCTACACCGCGCTCACTCTACACCACGCTCACTCTACACCGTGCTCACTCTACACCACGCTCACTCTACACCACGCTCACTCTACACCACGCTCACTCTACACCACGCTCACTCTACACCGTGCTCACTCTACACCACGCTCACTCTACACCACGCTCACTCTACACCACGCTCACTCTACACCACGCTCACTCTACACCGTGCTCACTCTACACCACGCTCACTCTACACCGTGCTCACTCTACACCGCGCTCACTCTACACCACGCTCACTCTACACCGTGCTCACTCTACACCGTGCTCACTCTACACCACGCTCACTCTACACCGCGCTCACTCTACACCACGCTCACTCTACACCGTGCTCACTCTACACCGCGCTCACTCTACACCGTGCTCACTCTACACCACGCTCACTCTACACCACGCTCACTCTACACCGTGCTCACTCTACACCACGCTCACTCTACACCGCGCTCACTCTACACCACGCTCACTCTACACCGCGCTCACTCTACACCACGCTCACTCTACACCGTGCTCACTCTACACCACGCTCACTCTACACCACGCTCACTCTACACCACGCTCACTCTACACCACGCTCACTCTACACCGTGCTCACTCTACACCACGCTCACTCTACACCGCGCTCACTCTACACCGCGCTCACTCTACACCACGCTCACTCTACACCACGCTCACTCTACACCGCGCTCACTCTACACCACGCTCACTCTACACCACGCTCACTCTACACCACGCTCACTCTACACCGTGCTCACTCTACACCGTGCTCACTCTACACCACGCTCACTCTACACCGTGCTCACTCTACACCGCGCTCACTCTACACCACGCTCACTCTACACCGTGCTCACTCTACACCGTGCTCACTCTACACCACGCTCACTCTACACCGCGCTCACTCTACACCACGCTCACTCTACACCACGCTCACTCTACACCACGCTCACTCTACACCACGCTCACTCTACACCGCGCTCACTCTACACCACGCTCACTCTACACCGTGCTCACTCTACACCGTGCTCACTCTACACCACGCTCACTCTACACCACGCTCACTCTACACCGTGCTCACTCTACACCGTGCTCACTCTACACCACGCTCACTCTACACCGTGCTCACTCTACACCGCGCTCACTCTACACCACGCTCACTCTACACCGTGCTCACTCTACACCACGCTCACTCTACACCGTGCTCACTATACACCACGCTCACTCTACACCGTGCTCACTCTACACCACGCTCACTCTACACCGCGCTCACTCTACACCACGCTCACTCTACACCGTGCTCACTCTACACCGCGCTCACTCTACACCACGCTCACTCTACACCGTGCTCACTCTACACCGCGCTCACTCTACACCGCGCTCACTCTACACCGCGCTCACTCTACACCGCGCTCACTCTACACCGCGCTCACTCTACACCGCGCTCACTCTACACCGCGCTCACTCTACACCGCGCTCACTCTACACCGCGCTCACTCTACACCACGCTCACTCTACACCACGCTCACTCTACACCGTGCTCACTCTACACCGCGCTCACTCTACACCACGCTCACTCTACACCACGCTCACTCTACACCGTGCTCACTCTACACCGCGCTCACTCTACACCACGCTCACTCTACACCACGCTCACTCTACACCGCGCTCACTCTACACCGCGCTCACTCTACACCGCGCTCACTCTACACCACGCTCACTCTACACCGCGCTCACTCTACACCGCGCTCACTCTACACCGCGCTCACTCTACACCACGCTCACTCTACACCACGCTCACTCTACACCGCGCTCACTCTACACCGCGCTCACTCTACACCACGCTCACTCTACACCGTGCTCACTCTACACCGCGCTCACTCTACACCACGCTCACTCTACACCACGCTCACTCTACACCGCGCTCACTCTACACCGCGCTCACTCTACACCGCGCTCACTCTACACCACGCTCACTCTACACCATGCTCACTCTACACCGTGCTCACTCTACACCACGCTCACTCTACACCGTGCTCACTCTACACCACGCTCACTCTACACCGTGCTCACTCTACACCGCGCTCACTCTACACCACGCTCACTCTACACCGTGCTCACTCTACACCGTGCTCACTCTACACCGTGCTCACTCTACACCACGCTCACTCTACACCGTGCTCACTCTACACCACGCTCACTCTACACCGTGCTCACTCTACACCACGCTCACTCTACACCGTGCTCACTCTACACCACGCTCACTCTACACCGTGCTCACTCTACACCGCGCTCACTCTACACCACGCTCACTCTACACCGTGCTCACTCTACACCACGCTCACTCTACACCACGCTCACTCTACACCACGCTCACTCTACACCGTGCTCACTCTACACCGCGCTCACTCTACACCACGCTCACTCTACACCGTGCTCACTCTACACCACGCTCACTCTACACCACGCTCACTCTACACCACGCTCACTCTACACCGTGCTCACTCTACACCGCGCTCACTCTACACCACGCTCACTCTACACCGCGCTCACTCTACACCACGCTCACTCTACACCGTGCTCACTCTACACCGCGCTCACTCTACACCGCGCTCACTCTACACCGCGCTCACTCTACACCGTGCTCACTCTACACCACGCTCACTCTACACCGCGCTCACTCTACACCACGCTCACTCTACACCACGCTCACTCTACACCACGCTCACTCTACACCGCGCTCACTCTACACCACGCTCACTCTACACCGTGCTCACTCTACACCGTGCTCACTCTACACCACGCTCACTCTACACCGCGCTCACTCTACACCGCGCTCACTCTACACCACGCTCACTCTACACCGTGCTCACTCTACACCGCGCTCACTCTACACCGCGCTCACTCTACACCGCGCTCACTCTACACCACGCTCACTCTACACCGCGCTCACTCTACACCGCGCTCACTCTACACCGTGCTCACTCTACACCGCGCTCACTCTACACCACGCTCACTCTACACCGCGCTCACTCTACACCACGCTCACTCTACACCGCGCTCACTCTACACCGTGCTCACTCTACACCGCGCTCACTCTACACCACGCTCACTCTACACCGCGCTCACTCTACACCACGCTCACTCTACACCACGCTCACTCTACACCACGCTCACTCTACACCACGCTCACTCTACACCGCGCTCACTCTACACCGTGCTCACTCTACACCGCGCTCACTCTACACCACGCTCACTCTACACCGTGCTCACTCTACACCGCGCTCACTCTACACCGTGCTCACTCTACACCACGCTCACTCTACACCACGCTCACTCTACACCGCGCTCACTCTACACCGTGCTCACTCTACACCGTGCTCACTCTACACCACGCTCACTCTACACCACGCTCACTCTACACCACGCTCACTCTACACCACGCTCACTCTACACCGCGCTCACTCTACACCGTGCTCACTCTACACCGCGCTCACTCTACACCACGCTCACTCTACACCGTGCTCACTCTACACCGTGCTCACTCTACACCACGCTCACTCTACACCGCGCTCACTCTACACCGCGCTCACTCTACACCACGCTCACTCTACACCGCGCTCACTCTACACCACGCTCACTCTACACCGTGCTCACTCTACACCGTGCTCACTCTACACCGTGCTCACTCTACACCGCGCTCACTCTACACCGTGCTCACTCTACACCGCGCTCACTCTACACCGCGCTCACTCTACACCACGCTCACTCTACACCGCGCTCACTCTACACCACGCTCACTCTACACCACGCTCACTCTACACCGTGCTCACTCTACACCGTGCTCACTCTACACCACGCTCACTCTACACCGTGCTCACTCTACACCGCGCTCACTCTACACCACGCTCACTCTACACCACGCTCACTCTACACCACGCTCACTCTACACCGCGCTCACTCTACACCACGCTCACTCTACACCGTGCTCACTCTACACCGTGCTCACTCTACACCACGCTCACTCTACACCACGCTCACTCTACACCGCGCTCACTCTACACCACGCTCACTCTACACCGTGCTCACTCTACACCGCGCTCACTCTACACCGTGCTCACTCTACACCGTGCTCACTCTACACCGCGCTCACTCTACACCACGCTCACTCTACACCGCGCTCACTCTACACCACGCTCACTCTACACCACGCTCACTCTACACCGCGCTCACTCTACACCGCGCTCACTCTACACCGCGCTCACTCTACACCGCGCTCACTCTACACCGTGCTCACTCTACACCACGCTCACTCTACACCGCGCTCACTCTACACCGTGCTCACTCTAAACCGTGCTCACTCTACACCACGCTCACTCTACACCGCGCTCACTCTACACCACGCTCACTCTACACCGTGCTCACTCTACACCGTGCTCACTCTACACCGTGCTCACTCTACACCGTGCTCACTCTACACCACGCTCACTCTACACCGCGCTCACTCTACACCACGCTCACTCTACACCGTGCTCACTCTACACCACGCTCACTCTACACCACGCTCACTCTACACCACGCTCACTCTACACCACGCTCACTCTACACCGTGCTCACTCTACACCACGCTCACTCTACACCGTGCTCACTCTACACCACGCTCACTCTACACCGTGCTCACTCTACACCACGCTCACTCTACACCGCGCTCACTCTACACCACGCTCACTCTACACCGCGCTCACTCTACACCACGCTCACTCTACACCGTGCTCACTCTACACCGTGCTCACTCTACACCACGCTCACTCTACACCGCGCTCACTCTACACCACGCTCACTCTACACCGTGCTCACTCTACACCGTGCTCACTCTACACCACGCTCACTCTACACCGCGCTCACTCTACACCGCGCTCACTCTACACCGCGCTCACTCTACACCGTGCTCACTCTACACCGCGCTCACTCTACACCGCGCTCACTCTACACCGTGCTCACTCTACACCGCGCTCACTCTACACCGCGCTCACTCTACACCGCGCTCACTCTACACCACGCTCACTCTACACCGCGCTCACTCTACACCGCGCTCACTCTACACCACGCTCACTCTACACCGCGCTCACTCTACACCACGCTCACTCTACACCGTGCTCACTCTACACCGTGCTCACTCTACACCGCGCTCACTCTACACCGCGCTCACTCTACACCGCGCTCACTCTACACCGCGCTCACTCTACACCGCGCTCACTCTACACCGCGCTCACTCTACACCGCGCTCACTCTACACCACGCTCACTCTACACCGCGCTCACTCTACACCGCGCTCACTCTACACCACGCTCACTCTACACCGCGCTCACTCTACACCACGCTCACTCTACACCGTGCTCACTCTACACCACGCTCACTCTACACCACGCTCACTCTACACCGTGCTCACTCTACACCGCGCTCACTCTACACCACGCTCACTCTACACCGCGCTCACTCTACACCGCGCTCACTCTACACCGCGCTCACTCTACACCACGCTCACTCTACACCGCGCTCACTCTACACCGCGCTCACTCTACACCACGCTCACTCTACACCGCGCTCACTCTACACCACGCTCACTCTACACCGTGCTCACTCTACACCGTGCTCACTCTACACCGCGCTCACTCTACACCGTGCTCACTCTACACCGTGCTCACTCTACACCGCGCTCACTCTACACCGCGCTCACTCTACACCGTGCTCACTCTACACCGTGCTCACTCTACACCGCGCTCACTCTACACCGCGCTCACTCTACACCGCGCTCACTCTACACCGTGCTCACTCTACACCGTGCTCACTCTACACCGCGCTCACTCTACACCGTGCTCACTCTACACCACGCTCACTCTACACCGCGCTCACTCTACACCGTGCTCACTCTACACCACGCTCACTCTACACCACGCTCACTCTACACCGCGCTCACTCTACACCGTGCTCACTCTACACCGTGCTCACTCTACACCGTGCTCACTCTACACCGTGCTCACTCTACACCGTGCTCACTCTACACCGTGCTCACTCTACACCACGCTCACTCTACACCACGCTCACTCTACACCACGCTCACTCTACACCGCGCTCACTCTACACCGCGCTCACTCTACACCACGCTCACTCTACACCACGCTCACTCTACACCGTGCTCACTCTACACCGCGCTCACTCTACACCGTGCTCACTCTACACCGTGCTCACTCTACACCGTGCTCACTCTACACCGTGCTCACTCTACACCGTGCTCACTCTACACCGTGCTCACTCTACACCGTGCTCACTCTACACCACGCTCACTCTACACCACGCTCACTCTACACCACGCTCACTCTACACCGCGCTCACTCTACACCGCGCTCACTCTACACCACGCTCACTCTACACCACGCTCACTCTACACCGTGCTCACTCTACACCGCGCTCACTCTACACCGTGCTCACTCTACACCGTGCTCACTCTACACCGTGCTCACTCTACACCACGCTCACTCTACACCGCGCTCACTCTACACCGCGCTCACTCTACACCGCGCTCACTCTACACCGCGCTCACTCTACACCACGCTCACTCTACACCACGCTCACTCTACACCGTGCTCACTCTACACCACGCTCACTCTACACCGTGCTCACTCTACACCGCGCTCACTCTACACCGCGCTCACTCTACACCACGCTCACTCTACACCGTGCTCACTCTACACCGTGCTCACTCTACACCGTGCTCACTCTACACCACGCTCACTCTACACCGTGCTCACTCTACACCACGCTCACTCTACACCGCGCTCACTCTACACCGCGCTCACTCTACACCACGCTCACTCTACACCACGCTCACTCTACACCGCGCTCACTCTACACCGTGCTCACTCTACACCACGCTCACTCTACACCGCGCTCACTCTACACCGTGCTCACTCTACACCGTGCTCACTCTACACCGCGCTCACTCTACACCGTGCTCACTCTACACCGCGCTCACTCTACACCGCGCTCACTCTACACCACGCTCACTCTACACCACGCTCACTCTACACCGTGCTCACTCTACACCGCGCTCACTCTACACCACGCTCACTCTACACCACGCTCACTCTACACCACGCTCACTCTACACCACGCTCACTCTACACCACGCTCACTCTACACCGTGCTCACTCTACACCGCTCTCACTCTACACCGTGCTCACTCTACACCACGCTCACTCTACACACACGCTCACTCTACACCGTGCTCACTCTACACCACGCTCACTCTACACCGCGCTCACTCTACACCACGCTCACTCTACACCGCGCTCACTCTACACCGTGCTCACTCTACACCGTGCTCACTCTACACCGTGCTCACTCTACACCGTGCTCACTCTACACCACGCTCACTCTACACCACGCTCACTCTACACCGTGCTCACTCTACACCGTGCTCACTCTACACCGTGCTCACTCTACACCACGCTCACTCTACACCGTGCTCACTCTACACCGTGCTCACTCTACACCGTGCTCACTCTACACCGTGCTCACTCTACACCACGCTCACTCTACACCACGCTCACTCTACACCACGCTCACTCTACACCACGCTCACTCTACACCGCGCTCACTCTACACCACGCTCACTCTACACCACGCTCACTCTACACCGTGCTCACTCTAACACCGCGCTCACTCTACACCGTGCTCACTCTACACCGTGCTCACTCTACACCGTGCTCACTCTACACCACGCTCACTCTACACCGTGCTCACTCTACACCACGCTCACTCTACACCGCTGCTCACCTCTACACCGTGCTCACTCTACACCGTGCTCACTCTACACCGTGCTCCACTCTACACCGTGCTTACACCACGCTCACTCTACACCGTGCTCACTCTACACCGTGCTCACTCTACACCGTGCTCACTCTACACCGCGCTCACTCTACACCGTGCTCACTCTACACCGTGCTCACTCTACACCGTGCTCACTCTACACCACGCTCACTCTACACCACGCTCACTCTACACCGTGCTCACTCTACACCGCGCTCACTCTACACCGCGCTCACTCTACACCACGCTCACTCTACACCACGCTCACTCTACACCACGCTCACTCTACACCACGCTCACTCTACACCGTGCTCACTCTACACCGTGCTCACTCTACACCGTGCTCACTCTACACCACGCTCACTCTACACCACGCTCACTCTACACCGTGCTCACTCTACACCGTGCTCACTCTACACCGTGCTCACTCTACACCACGCTCACTCTACACCGCGCTCACTCTACACCGCGCTCACTCTACACCGCGCTCACTCTACACCGCGCTCACTCTACACCGTGCTCACTCTACACCACGCTCACTCTACACCGCGCTCACTCTACACCACGCTCACTCTACACCGTGCTCACTCTACACCGTGCTCACTCTACACCGCGCTCACTCTACACCGCGCTCACTCTACACCGTGCTCACTCTACACCGTGCTCACTCTACACCGCGCTCACTCTACACCACGCTCACTCTACACCACGCTCACTCTACACCGTGCTCACTCTACACCACGCTCACTCTACACCACGCTCACTCTACACCGTGCTCACTCTACACCGCGCTCACTCTACACCGCGCTCACTCTACACCACGCTCACTCTACACCACGCTCACTCTACACCGTGCTCACTCTACACCGCGCTCACTCTACACCGTGCTCACTCTACACCGCGCTCACTCTACACCACGCTCACTCTACACCGTGCTCACTCTACACCACGCTCACTCTACACCGTGCTCACTCTACACCGTGCTCACTCTAC